>NC_141138.1:93079401-93385454 GCF_053477565.2 Lygodium microphyllum
CTCAAAACCAACAGTTTTCCAGTGCATGTGAAACGTTTGGGAAAGAGGAAGGCTGAATCGGATAAGTTCCATATTTGTTTCTGCATCAGAAACATAAAGCATGCCCTAGAAGTGTATTCGGAAACCATACTGAATTTTATCATGTTTGCCAGCGCTCACACGAATCATTGCTCGAAACACTGGTCCATGGGGAGCATATACAGAAAAAACTGGTGAAATGATCATCTTGTGAAGTGCAGCCTCTTTGACCACTCCTCCAAGTAGCATTCTCAAACCCAATTCATTTGAATATGGCATATGATTTATGAAGGCTCCGTAAGATGCTAAAGCCCTGCAGAGATACAAAGAGGATGTCGAAACCGAATATTACAATCAGAAAACGACAGAACAATCAAACCCCCTGGCAAAAAACCCATGGCATATGCTGAAAAACTGCTAAAGCTAGCATCAACCTAACAGCAATGATACATGTTCAAGTGGGAAGACATTCTACCCTCACAAAAACAAACTTGGTTTGTCACAAATCTGTTCTTACTTGTACGGTCGGCGTCCACTGGAAGAGAAACCATCTGTGCATGTCAAATAAATAAGTCCCCCATAACGTATAGCTGACAGGGCAGTGCCTATAAACCAAGAATCGCTCCCAAAGGAATCAATGTCAATAATGTCAAAGAAATTTTCATCCAAGTGATACCGCATTAGCAACCGGTTGACGTCCTCATGTCTTACTTCCCACCCCCCGACAGTTCCAGCTGCTCCATTTGAAACTTTTGTGATGTTTGACAGTGACCTGTCAGCCAGATCAAGAGAATCGGATCCAGATAAGGAACCCATAGAATCTTTGCCGTACTGAGCCATTGATGATGCAGTCCCAGGAAATATAGTATCCTTGCCATGCCCTGCAGAGAGAAGTTCCATGGCAGATTCCACAAAGAAACGAGTGGACATATATGCTGTCGTTGGTGAGCTCGTCGTCATCTGCATTATAGCCTCAAACAGCAGACAGATACCAAATTGAAGCAATGTTACCTGGCACAGAATTGGATGCGTTTATAAAGCTCTCAGCACTGCTGAGTACAGAAGCACTGTGATGTTTGGGATATGTCAATGTGCCCGAAACATAAGCTGCCCCGGCACTAGGATTTTGCTCCATTGGTGAAGCAGTGCCATTATCAGCAGCATTAATACCTTGAGGTGCATACCTCTGCAAGTTCTCTACTATGATTTTGTTCAGGCCTGGGTTACAATCATTGGCCACCACATAATCAGCCTGCGACTGAACCAGATAGCGAAGGGCTCGTACCCCGCAGCCAGACATGGCGTCGAGGACGCAAAGGTGACCTCGGGAGCGCTTGTAGAGGGCCGCAGCCAGGACTGCGAGGTCACGGCCGAGAGAACTTTGAGCTCTGTAGAAGGAAGAGCCTGTCGAGAAGACCACGCCTCTCTCGCTTGTGAGAGAAGAAGCGGAGGAGGAAGGGGGAGAGGCCTCCATATTAGTAGCTTGTAGCTCGCAAATGATCAAGGGCAGATTATGGCATTTCTTTGGCTTGCGGAGGATGTAGGACGGGACCGAGCAGATGGAACCACAGATAGAAGGCGAGACTATCATCATGCCAAAGTTGTCATCACAGGTTGGTAAAGAGGAGAGACTCGCATATATACCGTGAAGTTACAAAGGTTGGTCCCAATGTGCATAATCATAATCGCAATAAATTTAGACATTCTAGACTCAAAATGATTTTGTATTAATTGAATATCAGAGATTATATTAATTTTTATAATCAAGAGGGTATCTAAACCCTTGACCACACATCTTTGCAACTGGTCCGTTACAACATTCATCTTGGTGACCAATCAAGTGGAGCCATAATCAACTTCTTACATCATACATCATACAAGGTGTCACACTGTTGTGTTTTGCAATAGCATTTCACGTGAGAACTTCAAGTGCTATTGCAATCTGTCCTTCAATTTCAAACATCTTTGCCTTTTAAGAAATTTGTTATCCTAAACTTCCATGTGGGATCATTGTTCTTAACAAGCTCTTTTCTGACAATCTAATTAAAGTTGTCAAATATTTTGACAAAACAAATAAGCTTGTAAAAAGCTATAATTTGTAAACAAGCTGATATCAGGTGCACACAACTAATCAAGTAGTCTTTTTTACAAACTCCACAACAATAATCATAATCTTCAACCCATATGTAAATGCCTTCTACGTCTCTAGTCTAGGAAACACTTGAAATCTTACATATTCAAAATTTGTAATCTATATACCTCTAAAGGGATGACACAAATAATCAATACCCTGAGTCTACACATACCCTCTGGCAACCACTTGTGCCTTATAGCACTCAATAAATTCATTTACTTGACCTTGTAAACCTATTGGCAGCCAATAGCTTTAATGGCCTTTGGAACATGTTTTGACCATTATAGGTTCTTGGTTATGTCCTTCATCTTAACTAATGCTCCTAGCACATTCATGACACTTATAATGTCTTATATCCATATCTTAGGGAATTCATTATTGTTTTTATCAATGATATTCTTATTCACAATCATTCTAAAAAATTAGGAATAACTTTGCTTGGTCTTTGAGTTTCTTAGGAAGCATAAACTCTACACAAAGAAAAGAAAATGTGAACTTTTCAAGATGAAAGTTCACTACCTTGGCCATATCATATTTGAAGAAGGTATTTGGATGGATTTAAACAAGGTCCATACTATCTTACAATGGCCTCATCCTAAAAATTTGGAGGAGTTACAAATATTCGTTGGTTTGGCAAAATTTTATTGCAAATGTTAAGATCGTTGTTCCTACGATGAACCAATTGAAAGCTAAAGGTTACATTTTCTCTTGAGGTGAGGAACAACAACATAGTTTTAATAACCTCAATGTCACCGTCACTACTATACTAAGTGAAAGTTGAAGGTTACATTTTCTTCTGAGGTGAGGAACAATAACACAGTTTTAACAGCCTCAATGTCATCGTCACAACTATACCAATGCTAGCGATGGTGGGTCCACACAAACCATTTGCAGTGGAAACTAATGCTTTGCCACAACCGGTGGAAGAGTGCTGCTCCAAGAGGGTAGATGTGTGGATTTTGAAAGAGCTCTATGCGATTGTTTATGCTTGAAAAAAGTGGCACCATTATTTGTGTAGTGCTACATTATCTAATCATGAGAATATCAAGTGGCTTACTATTCTTTTGATATTGGAAGTTATTGCCATCAAGCTTTTTCATGTTGAAACTAGCACTATCTACTGATGAGCTTGCCATAACGACTGCAAATGTCTACAAATGACAAGAAGATGGCCTACTATAAATTTAGCAAAACATCCCCAAATTTGATGAAAAAGGGTGGGAACAAATGAGTGTATAGATGTCCACAATATGCAATCAATAAAGTGCTAAAACAAACTATCTGCTCTCCAATAGAATGTTGAAAACTGTAATTACAACAATGCTGAAATAAAGACATCAATATATGTCAATTCAATGGTGGGAAAATAGCCAAGAAAGCAAGCTCCCACTGCCAGGGATATCCAAGTAGTAATCGAGTTATAAAGAATGCAACTAGCAAAGACTAAGCATGACCATCGATACACAAAAAGGATTTGAAAAGAAGAAGGCTAAATTTCTTTGATAGTTTAACTATACACCAGGCTATTGCAAGAGTGAATATAATGTTGTAGCTAATGTTAAATGTAGAATGCTTGAGGTTGAGATCTATTGAGACTCTCTCATTTACAATATTGAAGACTAATCCATTAGAATCTCTATGTGCAAAATATAAGCATGATTAGTCTTATGCAAAGGTATGGATTGTGGTTAAAGAAGGATCCTACACTAATCTGTGCCCATAATGTGAATCCACATAGAGCTCCTCTCTTACAAGTGATGAGTTGAATCAATGAAATAACTTTACCATCAATGATGGGCATTTGCATCATAAGGGTTAAATATGTGTATCCTAGGGCTCAAATGTGCAATGTTGAATCCTCTATGAGTGTCATGATAGTTCTACTATTGATTATCTAGGAATAAGAAAAACCTATGCACACGCTTTTATTGGTTTAGAGTGCATAATGATATAAAACAATTTATTATTCAATACCAAAAGTGTCAAGTGAATAAAGTTGAATGCCTGAAGGCAAGTTGGCTTTTGTATAAGTGGGAAAGTCTCTCTATGGACTTTATTGTTGGACTTCATACTACCAGTCATGGTCATGATACCATTTGCATAATAGTGGATATACTTACTAAGATGTGTATATTTTTTCCAACAAAGATAATTGCTAAAACTCCTAAATTAGCATGACTATTTGTGGATAATATTTATTAGTGGTTATATGGGTTGCCATCCAATATCATAATCGATCATGATCAAAATTTTAATAGCCATTATTAGAGAGTTGTATTTAAAATGCTAGATACAATGGCCAATCTAAGTACCTTTAATTGCTCTCAAATGGATGGGCAAACTAAGTGGATAAACCGTGTTACTACAATATATGCTACTAGCATATGTTATCAAAAAACAATATAATTGGGAAGTTTATCTATCCATCTTAGGTGTTATCAAAAAACAATATAATTGGGAAGATTATCTATCCATCTTGGAGTTTTCTTACAATAGTGCTAAGTGTGTGACCATAGGGGTTGGTCCATTTGTGCTTATTTATATATTTCAACCTCAATCACCGATTATTGTGGGATTGGCCAATGAGAAAATCTAGCATATAAAGGACTATCTCCAAGATCATGTTAGTTGATTGTAAAGGCAACCTGGTAATGATGACAATATTGTGGACCATGGAGTGTTAGTAGATATTATTGAACCGTCGATTCAACCATATGAGTCAAAACAGATCTTGGATTTTTGTGAGCATTGTATGCATCATCATGGTCAAGTGGAAGGATAAGCTCGGGGAATTCCCTACTTGGGAAAGTACTCAAGAATAGATTTTCCATTTTTTCTTTTTAGGACAAAAACTCTTCTAAATGGGGGGAGTAATGTCAGGACAAGGTCCTAAATGAAGATAGTTTGTAGGATAGCTCAAATATAGCACTAATAACAAGCAACATGATGGTATGCTAAGGTGTTGACAAGGTTTATGGGCCAAGGGATAGTCTACATTAGGGCACTGCATATATAGACTAAAGAGTCAAAGGATAGGCATTAGTGTGAATGGACTTACTAAAGGTCAATCTAAATATAGAGTCCATGGATCTACTTAGAGATACTAGTGGATGCTAAAACAAGCTATCAACTTGAGTGGCTAGGAGGTTAATCGAGCTTTTCCTGACTTATAGGCAAGGTATCCACATTGCATGATACCTTCATATGATTTAGGGTATACAAATACTATCAAATTGATTGAACCTACCAAAAAGGGGTGAGAGAAGGCAATTTGGAGACTCAACTCATTTTGTAGTCTTGTTCATACCATGTCACTCCAAAAGAAAAGAGCGACCCATAGTATTCTTCAAAGAGCAAATATGGCACATCTTCAAAAGAGAGCGGATGTATATTCGATAAGTACACATGCCTCAACCTCACGATCATGTTAATTTATGAGTTGGCTTACCTCTTCTTTTACAATGAGCTCTATGAGTTACTACAAATCTATAGCTCCTTGAGCCCAAAATATATGTTTCCATGTTAAAGCTCTAAATATATTCTCACTTCAAGAGCATATCCATCTCATACCTAAAGTTTTGCATGCATGACATCCTCAAACTTCATTTGGGCTCTACAAATGATTTGCAATATTGTTACGGACACCTCTCTCCAAGATCCTAACATCCACCTCCTCTCTTCACATGCACATCCATCCTTACATAGCCACCCATTCTCTCTCATAGACTACCCTCTCAAAATTCCACTAACCAATTGTGGTGCTTATGCTTAAATTTTCTAATTTTGCAATATGTCTTTATTTGGGAATCATGCTATATAAGCTTGGAGACATGTCAGTCCTACCAGTTTTACAAAATATCATATACCATGTTTTAATGCATTCACATCAGCTTGCAACAATAGAAAATTTTTTCCTCAAATATCACAAGGCTTGGTTGCAAAATGTCATGAAGCTATGGGTCATCACAACTTGTGAAGCTATGGAGCCTCCAACTCGGTACAACAATCCAAAGTGACCACATCCATTTAGGATAGACAAAGCTAACAACCATGTTCAACACATATTGTCTTAGTCTTGAGCTGATAGGTGATATTTCGGACATGTAACTTAGCAAGAACTTCATGTGCACAATGCCTTACTCTACAAAACATTGTACTTGAACCCTAAAAACATATTAATTGGAGCATCCCTTATTACTCATTTGCAGCAACAAAGAGAGCAATGCATCATATTCATTGGGATGGATTGAAACAAAAAAGTTACACAATTAAATTGAAATCTAAACCACAGAGCAGTTACATTATTACTTTCTATGATAAATCTGAGAGTAAGGCTCGCACATGTGCGATGTGTATCGAAATCTGTAGAGTCTCATGGAAAGGGAAATGTACTCTACCTAATTTCATATTAGGAAGGCTCGTAGACCTTAGGGAAGGCATGCAACGAGGGAAGACCAATCATGTGGACACAAAAGTGGGTTGGACGACAAAGAGGGATGGAAACCCTAAGCCTCATGTATAAAACGATGAAAAAGAAGAGAGTAGGGTATGTATATGAACTCAAGCTTGCATTATCTTGCTAATGTATTGCCTATTGAGAGAGGTTGAAGGAGTGGTAGTGTGTGAGAGAGTGAGGGAGCGAGGGACAAGAAGTGAAGCTCTTTTTCTCTTTCTATATTATTCTCCATCCCACCTTGGTGAGTTGCATGTGTGAGTGAGAGTATGTGTAGTTGATAAGGAAGTGCGGGATGCATGGTGAGAAACTCTCTACTATTCTTCTCCTTGAGATTGCCTAGAACAACTCCTTTCTTATGTTATGTGGGAAACGATGGAAGCAAGTATGTGAGCGAGGAGCAATGCACATGGATCGTGGAGTGATGCATAGTGATGTACATGATTATGACATGGTAACTTGGGTAAGTGCTAAAGGAGCATTGATTAGGGTTTGTGGCTTGGTAATTGGCTCAATTTGATACAATATCTGACCATTAGAACCTCATGCAACCATCAAAGTAAGTACAGATTATTGCTAGTCAACAAATTGACCCTAAGTCCACCTTTCAACCACCCAATAAAGCATCAAGAGCTTCAAGCCTCAAGGAGCCATATATAGCATCCCATTAATGAAAGCCAGCCAACATTCCACAAGAGCATCATCATAGTATGATCAGCTCACATAAGGACTCACATAAGGAGTACAATGATACCTTAAAGACCACTTCCACGTTGTAGCATAAATAGCATTCAACTTGTAGCCAAGGATTAAGACACAATGTACCTAATAAGGATGTCAATTGTTTTTGTGGCATTAAAGCACGAACACCATTGTAGAGCCATCACAAGTTTGAAGTGTTAATAGCAAAAAATAATAATCTCTTGTATTATCACATGAATGAAAAATGTGTTAGATGTGGCTCTCACAAGATTGAGCCATTCACACACTAGAGTACCATATCATCCAAATAAGCAAGAATGATCTAGGCCTTGATCAAGGTCAAATGATCCATGTGCATCCAAAAGATGTGAGCATCACAACTAGGAGTTCAAATGTTGGCATTACACATAAAAGAATCACCATATTGACTCATTGGGCCAAATGTCTATAATGCAATCATGAAGTCACTAGGAATGTCTACTATAATATCAAAGATAAGACTCACTGGAATTGGAAAATTCCATTTAGTCCTCAACATGTGCAAGAAGAGTTATAATATTATATGTCATGGAAAGGCTTTGATACAATGCATAATAAGGATTAGATGATGGGGGAAGTATAGCTCAAAACATATGTGTGAGCTTGGATAAGAGGAGAGGGTGCTTCAAAACATTCAAAGGTAAAGACAAAGATCTAGCATTTAGAGATCACCAAATTTGCACTCCCTCAGTGTTGCTAACATATCCTAAGTGTACAAGTCTTCTTCAAATCTACTCATCTAGTTGAGACCACCTTCTCTATAGATTGACTAGCCTTCATGATGATTGCCAATGTGGTGTATGTTGTTGGTCCCTCTTAGCCTACCACCCTTACATAATTTTAGTGTTTTTGCACTGCTACAACTATTGTTCAAGCTGCCATGTCTAGTAGTGTTACAAAACAATGATGACACTGCAACATTATCCTGTCAACACAATGTCACAAATAAGCACAAGCTCTTTCTCCAAAACAATCATATGAGTCTTTGGAGCCTATAGACAATCACTCCTCACATGGTCTCTACGGCACCCTATATTTGCACTTTCAACCTCCCATCCTCATGTGAAGATCAATTCTCCTCTTTGGTCATGGCTTCACCTAGATTTGGTGACTTGAGGACTCGCTTCTCAATCAATTGATCTCTCCTAGGCTTTCATTTCTTTGGCCTCCCTAGCATCGACCTCTCCTCAAAGGATCCTAAATGAAGGCATCCCCTGGTTATGGAAAATGTAGTAAAATGCCCTCTCTCAAGAAACACTATGGCTAACCCTCTTTTGAATAGGATGAATACTATGTATTTCATGTAATGCTACAACTCTTTTGCTATCATCACCCTCAATGCATGCAAACCTCTCCCCTTTCTGGATTGACGATCCTCCCCATAAGTATCACTTCCTCTTGCTCTTTTTGTTCAATCAAGATTCTGGTTGGCAATGACATTGAAGTTGCTTCCCTTCCAACTAGCCACATCCATCCGAACACTAGTTGGCAGACGATAACAACTTTATAGCCACACTTTAAGCCCTCAAATTCTTTGGCATGACGCCAAGTTCTCATTAATGAAGATGTCCCCCCTTAAATTTCACCTCAATCTACTTGAACAGATTAGTGGTATCCCTAATGACACTTGCATGACTTTTCTTATTACGTGATAGCCACCACCAAGTTGGTTGACCCGAAAAAACTATCATAAAAGTCTCTACCTTTAGTGGCTTGCTTAAGCCTTGTTAAGCCTATTTTCCCTTTTGTAGCACACCACATCAAACATTTATTTGTCTATTGAAAACTAAAGCATTATTTTCTTTTCTCAATGGCACACACACACACACACACACACACACACACACACACACACACACACACACACACACACACACACACACACACACACACACACACACACACACACACACACACACACACACACACACACACACACACACACACACACACACACACACACACACACACACACACACACACACACACACACACACACACACACACACACACACACACACACACACACACACACACACACACACACACACACACACACACACACACACACACACAGAGGAGAGTCTTTTTTTCCTTTCTCCAAAAATTCATGGACATTGGGCACATTCTTGGTATATACCCATTGTTCTCAACACTTGCTTCAAGGATTCCATGTGGATTTTTGAACATAGCATCAAATGCTTGGAAGGCCACAACATTAGGGAATGGTACACCATATACTTCTCATCTCCAATCTTTTCTATCACCCTGAGTTGTGCAATGCCTTAGTGTAACATCTACAGGTTGCCCTCCTAGTGCTTGCTTGGATGATGAAACTATACCAATGAGTATATCCCAAGTGGATTGCCATATACATTTTGTACTTATATATATGAATGAAAAGAATAGGCTATTATTTTTATTTATGTGTATGCTATACATGAGATTATTCCCACATTAAGGAGAGGTTCCCTAGCCTATTTAGGGCTAATATAGCTTACATAGAAACATTGTCATATTTAGCCATCCCCCTAGTCCACAAGGATTTATGCATAGCAACTAGCTTGGATCCAAAAAAAAGTTGCATTTCCATCATGTTTCTCTACCTTGAAAACCCTCATAGTTCTTGGATCAAACACAAAGATTATATCCTCTCCATTCCATGCAAGGCATAAAAGTAGACTTGAAGGTCACGTATAAACATCTACGTCATAAGCATATGTCATTAACAATGGAGTTTCCAAATAACGGGGCTTGACATTAACCATACAATCATAAATTATTGCTACATCAATTTGTTGATACATATACATATCTATGTGCTCATCTTCTTGCTTCTCATGCCCTACAAAAACCTACATGCTATCAAGTAAAAAAGCTAGAAAGTTTCAAGGTACAAATGTACCCCTATAATTATGCATACAGGAAGTAAGAAGAGCCAATGCTTCTTTTGACTTCGTTCCAAAGCGTAATGAGGTCATACCACATTGGTAACACCTACTTTTCTTCAAACATCAAGCTACCTTGATCCACCTCACATTCTTCTTTGATGCCTTGGATATCATGCATATTACGCACAATTGCCCAAGGGAAAGACTTTGCCCAACACTAGAAAATAAGCATGTATGTTGCATACCTTGAAATTTATTATTATTAAGAGAAACGTTCTTTTGTACCTCTTCCAACATAACATACTTTGAAGATCTTCCATATTATGTTTTGTCTTATTAAAGTAACTAAATATTCATTCAAATTGCTTGGGAAAACTTAGTCTAGGTCATTTCCAAGAGGGCTTGATTTAGAAGTGATATTGATATGACTTCCTATGAGGAAGAGATTTCTCAGATTCAAGGAAGGAAAGGGATGGACTAATTGGAAATGAGTTGGTAGAGCAAATTCAAATGTTTGGATTGAGAGTGTTTATTGGATAGCTAAATTAAATATTGAGCTTGGTGGCATAATATCTTGAGAATCTAACATAAGATATATTTATGACCTAAGGAATGTTAGGACATAAGAATAGCTAAACTCCAAAGATTAAAAAATTATTCTTAAGTAAATAAAAGTGCCAAATTTCAATGGTGAGGGTACTAAAGTTGAGGTGAATGCGCAAGTTTGGATTGATAATATGTATGATTATTTCTCTAGTGCTGAAAATAGAGAAGCAAATAGATATACGGTAGCATGTTTACACCTTACTGGTGAAGCCAATTTGTGATGGAAACATTGGTGTCTTAATATCATGTGCAGTGTTTGCAAATGTTTCATAAATGTACCCTTGTTTAGTGAAATCGGTTTTTGTCCTCATATAAATCCAACCCACTTCTAGCTCCATTGGTGCCACTAGATGGTGGTAGCAGTGTGAGTGCATGGTGTAGGAGGGGAACACGATGGTGTTCTCAAGGGGATGGAAGGGCCTACAACACACAATATTGAAGGATAAGTTAGCACACTTGGATTGTCAGCAATAGGCAAATATGTTGCAAAGATGGGATGAAGGAAGCTACTGTGATAGCACCTTGTGCATGAGAGTGTGAAAGAACGAGCCAAAAGGTAATAGTTGGTTTGTGGATGCTTGTATGCTCTCCACAATGTCATAATTGAATAGTGAGCTAAAACATTGGGATTCTAGGATAGACCTAGCTTTGGACATGCTCGTAGCAGGGAGTGACCAAGTAGATGGAGGCATAGACATATGAAAGGGAGAAAAATCAAGTGATTGGAAGAACGCCTTTTGTCCTTTCATTTTCTCTTAACCCTATAGCTACAGTGTTCTACTACAGTGTTTTACTATGGTGTTCTATTGCTACTTAGCCCACATTCAATGTACTCAAAGATTTAGGAAACAACTTTATTATCTAAACTATTGACTATTAAACATGTTCAGTAGGCTAGTTGTAATATCTCTAGCTTGCTTTAGTTGGCTGTGGCTTCATAAATTACTTCAAGAAATTATGATGGTGAAGCTTAGTGGCTGCATGAACAGGATATGGAATTTGTTGCATATGCTCATTATGACTTTTGAGAGCCCACTTAAGTTAAAGGCAATACGCTTTCTAGTCATTTAATTACTCTACAACTTTGGATTAAAGGCAACATGAACATCTTGGAAAATGATTTCACTGAAGCTTTTTAAGAAACCATATATTATAGTGATGAAAGTCTATAGAACAACACAACATAACCCTTATAATTGAATGCCTCTTCACAAAGGACACCAACACTCAGTCAACAGAGCACCCAAAGTACACTCTTAGCACTAAACTCTTCCCAATCCCCAACCTGACCAATCTAGGATACAATAGAAGGCACCACACTTGATGACTAGCAAGGGACCAAATGCCACCAAAAACACGGTTCAAAACAACTCACACTAACAAGGAAAAGGGATAATGCTCATATTTCTTGACTCTAAACATATTATATACATCGATTTATCATGAGTTACTATGCAAGACACAAATATATGCTATATATCTTTACAAAATCACCATTATGCATAGCACACAAGATACATCTAGTAAGGGGGCCCTTAGGGATAAGATAACTCCAATAATGATCATGTAGAGATCATAAAGAAATATGGCAAGCTTCTTCTTTGGCATATACAACTTTTGGTAAGAGTTGAACACTATTGTCCACATAAGGCTATAGGCCAACTATCTTATCTTGATATATAGAGAAGTTAGGCATCTTGAAGGAATGTAAGAATTAAAGGGCAACATAACTAATCAGTAAACCTACCATATCATCATACAACTCTCAATTCAAAGCCAGAAGAAGAAGACGATAGTACCCTACAAGTCATCATGGAAGAATAAGAAGGAGGATATGAAAATTTGTTGGATCTTCAATGGTGTTGTTAATACTCTCGACTGCCATGCTCATCCTCTATTTATAATACTACTAGTAGGTACTCTTTCTCAATATCTTGCCACACTTGCATGGCCAAGTATCACACAACTCTCCATATCTTGCTAAGATGATCTACCCAATTCATATGCTATCTGCGTGATACACCTTGAGCTCCCCGATGAGCCCCCTTGTGCTTTCTAATCATAGGTAGCCATTTCAACCATCAAAAAATCCCAAATTTAGCTTTTGAAAGCATTAAAAAA
This sequence comes from Lygodium microphyllum, assembly GCF_053477565.2. Classification (NCBI taxonomy): domain Eukaryota; kingdom Viridiplantae; phylum Streptophyta; class Polypodiopsida; order Schizaeales; family Lygodiaceae; genus Lygodium; species Lygodium microphyllum. Next base: position 93,092,366 of record NC_141138.1, read on the forward strand.
TAGCCACCATTACCACATGGAGACCACTTAGCTAACCATTGACTCATTATCCTTATAAGGATTTTTACATTTTCATATTTATCTTCCCCGTAGCCACCAATCATATGACTATAAAGGTTGACCTCTTTTAGAGATGATAAAGAGACGTTTCCTTGATAGATCTATACTTTAGATGTAGTTTGCAACTACTTCAAGAGTTTCCAGAACAAAAAACCACAATCTCATGTCTTCCCTATCATGACCAAACTTTACCTTTTACAATCTCTTTCCTTCAAATCCTTATGTATTGGGATAAATGCCAATGGGGCCAATAGCCAAGCAAGAGCCCCATATATATAAGTATACACTATAGAGTCATATATAAGTGAAGACAATTGTTACAAAGGATAGGGGTACCATTCATTATGCCCACTAAACTCTATTGTTTGCTTCTCTCTCAATTCTCTTACACTCCATAACTTCTATCTCGCATCCCACAATTGCTTCCCTCTCAATTAGTATTAGAGAAACATTCATCTTAGCTCATACTTGGAGCAATGAGTGCAAGGAGTGAAGATTTGTCACAAAGATAAAGAATTTGAGCTCTTCTTACAACATTTATACTTGTATATGCATCGTGAAAGAGGTATTACTCTCATTATTGAGCTCTACATCTAAGTCAAACATGTTTTTAAGCTTACGAGCCATTAAGGATCTATTCAAGGCCTTTCATTGCCTAATTTGTCATTGTTTGAATAGCCATTGATAGCTAGTTTTCAAATTAAACAGCTTGGTTTTGGATGCTCAAAGAGATTGGGTAGCATTAAAGCTTTCCAAGAGAAAATGAACTAGCAATCACTTCCATTTTTCTCCTCTAGTATGTATATGTGATGGAGGAAAAAGTGAGAATACCTTTCAAGAATTCACATTGGAAACCATTCTACCCCTTTTGAGTGAATATAGAGCATCCTATAAATATCATGGATAATTATGGTAGTTTTACAATACTTCAGTATTTTGGATGTAACTTTTGCATCCAATATTGGATTGAGGTATTTTATAGCTCAAAACAAAGAGTGTGAATAGAACTACAGATTGTATATTTGTAGAGTTCATTAAATGCAATTTTCAATTCTCTATTTTACACGGAACGAAACCATTTTGGTTTGGACAATAGCTCAAGTTTTGCTTGTGCAAATGGGTCACTTAGCCATTTAGGGTGATTTAAGTCTTGTTCTAAAGCTTATTTAGTAAGAAGTAAGTAGTTAAGGTGTTGTTTTACCTTTGCTGTTAGATTTGGAAAATTTGTGAATAAATAGTAACATTTGTAGAATGTACTAACATCATGGAAAGTATGCTCTTAGCTCTTGTTGAATAAGGAAGTTACAAATGGTGATACTTTGGATGTTATGATATATGTACAAAAGTAAAACAAATGGGGTTTGATGTAGTTTTTGGTTGGTTGGTATGCATTTGTCTAAGTTTTGGGTCCTCAATGCTATTTTAGCCATTATTTGGCTTTGCAAGATGCTCAGATTGTAGTCAATCGTTCTTTTTGTCTTGTGATTGAGTATATATTGGGTATTTGGTCTAGAAGATAGATTACAACTCTTCATCTACTTTGAAGAATGCATTATATAACATTGAGAAGTTGGATGGTACCAACTTTTATTATTGGAAGGAACATATCTAAAATGTATTAGTTTAGAAGAAGCACATATCGCCAATTAAATACAATGGGATTAAGATTGAGAATATGGATCCGTACATATGGGAGGAATTGGATGAGTTGGCACACTCTACTGTTATGTTGAACTCACAAAATTTGTATATTTTAATGTAAAAGACACAAAAAGCACATATGATATATGGAAAAAGCCTAGTGACATGTATGAGAAAGATTATGTAGCTTTGCAAGCTTATTGGTTGAAAAAAACTTATTGATCTCCATATGGAGGAGGGCACTTCGATGTCCAATCACTACAATGAATTCAATACTATTTTCATGAAATAAACAAGTCAACAAACAAGTAATGCAGCAAAAAGAATATAAGAAGAAATACATAAAAAAGGATTGCTTTAAGTGGAAGCACAAGTAAAAAGGAAAAAGGCAAAGAAGGATGATGGAAAAATAAAAAAAAGGCAAATATTAAGGAAATAAATGCATATAGAATGGATGATACGGTTATTTTGTATGTATCCTCTCTCAATGATGCATTCTTGGTTGCCATGGAAATGGCATGTCTCAAAACTGCCTTTTTGATTCTGGAGCATCATTTCATGTTACTTGACGTAGATAGTGGCTCAATAATCGTGATGCTAGGAAATGAGGATATGTGCATCTTACTTCTGTGTGGATGGCCTCAACAAGAGATGGCAGTTGCTTGCCCTTCTATGCTTGCAAGAGGTAGTAGAGGATTTTGTGATAGATTTTATGAATGGTGCTTATATTGAAGCTGCACATGCACATTGAATTACATTAATAAATAAAGACTTTAGTATGGTTAGCAGACTTAGATATAGGTGTGACAAAGTTTTGATCAAAAGGCATTTGAAATCCTCAATGTTCCACCCAGGAGAAAGCAGAAAGAGCCACCAGCACCACCCAAGATTGAAGAGGTTACCCATTTGTATCCTACAAGGGTTGCAAGTGAGTAGGAATTTTTGGAGGAGAAAAGGAAAGAGGTAATAGAAAATGAGGATTTGATCTATTAGAGAGATATTTTGACTCTTGGCCCATTGAACTACGAGAAAATGGGCAAAGTGTATGGCCAAATGGTCGTGAATGTTTCTGTTAGTCCTGAGAAAGAAGACTACCTTAGCATTTCTCCAGTGGATAAGATCCTATTTGAGAAAAAGGATACTCAACTAACAGATACAGTAGTTTATTGTTGTTTGAGGTAAGGTCTTTCGCTTCTCTTTAATTATAATGAATTTTTCCAAGGGTCCTTATATTGCACTCACTCTTATTCATTGCTTACTTTGTATACAAGGCATATGTTGCTTCTCTTAGTATTAATATTGCTAAGAGTATATTTGTTATTGATCCACTTCTCTCACTGGATTTTTTTCAAAATATGATTCAAATATTGCAAGGTTTTTTAAGGACTTCGATAGTGTCACAAAGCATCATATTTTTTTTCCATATATTGAAAGGTACTTTCTTCAACATTCTATCTCTTGATGATTTGTCTTTAGGGTTATTATTGCTAACTTGTGTTTTGGTTTGCAGAGGACATTGGAGCCTAATCTATATCAAAATTCCTGCAAGAGAGGTCATTTTTACGAATTTTCTTTTAGGAATCCATAGCCAATCAAAGATGTATTGTCAATAAACACTCTTTATTTTATCTTTATTGGATATAGTTTATAATATTTGCTAATAAGTTAATATGTCCAGTGCTACTAGACTTGTTACTACCCATTTGGACACTAGCTTTGAAGGCATTGCTGATCCTCAAAGACCTTTCAAGTTTCTACTTCAAGAGGTCCCATTGCAAAATGACATACATAGTTGTGGCTGGAAAGTGGTTTCAAATGCTTCGAGGATAATAGATTCAAAGTTACTGAATGCAGAGGGGGTGAACGTAAGTCTCCTATGCTTTATCCTTTTTATGGTGAAAGTCTCTTACTACTTCAAATAACTTGTGTGCTTTGTTACAGTGCGGAGACTACCCTAAGGCATATATGTGGTGGATACATGAGAGGTGTATTGAACTAGTTTTAGATAGGGCAATTACATCGATGGACCCAGATTCCCCTCTCCCAGCTAAAAATTCCAAAGGATAGGCAACAACGAAGGGCAAAGGCAAGAAAATGGCAACCACCAAGAAAAAGAAGTCTCTAAGGTCTAAACAAGAGGGGCGCAAAATGAAGGGCATGCCTAAGCTTTCCCCATTGAAATTCTGTCCATCTCCTTTAAAGCCTAAGGATAGAAGAGTGCTTGAGGTAATTAAGTTCTATGAGCAACAAAAGAAAATACCTACTAAGAGGAAACTAGTGATAACAGATGAAAGTATGGAAGACGAAGCAACTTTTCCAAAGAAGGAGAGAAGTATTGAGGATGGAGAAGCTATAGATCAAGGAGAAGCTAAAGAACAGCTTGAGGATGGAGAAGCCAAAGATCAAAGAGAAGCTAAAGAATAGCCTTATATTATCATTTGTCTATTTGTATTGAAGTAACATTCCCCTTGTATGTACATATGTAGTGCAATATTCTAACCCAAAATGTGATGATATGTCATATTGATCTTACCCATGAAAAACGATTTTTTGTTCATAGAATCATAGAGAATTATAAAGCTTGTACAAAGTCTTTCCTATTAAATTGTACTGCAATTTTGTAACTCGTGATATAATAAAATCATTTTGGTCCACAAACAACAATCTGTTATTCACAGAATCATTGCAAAGCTTATACCAAGATTTTTTTTAATAGTATGTAGTAATGTGTATAATTCTATGTTTCTGGCAACAATATTTGTGAGCAAAAGAAAGATTCAAAATTATTTATACATGCATATTTATGGTCTGAAACTCACAACACTAGGAGGTAAACAACTCATACATGATACAGAGCTCTCAGCTCTTTTTCCAATTACAAGACCATTTACCTTGAACTTATATCAAGGAGTAACATTGTCTAGAAACTCCAAGGTGTCTCTTACATCCTTAAGACTCCACTTTGAAGTAATGTTCACCTCTTTTACTTATTGTATGGTAACTTGCAGTGTAAATTTCAATGTCTTACAATCAATATCTGAATCTAAAGGAACCCAAGCACTCAATCTAAGTTTGTATCTTCTATAATCCAAACCTATGATAAGAGATTGTTGAGATATATTATAAGATAAACCCAATGATTGAAGGCACGCATTGCACCTTATAAAGTCACCTTTGTGGTCAGATTCCTTGACTTTCCAACATAGACCTAAAATTTTGTCCAAATCTTTCTTTGAAAAAATTCTGTTTAGCCATGAAACCTTCGTCCGTTGTAAACATATTGTTTTAAAGCAAGCTACAAAAACATGCAAGGGTAAAAACCGTAATAAGCGTACTCTTCTCGAGATCCTGTTAGGAGTCATAGCCTTTTGAATATATTGAGCAATTTTGAGTTTAAAACTCTCCATTTTTGCTTCATCAAGCATCTCTCGATCCAAAGATGAGACGCTTGGTAACTGCAGATCTTCAAGGTATCTATATACACCTGCTCTTGAAGGAACCACATATTGTGCATAATACAAAAAATTTTCATTTTCCTAAAAAAAACTCATGGTCTGATTAGCATAATAATGTCTGTAAATTTTTTATGAATGGCATGGAATGTTCCGCTAAGGCTCTCCATAGGTTGCCACTCGAAACTTGTTGATGGAAAGATATCTACAACCAACAATCCATTATTTAGCATATCCTTCAAACAAAACCATATGCTCATGTATATTTTACAACTCAAACTTACACTGTGCTTGCTGGGAAAAACATTCCTGTGGAGCCAAGTGCATATCTCTAGCCATGTAAACATGTTGCACCAAAGCAAACCAGTCTTGAGGCATGTATTTGAAGGCAAAGATACACCCGTTCCAATGATATTTGATATTCCCTTGTTTTTTTTTTTCACTCTATGAGAACCCGTGCAAGATGGTAGCATTGTAACCCAATCATTTATAGTAAATGTTTTGGGCTCCCATTCTCCATTTGCGCTCTTGATATACATGGTGCAAGAGTTTATAGAATGAGAAGGACGTCTTGTGGACGCTATGTAAAAAGACAATGAGTATGCAGACGATGTGCAGAGAAAGAAACCTAAAGAGAGAGGTCAAGGAGACAAATTAAAAATACTACAAGTGCCAAGAACTTTGAAAATTCTCATGATTTTCAAAATGGTCTTAATTAACTTAACTTTTTCATGTCTTTTTTAGAGGTTTTGTCAGCTTTTATTAATTAATAGGGGCCATTGGGACTACCAAAACTTGTCAGGGTTTGAAGATTTCAGCTAAATAGGAGGGGAGAATTACAAAATGAGCTCTACTATCTCAAAAGTAGAGGAGACAATAATACCATATTTTTATCCACATGGCAAAATCTCTTTAGCCCTTTGCTTAATCCATGGATTAACAAAAGTGCCATTTTTAACGTTTTTCGGCCCTAATGTACAAGAAAATAGACTAAATTGCCAAGAAACCATAGCCAAGGTGGCTAGGCTGAATCATGTTACCATTAATGGGTGAGAATCAGTTGATGAGAGGCTATAGCATGGTATTCACCCCAATGCTATGGTGGCCAAGAGTATACACCCTCTTAGATAGTGGGAGGTCGAGAACTTGAACATGAAATATTAGAAATGGCAAAAAGATTATTGGGAAGTTACAACTTAGCCTTTTATACTTAACCCTAGTGTGCTAAATATTAGCTAAGGCATTAAGGTATTTTTACTTTATTACAAGCCATCCTGCTAGAAAGGCTTTGTTCTCAAAGCTGAATTTGGGATAGGATACAAGGATGAATACAAGGATAGCTTAAAATAGATGAAGTCATGCTGAAATAAAACTCCATACTGAAGAAGACCAAATAAGTCGATGAAGAAAGACCATGTAAGTGGAATAAACTGCCGTACGTTGTCCAATTTAATATGCGCAATACAAATTTAGCCATATCTTGAAGTAGAAGTGTCCAGTTTCCATGTGTGAGCTATAAAAATGTAGAGGACAATATGTAGTATCAGTCATCCCATCAAAATCAAATTTTGATAAAGCTAAAGCAATTAATTTTAGTATAGATATTTATTACAACAAATTGGTTACTGCTCAGTGAGTAAATTATCCTCTTGAAGAAGCCATAGAAATTGTTCCAAATATGAAGCATGCTGCCAAGAAGATTCATCCATAAGCAAACCGTTCCACTTTATGAAATACTCCACAAGAACTCGGTTCCTTAGAACCTTCTCACGCTTACCACGTTCATTGTATTCATAAAGGGAAGGTAGTTCTTCGAGAACTTGGATTTTAGGGCCAACATACTTCTTGAGCTAAGATACATGAAAGACATTGTGGATACATGTAGTTGAAGGTAAATCAAGTTGATAGGTAAGATCCCCAACTCGCTTAATTATTTGGTATGAACTATAATACCTATTAGCAAGTTTATTATGTTATCCCTTAAGAGAAGCAAAACAGGATTGTATAACCTTCAAGAAAACCCATTCACCCTTGTCAAACTCCACGTCTTCTTTTCTCATCTGCATAGGCTTTCATTGTCTCCTGAGCTTTTCCAATGTTATCCTGGCATTGCTTCATAAGAGCCTCCATCTTTTCCAACTCTTCACTAGCATTAGGATTCACATCATCATGAAATAATGTGAAAGGCACTTGAACCTTGTAGCCATATAATGCTTCAAAAGGAGACATTCCAATACTCATGTGATAAGTAATATTATAACAAAATTTTACAAGATGATACAAAACCCTAAATCTCTTTTTGGGCGGTCATCCCCTTATCCAATTTTTTACATGGCCGGCCGTGGCCTAGGCCCTTTTTCCCATTGTCCTCCTATCTTCGTAGCTTCCTTCCTACCACCCATCTACCTTTACAAATTGCACGGGTGAGAGCTCGACGCTCCTTAACTTAAATCATGATGCGCTTGCGCTCTTTTACAAAAGTATTGACTTGCGCTTTTCCTTGTGCGCCTTTGTCTTCCATTTCACTTTGCCTTGGCCTTTGTCTTCTACTTTAGCTTTTCCAGATTTTCCACCTTGTTCATCTATCAGTTAACATTACCCCCCTCCTAGACGAGCGCCAGTCCCATGGCACTCACCATCGTAGGTAGCAAGCTTTGGCATGCACTGAAGACATGGGTGGATGGAACATTGGTGCCTGTTGCGGAGGAGTGTTGGTGGTGGTGTGGAGGAAGGTCGTTGGGGGCACGCTGGTGACCTAGGTGGTTGGTGGTAGGGTTGTTGGAGTTGGTGGTAAGGCTGTTGTTTGTTGGGGATTGCACTAATGGCCAGCACAAGTATTGGTTTGTTGGGAATTCGGCACATGACGATTCTTGGCGGGCTTGCAGGACGATAAAGGATAAGAATTCAGAGTTGGGTGTTGATGAAGAGCGAACAACACTATCGTTGGAGTCTTCAATACCTGCAATTGAAAACCTCTCATAGGTGGCCTCTCCCTAGGGGTAGTGCTAGTCTTCTCTATAGTGCACAAGACATAGTTCAATTAGTTTGGGAGACAGGTCGAACTCTAAGCAAGCCAAGAGTATTGTCCTGCACTTGAGGACCCAAACTGTGTATATATTTCAATGCAGATATTATGTGAGTGCACGTGCATACTTAGATATTACGTAGTTAGAAGACCGCGGGCTGGTTTCTCGTAACAATGTGTGGATGAAGCAAAGTTGTCCATGTTGAGAAGAAGTACACGTGAAGGTGTATGAGACATCCTTTGCATTGTGACTACATGACGTAGCATAATTGAACACAGGGACACCGCACTTTCAGTAAGCTGGGAGCTATTGGACTTACTTGATGAGGATGGTGTACTTTTCATGGCTAATCGTGTGGTGCTTACCACAATTGATTGCAATGGTATTAAGGCAGAGTGCAAGAGGGAATCGCGCGAATGGGTCAGGGTGACAGGTCTAACCATAGGGGAGACAAGCTCCCTACATATGTCCTGCCCTTGATGTGCCCTGAACAATTGTGGGTGATGTTAAAGGGATAGGGGACTACGGACGGGGCCAACCGACCAAGATCACTAGATGTACCTAATTTGAGGACCCCTAGGTGTTGTGTTGTGATCGTGGGGCGCTTCTTATTTTGTCGTTCTTTTCTTTTCTTTTTTCTTTTTCTTTTCTTTTTCTTTTCTTTTTTCCTTTTCCGTTTTCTTTTTCGTTTTCTTTTCTTGTTCTTTTTTCTTTCTTTCTTTCTTTCTCTCTTCTTTTTTTGTTGGACTTGCCTGCGTACAACCATTGCAATATGTTGAGGCTATCAGCCTTTCAATGGGTTGGAAAATGTCAAGCTTCGAAGGCTCAGGAAATGGATATTACAGTGATGATTATGCCCTAGCCTTGTTGTTAGAGAAGCACCCGTTGAGATGGGGAGATACACTTGAGATATTGCAACCCTCTTTGGAACGTGTGATGTTGGTACAATTGGGGTAACAGCTGCGATGAGTGCTCGGCGTAGAGTGTAACCTAGAAAGAGAGCGTAGCCTATGACTATGCTTTGGGCCATGCGATGTGGGTGGTCAGCAAGGGTGATTTTTGCTTCCGGCAGCGTGGCTCTGTCACGGCTCTTTGTGGGGTCGGTGGTCTTGCAATGACTTGGGCATTGAACACTTTCGTACAAAGACCTGCATCATCCTGCATCCACTTGTCACTTCATGAGAGTACATGCACGGCATATGCTGCAACTATAATAAACTAGTGCAACACAAGGAGACATCACTTATCTGAATTCCATGGTGTTGACTCAAATACTTAGCACCTACGCTTGATTAGCTTTTTCTTTTGCTAAAGACGTAAAATATATTAAACGCAAATATAAAAAGTTTGTACAATTGGGGAACATGTCAACACATAACCCTTTAAAGACAAAAAGTCATGGGCAGGTAGCATTTGATAAGCCTTTTATACAATATGGGGCTACTCTATTTGTACGAGGCTAGGCGAGTCCGGGTGGTCGGGCGACTGAGGTTCTGCTGGTGTGGGGCTCCTATGAGGTTGGGTAGGGAAGATGTCGGCTGGGACCCGGATGGTGTAGTCCCTGGCCACAACTGTCTCCAGAATGCTTTTAAACAATGCGTTAATTTCCTGCTTGTCTTGAGCTGCCCTCTCCTCTTTCGAGCACCTAGTGCCCGAGTGTCTGTTGGGGGCCTGCATGACTGGTGTTGCCATGCCCTGTGTGCTCCCTTGACCTCTCATCCTCTTGGCTTGGGGGGTTTTCGGCCTACGTTATGGGCCGTGTCGTTTAGGGCCTCATTTCTTTGCGTACCTTTTAAGGGTAGGTACGTAGCGTCCTGGCGCAGGAGCTTGTGCTGCATGCTCCCTTCGACGGCGGATAGCATCCTTGCAAGCAAGCTGCATTGGGTGCTCCAGGTTGGCTACCGTAGGGGGACCTGCAAAATGTGAACCAAGGAGGCCTTGTTAACCCCGAGTCAAGATGGCGGAAAATGAAGGAAAAAGCAGAAAAAGCACGGAAAAAGAGCAAAGACACGCAGGCGACCGATAAAGCTAAGCCGGGACAAAAAGCACAATTTTAAATGAAAGGCACCTCAAAAACTTGGAAAACTCTTGTAAAAGAGCGCCAAGCTCCCTCCTGTGCCAATTGTAAAATATTAGACGGGTGTAGGCTAAAGGCATAATGCTAGAAGAGTAAAATGGAAAAAGGACCTTGCCACAATATCCGGTCATGTAAAAAAGGGGATGGGTGCCCATGGGATTTTAGGGCTTGTATATAAAGTTCAAAAAAATGAATGGAAGGTCATTCTTTGGTGTGTGGCTAACAAGAGCTCTTATCTTCTTCTCTTCTTCTCTTCCTTCTTGCTTGTGTGTGCTCTTGAGAGAGGGAGTGTGAGAGTGTGAGGGAGTGAGTGTGTGGGAGTGAGGGATCAAGAGGATGAAGCTCTTCACCATCTCTTCTTCTCTTCTCTTCTCTTCTCTTTTCTCGCGCGCGTGGGTATGGAGGATGGAGCTTGGCGATGGAGGATGCTTGAGCTTGCATCAAGAATCGTGGAGCTACAGAGGTGTGTGAGGGAGGAGGCTACTCACATCGACATCAAGGTAAGCTCACTACACTCATAGGATCGACGGCGTGTCGGCTAGGTGAGAGATAGCCATTAGAGCTCGCTTGAAATGCCTGAAGCAATAAGCGGTCCGTGGGTCTTGGCGGTTGAGCGTGAGCTCCCTCTATAGACCTTGAGGCAGGATAAAACTATTCGCATGGAAGGGATTATACAGTGAGTTATCAAGCGCATATGATGAGGAGGGAAGAGGTGAGGCATGCAATGTTTGTTGTAGAGGGATGGCCCCATGATGATGTTCATTTTGCCTCCAGCCATTAGCAGATCTTGGCTTATGCTAAGTTGCATGGACTGGTTGTCATGGAGTGGAGCAGGGCTCATCCCTGGAAGGATAGACTGAAAAAAGGAAAACATGTATAGAAAGGGACGGTGCCCCATCTACACCATCAGAGATGTTGGTCAGGGCTTCCTAAGGCGATAATGAGGGTTGCATGGCCTTCTCCTGTAGGCGGGAATGGTCACACGACTACTCAATGTGTAGTGAGAGGAGGACTTGAGGAGCTTAGCTTGTCAAACCCAACTCTTCTCCCTGCGCTTAACTATCATTGCTTATGTGTGTTGATCTTATCTATACAAGGTCGCAAAAATCATTGTTTATTTATATACATATTTACGAATCCATGTCACTTCACGAGGATAAAAAACAATTGTAGAACTCGGGATTGTATTGGAGTGTGGCACATGCATCCAGTACTCGTGGTAGCCTTCTTAATAGCATCAGGTATTTTGCAACGTCAAGTATCATGATACCTTGTCTGAGTCTACTTGCAACATGTAGCTCCTCCTCAGTGAGAACCTTATCAGCGAAAGAGTTCTCTTGGCTAGTTCCAGCTAAGTCCGTACCCTGAATAGCAGTTAGCACTCGAAAGCAAGTTGGTGCCACATAGGTTGGGTCTCTTTGAGACCGCCATTTGGCCAATCGCTCTTCTGAGACTGTCATGATTTGGGCTCCTAGTTTGGCCATTGCAACACGGTTTTCAAACCAACCTTTCTCAAATTGACTTTGACCCTCCGATTGTCACTTTAGTTGCTCTATCTCTAAGAGATTTGGTTGGTAGAGCACATCATTGAATGTCATAGTTAAGCGTAGTTCGTCGGCTTCCTCGTCAGAGGTGAGTCGCATGCGTTCATGCAAGAGCCTGTCATAGTGCTCATTAAGATGTTCTTGCTCTTCCCAGGATAGGAAAAATGGCAAGTATTCTCCAAGCTGCTCCTTAGGGAATGCGTCCATGTCCGCAAGGACGTAGACACATGCGAACACCTTGAGCTTAGCACCCAACTCAGTTAAGTATTCTGCGACACTTCTATGTTCAAGGAGGGCTTGCTCGGTTTCTATCTCATGCAAGGTTCTAGGAGTTTGCCTAGGCTTTAGCATAGCTGGGGGCTCAAGCCTAAATGAGCAAGATTGGTCAACGCTAGGATTTCTTATGCTCTCAAGGTTTCCATGTTTCTCCTGAGGCTTTGTTATTGCGTCATAGTTCTCCTTGGATGCGACTAGTATAAATTGCCATCCTGTTGTGACAATGTTGTATCCAATCTTGATTGGTCATTGTGAAGTCTGTTGTCAATGGATTGAGTGTTGCAAGCAACTGTTGATAGTAACGGCTGCTTTGATTTTTCAGAACACATGGATGTGTCTGAGGTTTCACCGCTATTAGGAGAGATATCAATGGGTTCATTGGTGGATGGAATCGATGCTTTATTTGTCAGCTCTCCAGTGCTCTTGATCTCAATGTTCTTGGGGTCCACAACCACCTGTAACTATTGTTGTTTTCGTTGTTTTCTCCTCTTTTTCTTGGTCAGTGAAGGTGCTTAACTTAACGACTCAGGACCCTGAACTAGGTCAGCCGTTGATGTGCTTAGTTGGGCCTCATCATTCTCTTTCTCTAGTGTGTCCTCATGGGACATAGCCACGGCCTGCTGACTAGCCTTGCTAGGTTGTGAGAGTACAACTACCTCTCTTTTTGGAGAGTCTAGCTCTTCAAAGAATTCCCTTCTGTTTAACTCCTCCAGCCTAGGCTTCAGGCGCTTTGAAAGTGCTAGAGTTGTCAAGGAAGTTGGTTGCGACACCTCCTCCATAGGTAAACTACCAAGGACATATTCCGCAAGGGGCATTGTCACGGCCAAGGGCTGTGACCACTGTGATCCCTGATTGGAAGTAGTAGCAGTTATTTCAATGGACTGGCTACTACTAGTAGATTGCAATATCAAGTCCTTAGGGCGATCGGAAGTGGTTGTGTCTTTTGTTGCCCTTTGAGCATTCACTTGTGTAGATCGAGCATGAGTCGATCCAGTCACATTAGGTTGTAAAGGCATATCCTTGAGCCGAGAGCTATGAATGGTGTCCTGTCCCACCTCTTGGACATTTGGAAGCTTAGATGGAGATTGGGATTGAGCAGCCGCCCTTGACGACTGCTGTTGTGCTTCCTGTGTCCGTTTGGAAAAAGAGGGTGTAGGAGATCTAGGACTCCTAGGTGGACTTGGCACTGGCTGAATGATTTGCTCGAGGCTATTAGACGATTGTACCGTCCGATTAGTCTCGTTTGGTTTCTTGACTTCGACTGTGAGGGGCTCGGTCACTCCAATGTTTTTGAATCGAGACTTGGTCTTTCGTCTAGTTCTCCTCCTACACTTCTTTACTCTTGATACGAACTGGCCTTCAATCGATAGAGGAGGTTTAGCAGGGGGTTTTGGCACCCAAATCCATCGATTACCTGCGTAATACCCTTGAGCACGTAGCAATGCTTTGGATATCCATCGCGGCATTGTGCTGACTCTCCATAGATGCCTTCGTCTATAAGGCTTGGGCTTCTTTTGGGGTCTTCTACGATATTTGTAAGTCCAAAGCCCATCCTTGGCATTGTCTCCTGACCTTCTTGTTTCAGGCATGGCTTCACTCACTGGTTCTCATTGTTCGACGTGTGCTTCTATAAACTCTTCCAACAAGTCCTTCCTCTCGTTAGTAGGATTGACTGTTATGTCAGCACCCTCCTTGCCTTTCCTTCGAGGTTTTATGAGGTCACCCTTGCTAAAGGTTGTGACTATCCTCATTCTCGGTAGTGTCAGGTGTATCCCCTGTGCTACATAGTCGGCCTCACACTTGGTCGCCCTTTTGAAGGGTCTTCCTAGGAGAGTTTCCTTACCATAATTAGCACTATTTGGAGGAACATGAAATAGGATAGGCAAGCTTTCAATTTTAATTGTTGCAAGGAATTTGCACTTCCCTATGAGTGCTTGTGGGCATTCTCCGTAAGGGCTAAGAGTTGCATTAATCTATGTGAGCTCTGGTTGGCCTAGTAGGGTCCATGCTTCATAGGTCAAGATATTGAAATCTGCTCCTTCATCAATCAGAGCATTGATGGTGTGCTCTCTTTTCGTGGTGAGTTTGACCCTAAGATAAGTAGGTGGTATTTTGTCTTCGTCTTCCAGGTCTTGGCTTGTAAATTTAAGCCTTCTGACAAATGCCCTTGAGTCCCCAACTGCACGACCAGATGTGGATTCTCCATTGATGTCTTGGATCATCAATGCAAGCATCTATCGTCAGGACTGTCATATCTAGTCATTCTCGCTATTGTAGCTTGATGTTATTGCTTTCCGCTTTGACTCGATGCAGTCCGAATGCAACATGTATGTGTTTTTGCACTGTGGCCTTTTTGCCCTTGTTGGCTAGATGGGCCCATTGATATTCTAGGGTCTCTGTTTGTCTCTGTTCAGGTACAGGCTTTTGGTTGCTCTTTTGCAAGTGAGAATCCATGCTCATGTAGAGCCATTACTACACTAGGGTCTGTTTTAGAGGACTTGTCACGGCGTGCGCTTTCTCTCCAACCTACTCGAGGGAGGCGCGGAGGGGCAGAGCCCCCTCTGTGGGGATCTGGGGGGTAGTCTCCCTTGGCCCGCAGGGTCGTTACGGTAAATGCCATATGTGATTTGAAAGACTGTTTATAGCCAAATTTTGAACTACCTGCTCTAAGTTTTAGCCCAGTGATCAATCTATGATACGGTTTCGGCTCTATATGGTCTCTCGGTCAGTTTCAGGGTCTACATGTTAAAATTTAAAAAAATCTAAATTTGGCCTGATAGGTCCGAATTGCGGGGGCCAAGTGTCTGATTCAGACCATCTGAGGGCCAAGTAGAAAGGGTCGAATGTAATTGGTCTGAATGTCAAATTCGGCTAGCCCAAGTCCGGTTGTCCAAGGGTCGAGTGGGCCGAGGGCCGAGTCAGGGCTGAGTCCAGTGGGCCGAGACCAAATTCCAAAGTTGGTCCAAAAGCTCAATTCGGACGGGCCGAGCGGGGGTGCCTGAGTCGTGTGACCTGACTTGAGTGGTCCGAGTGGTAGTGGGCCGAGTCAAGTGGTTCGAGTGGTAGTGGGCCGAGGGCCGATTCTAGAACTCGGCCCAGAATCACCGTCACTCAGACATACCCAGCGCGGTATATTTTTCGCTGGACTTCACAAAATTCGCCGCGTCAAGTGTTAGAGGCCTTCCCCTTGGTCGAGCAGCTCCAAATCCAACCTACTCATGTAGGGGAAGGTGTATAATTACCTGGGCTCGGCAAATAACTCCCGGATGGCCAGATCGAAGCGGATCTACGCAACGAAGCTTTCTCCCTCTCTCCTGCTCTCTTGAAACCTTGCAATGCATAATGTGGCCTTTCTTGCCACTCCTGGCCCCTTATCACCCTGCCCAAGCATGTACTCACCGTAGTCTTGCCTGCCTTACTAATATTTAACCTAAAATTTCATTTTTAGCCCTTCTTTTTCCTGTTTCAACCTGTCATACAGCAACAGAAAACCCTATTGTTTGCTCCAACATTTTGCTCCTATCCTTCCTAAATGCAAGAAAAAATCATAAGGAAAATACCTACACTAGTCCATCATACTTTCGCAAGTCCAAAACAACAAAAACCTACTTGCTAAGGAGATCGAATACCTCTTCAAACTCCCTCGCTTTCTACCTATCTACCTCAAGCACTGGTTCAGGGAAAACCCTACTCCACGGCATGAAAGCGCTCAAGGCTTGAATCTATTGGTCCCCGCAACGGAACCAAAATGTGGGAGCTTTCGCTCAACCGCTAAGACCCACGGACTACGTATTGTTTCAAGCGTTTCAAGCCGAGCACTAATGGCTACCTCTCACATAGCCGACGCGCCATCCATATCTACGGGTGTAGTGAGCTTACCTCCATGCCGATCGAGTTACCTCCTCTCCTGTGCACTCCGGTAGCTCCACGATCCAAGTGCAAGCTTTAAGCAAGCTCCATCCTCAAGCTCCACGCTCCAAGCTCCATAGCCACGAGCAAGACAAGAGAAGAGAAGAGAAGAGAAGAAGAGAGGAGAAGATGGAGAGCTTCTCCTCCTCAGTCCCTCACCCTCACACACTCACTCCCTCACACTCTCACACTCCCTCTCTCAAGGACAAGCTCAAGCAAGCAAGAAGAAGAAGAAAAAGAAGAGGAGACCCACTTTTGGCCACACACAAGAATGAGCTTCTCATTCACTTTTCAAATTTATATACAAAACCCTAAATCCCTTTTTGGGCGGTCATCCCCTTATCCCCTTTTTTACATGGCCGACCGTGGCCTAGGCCCTTTTTCCCATTGTCCTCCTATCTTCCTAGCTTCCTTCCTACCACCCATCTACCTTTACAAATTGCACGGATGAGAGCTCGGTGCTCCTTAACTTAAATCACGATGCGCTTGCGCTTTTTTACAAAAGTATTGACTTGCACTTTTCCTTGTGCGCCTTTGTCTTCCGTTTCACTTTGCCTTGGCCTTTGTATTCTGCTTTAGCTTTTCCAGATTTTCCACCCTGTTCGTTTATCAGTTAACACACACACTCCTAATTGGCATAGGTATAACCAAGGAGCAGCAATATAGCTACTTGTGACAAGTTGGCCTCTCCACCAATGAGCTTAGGGAACTTGGATTCGAGGAACAAGAGCAGCCCCATCCACCCCCAATCCAACCCACTATAGTACAAGACACCGAGGAAGGGCAGACTTCGAGCAAACATTTGAAGAAGAACTACAAATCAGAGAGCCCAGTCTGCCCTTGCCTGATCTATCCCCAGAAAAGCCAAAGGATGCCCACGTTCCCGAGCATGTTATAGCTGCAAGAGGAAGAAGATGGAAACTTATGGAGCAAGCCCAGAAAAGAGCGTGAGCATGACCACAACAGCTTCTTGACTAGCCCATGCCACCCCAGGAGGATCACCATCCCATCAACTGGCCGCAGGAGCTGACTATCTGGCAACAACGGAAGCTTCAATCTCAACCCTTCGAGTTCTCATTCCTCTACCCACGAGCCTTGGACTGAGTCTTACCCCTGGAGGTAGTGGAAAGGATCATTTGTTTGGGCAATACTCTAGCGAACTGATGGGTTGAGGAGCTGACCATCGTAATCACACAATGGAGGCGGGAACCCACTAACTACTGGCAGGATAAGGTCTATCAGGTTCCCAAAACAGTCTGAGGTTACGAGGCGCAGTTGGAGGAGGATTTGGAACATCAATTTTGATGCATGGATGGCCTTGTGCAGCATGCTACAGGAAGAATGAAATGATCCTATCTACATGCCCTACCCTCGCAGACACGGAGTGTATTATAATAGCGGGTGCATGGCAGGTACGACTTTCCAAATATCTACAATGTCAATGCAACAACTCCCAAGGAACGCATGACCTTTAGAGCAGGGGACTTGCGCCCATCCATCAACCGCTTCCTCGAGGATTTCTCTTCCTGCCTAGACCTAGCCTTCATAACTACTTGTAATTACCTTAGGACTATTAGGTTTTTGCTTAAACAAAATCCACTAGCCAAGGAAACCTACCTTCCCCCACTCTTTTTTGACATTAACCTAGGAGTAGATAGCTGCACTATGGCTAGGCTCATGATGAGGGCAACCTAGCTTCCCTCATTTTGTATGAGGATCCTTGAAGATTTGAGCGATAGCCACTTTACGAGGTGTAATCATCATTTATTGTCAACCACACCTCTTAATGCAAAGGCTAGCATCAAGGAATACCTACAGAGTTGTGCCTTTTTTTACTAAGTCCCTGAGACCACCTCGCGAATCGTTTGAGAAAGATCAGGGTAGAGCCTAAGAGCACCCCTTGCATCCAAATGCCGGCTATAATCATCTGCTAAAAAAAAAAAAGTGGAAACATTGAACCACCCAAAAACACCTTCAGTGCCATGATCACTGTACCTAGGGTTTCCATACCTAGCCTCGTCCCCCACTACACATGCTTAGGGCACATCAAGGGCACGACATACCTAGCAAGGTAGCCTGTGGTTCAACCTATCACCATAAGCCCCTTGCACCACCTCCCTTATGCACAAACTAGGTCCTCAAGTGTGGGACACCACCGAGGGCTTGCCAAAGGTTATAGACCCATCTCCCAGTTCCACAAGCATGGGCACCACGCACTCCACGGTAAGGCAGAAACACCCCCAAGTAATGCACCTTCTTTTCTTTCTAGGTACAAACAAAGGCCCTAACCACCAGCTTCAGAGGCCCCATCATCCATGCAATGCACTCCCCATCTTATGCGACATGTCACCATGCAGGCTCAACAAAGCAAGGGTTGGACACAACAACCCAAGTCAAAAAGTGAATGAAGAAGCTCATTTGGAACAACGTAGGAAAAGGTAGCCACGGAGGGCCAAATAAAGGATCTGTCCAACTTTATCTTCAATTTCAAATATGGATCCGCACATCCACCTCTCTTCGCCTAAGGATTCGTCCAACTTTATCTTCAATTTCAAAGGCATAAATCCCTCCAACACACCTTCCACTAGGGCTCATCTACAAACTCAGAAAGGGCCTTTCAAAACCATAAATTCCTCCAATACCAGGGCACATATCCAACTCAAGGAAATTTCAGAACCATAAATCCCTTTAACACCAAGGCTCATATCCAACTCTAAGGCCTTTAAGACCCATAAATCCCTCCAACACCCGGGATCATATTGAACTCAAGGGCCTTCTAGAACCATAAATCCCTCCAATACACCTTCCAACAGGGCTCATTTACAAACTCAAAGAGCCACCTGGCTACCCTAGCAACACCGTCTGACTCACCACCCAGCAGTACCATGGGACCAGCACTCAACTGGGAGGGGGTAATGTTTACTGCAAAGCAAAGGAAGCGGAAAACGAGGCATTAAGAGGAAAAGTGCAATGCAAAAAAAAGGAAAATGTGCCCTACAAGAGAGTGGACTTGGAAGAAATCTAAAAGCATGGGAACAACCACCAAGAGTACAAGATGCAACCATGAAAGTTACAAGAAGCCAAAAGCAAGAAGGCACACCTTTAAATATAAAGGCGCAGCCAAAACCTCTGTAAAAGAGCACCAAGCTCCCTCCTGTGTAATTTGTAACCATGAACGCGTGGTAGGACTAAGCTAGGAAGAGAGGAGGACAATGGGAAAAAGGGCCTAAGCCAGCCATGTAAGAAAAGGGGGATAAGGGGATGACCACCCAAAAGGGATTTAGGGTTTTGTATATAAAGTTCAAAAACTGAATGAGAGGTCATTCTTAGCATGTAGCAAAAAGCTTCTTCTTCTTCTTCTCTTTTGTCTTCTTGCTTGTGCTTGAGTGAGGGAGTGAGTGTGTGAGAGCGAGGGATTGAGGAGAAGAAGCTCCCCATCTCCTCTCTTCATCTTCTTCTCTTCTCTTGTCTCACGCGGGTAAGGAGGATGGAGCTTGATGGAGAGGGATTGAGGTTGCTTGAGCTTGCCTCAAGGATCGTGGAGCTATCAGCGTGCAAGAGAGAGGAAGGTACTTGGTCGAGCATCAAGGTAAGCTCACTACACCCCATGGGTAGGGATAGCGCATAGGCTATGTGAGAGTTAGCCATAGCCGCTCGGCTTAAAATGCTTGACTAATAAGCGGTCCGTAGGTCTCAGGGGTTGAGCTAGACAGCTCCCTTCAATTGTACTATGAAAGACACTTGACACGTGAGGGCATATACTATGTCATCAATGCTCATCTTGCTTACATCCAAATAAATCTTGAGTGAATCTTGTGGATAAAGAGTCTTAAGGTTATCTACTTATTTATTTTTGGAGAATCTAAATATAACCTATCCTCCATATAAACGGACAATAAATTCAATAAAACTGCTACATCTGTGAGAGCAAGTGATATGAGTTATTCATGCTAGAGTTGGTATCCTAAGTCTCTCATACCATAAAAATTATTGTAAAAGAAGACTACCCAAACATTTCTTTCAAATATAGAATCCTAGAATTTTTTATTGAGCCTCCTCACTAGCCTACTATTGATTTTTTGGACTTTCATGGTGGATAAATCTTGATTATGGAATCCTCATCATGATCTAATAATACCTTAGATTGTGAAAATAATTTGAATGAAATATGGTTTTCTCTGTCCGATGTATACAAAAACTATAGTCCTTAAAAGAAATCTTGAGTTAAAACGTGGGTAAGCTTTATGATGTGTCTTGAACTAGCTACTTATGTATTGAAAATCAAGATATTCTAATATATTGAGATAGCAAGCTCAACATGTGATAACATTGATGATGGGCCACCTTGTTAGATGGGTCTGCACATTTATATTTAGCATGTTAGTAGTCATTATGATCCTCACATGGCCACTCACTTACCACTTATTATATTTGGTTATTATACCTACCTATAGCTAGTATAGTTATAGTGTCAATAGATTAGTATAGTCAATTATGCATTGTTTGACTTAGTAGGCTACTTTTCTTTATGGTGTATCTCATCTATACTTTGTGTACATTGTATTGTGTAAAAGAAGAAGAAAAAACCAGCAAGAAAACATATTGGCCTCTATTTCTCTTCTTGTATTCTTGAATGAGCTTCCTCTTATGTATACGGTATGTGTTTTGCACAATAGCTCAAGCAAGTCCCCCCACCACATGATTTATGACATGGTATTAGAGTGGCGCCACACTTAGAGTTGGTGCAAAGGTTATAGATTTTGAATCTGTAAGTTTTGAGGTATTTTCCAAGAAGCAAACACAAGTTTTATTTGCAAATAGGTTGCAAATTACATGTACTATTGAGCTCTCAGTGAAAAAGACTGCTTGATATATTGCTATGCACTTATTGTGAAAGGTTGCCAAAGACTTGCTTGCTATTTTGCATCAATTTTGTGATGATGGCAAAAAATAGTGGAAATCACATTATTGAGAAGCTACACAAGAACTATCTATTATGGAAGTTCCGTGTGACGAGCTTTATTAGTGAAAAATGTCTCTTCAAGTTTGTTTCATGTGAAGAAAAGGAGCCAGAGCTGAGTGACCTTACAACTATACATGAATTAAAGGCGTGGAAAGAATGGAATGCAAAAGACAAAAAGATGATATATTGACTATCTACAATCATTGACAACACTATGTTAGGACATATAAAAAATATAGAAACTTCACATGCAACTTGGATAATTTTTGAGAATATGTTTTTAGTAAATACAAAGGCATGGAAGATTCAACTCAAACAAGAGTTGAATACTTTGAAGAAATGAAAAATGTCTATCAATGAGTATGTTTTAAAGGTGAGGAGCATTACATATGCTTTGGCAGTGATAAATGCAATGCTCGGTGATGATAATTTGATTTCATCTACTTTTGGTGGCCTTAGTAATGAGAAGGCTTGGAAACCATTTGTCACTTCTGTATATGTACAAAAGCCATTTCTAAATTTTGATAAATTGGTCTTTCTCATGATTAATGAAGAAATTGATATGTAGGGTGACTCATTTGAAAGAAATGGTAAACAAGTCCAAGAATTTTACTCAAGTTCAAGAAGGAGATGTGACAAATCCTCTTTAAGAGACCATGGTATGGGATGTATTGGTGATAACTAGCAAAAGCGATTAAATCAACAATTCAATAAAATGCAAGTTTTAGGAGGTCGTGGAAACTTTAGAGGTAGGGGGAGCTTTAGAGAAAGAGGTGGATGATAGAACAGAGGTTCTAGCAATTCTATGATTATTTTTCATTATTGTTGCCACCCAATTTCACACATTGAAAAGGTTCCCTTTTCCTTGCATGATAGTCAAACAAAGAATCTATCATATGTATTATATGTGCTATCCATCACAAAGAATTTAGTGTCTATTGGTTGGTTAGATGGTAGAGAAAGGGTTGTAGGTTTATATTCATGTAAAATGTTGCTTTGTGGAAGATTTTAATGCTAAGTCCATGTTGGTCATAAAAAGAAGTAGAGTTGGCTATATGTTCACTTTAAATGTTGGAATTTCTACTATGAATGATGTCATGTATGCTAAAGGAAAAGGAGTTGTTGTAGATGTTGAAATATGACACAAACATATTGGACATGCAAATGTGCAAAGCCTGAAATTAATGCAGTCCAAAGGGTTGATTACAGGGTTGTTTGCTTTAAAGGTTATAGAATTTCATAAAGTGTGTGAAGCATGCTAGTTTAGTAAGCAGCAAGACAACCTTTTTTGCATGATAGAGATGTGAGCAAAACTATACTTGATATTGTACATACAAATGTTTGGGGCCTACACAAAACATATCTCTTGGTGATAATAAATATTTTTCACATTCATTAATAATTGTTCATGAAAGTTTTGGGTGTATTTCATGAAGGAAAAGAGTGATGTGTTTGAGCACTTCAAAACTTTCAAGGCTACTGTTGAAACAAAGAGATACGGGCTTGGTCATCATAGTCATCTATGTTGATGACTTGATTATTATATGTGACAGTGATAATGGGATTGCTTAAGTTAAGGACATTTTGAAGAAGAAGTTTGAGATAAAGAATTTGGGTGAGCTAAGGTACTTTCTTGGTATTGAGGTGATCACATGTGATGATGGTATATGATTGTCTCGAAGGCAATATGGCTTGGATATGTTGTCCAAGTATGGTATGACAACATGTAAGCCTCTTTTAGTACCATTGGAGCAAAATGTAAAGTTGAGTGTTGATGTTGGGGATGAGATAGAAGACCCTACTATATTTAGGAGGATAGTAGGGAGTTTGATTTACATGACTATCACAAGGCTAGACTTGAGTTATGTTATTGGCCTTGTTAGTTAGTCTACACAGATGCCTAGAAAGCCTCATTTGGATGTAGTTACATGCATATTGAGGTATGTGAAGTTTACTTTGTATTATGGACTTTTTATGAGGTAGGTCAACAAGATATACAAGTGTTTAGATACACAAATGCAAATTGGGCTGGCGGAAGATCTATTAGTGGATTCATGTTTTTCCTTAGTAGTGTAGTAGTTACATAAAGCAACAAAAGGGATGCATTACTCAACCTCTCTATCCATAGGGTAAAGTCCCATTCCGGCCCCCTACTCATATTGCACTTGGTTCAAAGAGAATGGGAAACGAGAGGGATGCATCACTCAACCTCTTTATCCATAGGGTAAAGTCCCATTCCGGCCCCCTAAAACAATATGAGCAAGGGTTCTACCCTACATTATCTAAGGTCAATACATCATCGTGATTTGAATGTTTAGAAGTCTCCCAGTTCTCTGGGACCACCTTGTCATAGGATGGACTCATCGGGGGTTCTGCCCACCCACTTCCCTTAATAGCTTTAGTTTCCTACTTACCTAAGGGCACATTAGTGGTAACACATACAAGCAACTTCCTTAATTAACCCATTAGTCATATGTTCCTTTACGTAATTTTATGTACTAACATGAAAAAAAATCAGGCAAATCCCTTGAAAGTAAACTTTATAGTAAAATTTGAACTGGGATACAACTCCCATCCATGGGACAATTCTCGCAATCCGTAAGGATGCGTCTTATTTTCCTCCAAGTTTCCGCCC
Organism: Lygodium microphyllum; assembly: GCF_053477565.2. Classification (NCBI taxonomy): domain Eukaryota; kingdom Viridiplantae; phylum Streptophyta; class Polypodiopsida; order Schizaeales; family Lygodiaceae; genus Lygodium; species Lygodium microphyllum. Next base: position 93,115,949 of record NC_141138.1, read on the forward strand.
TTGTACTAGTAACAGAGCCTCAAGATTTCTTTCCGAGTCAGGTAGACCATCTAAGTAGGACCCGGAGGCAGGGGATTTATAGCCAGAGCCCCCCTTGGCACCCAAGCATCCTCCTACGAATAGAATTTCTACGGAGAGACCTCTCAGAATGGGGGTTCGGTCCACATTCCTGATGTGGCTATCAAAAATCCCCTTGGATATGGTTGGTGGCTAGCTGGGGGTGCTCAACACGCCTTTCCTAGGTGTTTCAACCTGAATCCAATTTGAAAGATTTTCTTCTTATCAATTCCTTTGTTAGATGACATCTTTTCCAAATAGGTGTTCCTAAGTACAAACACAAGCAGAAGTGCACAATATGTACTATACAATTCTTTGTTCTCTTTGCTGAAGGAAATTTCGATTTGATGCAATAGCATCTAGTCTCGGCTTTATCCTCGTTATCATCTGAGATTTCCAAAGATAACCTAATTTAATTTCCTCATTCTTTTGAATGGAGGAGTATCCTTGCAAAGTTGATTGCAATTTGGGACATTGGCTTCCCTACAACGAAACCCTACATATTCATTTGAACTAGGGTTTGTCGCATAATTCATATAGTTACTTAAGGACTTTGAATTCCTTTTAGCTTCATGTATGGGCCTTGAGAAGAATCCTTCAACTCTTTAGGGTTTGAAATTCTTTCAACTTCTTAGGAACCCTACGTATTCTATCACAATTTCCATCTATGTTTTGTGAGATGTAATAGGATTTCCTATTATTTCAACCAAGCAAACGGATGCGAAAGCATAAAATCTATCTAGCTTAGTTGCAATTTAATGCGTATTCTTGAAACTTTTCATATATACATATTAGCATGAGATTTCCGTACAATTTATGTGCACTTTAACGGCTTCTAAATGCAATTTTATTGGTCACCTAAGATGAATGTGATAAACAAAATTTTCTTGGTGTGCTCATTATCTCAAAACATGCACAATTAAGTTGTGATAATCAATGTAAACATTCTTTTCTCCCAATTTCTTTTCCAAAATCTATCTAGCTTAGTTGCAATTTAATGCGTACTCTTGAAACTTTTCAAATATATTTTAGCATGAGATTTCCATGCAATTTATGTGCACTTTAACGGCTTCTAAATGCAATTTTATTGATCACCTAAGATGAATGTGATAAACAAAATTTTCATGGTGTGCTCATTATCTCGAAACATGCTCAATTAAGTTGTGATAATCAATGTAAATATTCTTTTCTCCCAATTTATTTTCCCTACTACAATGGGGTGCACCTAATTCATATGAGATGTGTTTTGCATAGTTGCGGTTCCTTGGTTCACGATCCTGTTGGTTGTGGTGGGAGTTTTAGCATTTGGAGAGATCTTTCACTTGGGGGACCATCGTCCGCAAGTGGATTCGAGAGATAAAGAAGGAGGAATGGATTTGAGATGGGAGAGCATAAGAGAAGATGGCTTAGTCGAAGACTGAGATAGGGGAAATTGAGCTAACTCTCTCCCTCGCAGTCTCTCAAGTTAACTCCTCTCTGTCTCTGTCTCTATCTCTCTGTCTCTCTCTCAAGCTCCTTCTCACAATCTCTTGGAGGGTATCCTTCTACCTTGCTCTCTCTACCTCTCTCTCGCAACCTGTAGGGGTCTCCTGATGCTTCTCTAACTGCTCCCCATGCCTCATATTTATAACTAAACAAGAGAAGAAGAGTTGTGTCTGAGAAGAAAAGCTCTTTATGGAGGGAATCTTGAAAAAATCAGTAATTTGATGCTCAAATCACAATTCTGATAGTGTCATTGGCTCTGAAAGGGGGGGGGGGGGGGGTAAACTCCAAGACACTTGGCTAGAAATCTTCCAGATCACTCCTTCTTCTCCCTATTCAAATTGTTGTTTATTGCTTGTAAACTGTGATTGCGGTGTATGCGATTTCACCAATCCTTCTTTTTTTGTATTAAATCTCCAAGACAAGCTGAAAAAACCACTTTTTTTTTTACATAACATCTTGTTCTAGAAATCTCCATAGCTTTTTAAGATATTTACAATAAGTAATATCTAAAATATGCTAGTTTTGCCTAAAATCTAATATTTTTGGACCATCCATACTATACACATTAAAAGTAGTGATTAATATGGCTCATAACTCTCGTTCATGTTGTAACTTTTGTGAAGGGTGGCTACATTCCTTGTCAATCCGAGAAAAATATCAGATTATGACTCTCGAGTTTTTTATATTTTAATTAAATAAAAATTGCTAGTTATTAATATTAGTTAGTTTTTACTTTAGTTAGTTTTTACTTTAGTTAGTTTTTACTTTAGTTAGTCTTTAGTTAGTAACCTTATTAACTTATTAATTGACTAACTAACTTTTGAACTAACCAACTAATTTTTAATTGTGGGGAAGTATTACATCCTCCTCCCCTTAGAGAAATCAAGATGTCCTCATCTCGAGAGAAACCATGGGTATTGTTGATGAAGAGCGTTCTCATCTATCCATGTCGCATCTTCTTCAAGATAATCCTTCCACTGGACAAGGTATTCTCTAAGGGTTCTACTCCTCAATTGTCTCTCCCTATTATCTAGGATTTTATTTGGCTGTAGCTCAAGGACTCCTTGGCTAGGCATTACAATTTGTTGATCACTCAGTACATGGCTAGGATTAGGCATATATTTCTTTAGTAGACTAACACGAAATACATTGTGAACCTTTACATTTTCAAGGAGTTGAAGTTTGTAAGCATTAGGTCCTAGGCTTTGAGGATCTTGTAAGGCCCGCAATACCTTGGGCTAAGCTTTTTAAATTCTCCCAAGGATAAGGAACTCTTCTTGGGTCGTACATGAATGAAACCATATCCCCCTCCTTGAAGAGTCACGCTTGCCTGTTCAAATCGACATAAGCCGTCTGCTTATCCTTGACAACTTTGATGTCTTGCCTAATGGCCTTAACCTGTTCATCCATTTCTTCTAGCATCTTCTTGGAAGCCTCTACCCTTAAAATAGGGTCTGAGAAATTTAATGGAGAACGGCAATCATGCCCATACAATGCTTGGAAAGGTGTCATTTGAATGCTTTGCTGGAAGGAAGCATTGTAGGCAAACTCCACCAGGGGTAGACATTGGATCCACTTTTTGGGTTCTTGACAGCAATATGCTCTAAGCACATCTTCAATCACTTGATTAACCCTTTCTGTTTGGCCATCAGTTCGAGGATGATAGGCCATACTAAAAGAGAGCCGAGTCCCAATAGCTTCAAATATCCCTCTCCAAAAATGAGGTGTGAAAAGGGAGCCTCGATTATTGATAATCCTTTTGGGTAGACCATGGAGTCTGAATATCTCCTTAATGAACAATCTGGCAATATCTAAAGCCTTATAATTTGTCTTTACTAGGATGAGATGTGCAACCTTGGTGAGCATATCTACTACAACCATAATTGAGTTGTACCCATCGAGAACTAGAGGTAACCCAACAACAAAGTCCATGCTGATAAATTCCCAATTCATCTTAGGGATGTCGAGGGGTTGTAGCTTTCCAGGCATCTTGACATGCTCTACCTTGATGCATTGGCAAGACAAACATTCCGTGACATATTTGAGTACATCTCCCTTAAGTATTTCCCAATGATAGCTCTTCCTGACCATGTTAAGAGTCTTGGCATATCCTGGATGACCAAAGAAGGGGAATCATGTGCTTCCTAGGGTATCTGTTGTTTAAGTCTTAGTTTAGGCCTTCATAGACAGAGTACTCTTGGTATTTAACATTGAGTTTGGGACTTTGGTCCTTTTCTAGGATCTCCTTTATCATTTTCTGATATTCTGGGTCATGTTTAGAGTCTTCCTTAGCCAATTTGAGGATAGGGTTGCTTGGCATCGACACCATGGTGACTAGTGATCCGACCGTCGAAGGTTCCTCCATAATGAGAGAGTTGAGGAATGCTTTACAACTTAAGGCATCAACGACCACATTTTCCTTGCCAAATCTATATCTGATCTCAAAATCATACTCTTGTAGCACCTCGATCCAATGGTGTTGCCTCATGTTGAGGTTGGCCTGGGTGAAGATCCATTTGAGGCTCTTGTGGTTCGTGATCAAGGAGAATTTGTTGCCGAGCAAGTAGTGCCTCTTTAGATTTTGAAGGCATGAATGATAGGCAACAATTCCAAGTCATGGGGTAGCATATTTTTTCTCATGGGTTTTTAACTTCCTTGAGGAATATGCCACGGGATGACCTTCTTGCATTAGTACACATTCTAGTGCAAGTGAGCTAGCATCTGCAACAACTTCGAACTCCTGCTCAAGTATGGGAGCTTCAGAATTGGCGTTGTCACTAAGCTATGTTTGAGTTGGTCAAATCTTGGTTGTTCAGTGGTTGTCCACACTATGCTGACCTCCTTCTTTAGTAGATCTGTGAGGGGTGAGGCGTAATCTTTGATGAAGATTCTATACCATCTTATTAGACCAAGAAAGCTATGCACTTCTTAATAATGGTTGGTGGGGGCCATTTTTGTACATTTTTTAACCTTTGCATGATCCAAGAGATTCCCTTTTCTGATTACAATGAAGCCTAGATACTCAATCTGTCATTCGAGGAAGGGACACTTCTTCTTTTTGGCATAAAGCTTGTGCGTCCTCATGATTTCAAGGACAATGCAAAGTTGAGGTTCATGGTCTTCTTCTTCCTTGGAGTAGACCAGGGTGTCATCAAAGAAAACAAGTACAAACTCATCAAGGTATGGTCAAAAGACATCCTGCATTAGCCTATTGAATGTAGCAGGAGCATTGGCTAATCCAAAGGACATTACTGTAAACTCAAAATGACCATATTTGCTGTAAAAAGCTATCTTTAGGATATCCTCATCCTTGATGCGGATTTGGTAATACCCTGATCTTAAGTCAAATTTTTAGAATATTTTTGTCCCTTGTAGGAGATCGAGCAACTCATCTATCCCTAGGATAGGATATTTATTCTTGACGGTTACTTGATTTATCCCTCTGTAGTCGATGCATAGCCAGAGCATTCCATCCTTCTTCTTCTGAAACAACACAAAAGCTCCCCGTGGCAAGCTACTAGGCCGTCTAAAATTTGTTTGAGTTGCTCCTTTAATTCGATAGCTTCGAGAATAGACATTTTGTAAGGTCTTTTTGCAACTAGAGTGGCTCCTGGTATGAGTTTGATCTCATGATCAATCTCCCTTGGGGGTGATAGCTCCATCAAGTCTTCGGGAAACACATTTGCATAATCCTTCAGCCATAAAGGTTCTTCTTCAAACTCCTTGCCATGCTCTAGCTTATTCAGATTGATCAAGTAGATGGGTAAACCCTTATGCATTCCCTTAACTATTTGTGATGCCTTTGCTAATTGGATTTTGGTTTTACCAGCCTCCCCTTGAGTTATGACTAGTTCCCCTTTAGAACTTCGGAAGGAAATTTGGCCCCTTCCACAGTGAATGTGGGCATCATTGGGTATTAACCAATCCATGCCAAGTAAGCATTCATGTGCCCCTAGGTTCCTTACTCTGAATTTTACAATTGTTGGCTTTCACCGAGTAGGAATCTCACTTTGGCAGTTTGTCTAGTACAATTGATTTCACGCCCATTTGCTAATTCCACAAGTAAAGTGGGTACGACTATTGTGGTTATTCCTAGCTTTCTTGCACAAGTAGGAGAAATAAAAGAATGCGTACTTCCACGGTCAATCAAGGTTATGAAATTCTTACCTTGGTAGTGTGAAGGGTTTTGGATCACCAAGAATTGGAAATTTAATCCCTTTTTATGGAGAGCGGCATGGACTATTGCTCTTTCAATCTCTGCTTCCATAGTTGGTTCTTCCTCTTCATTTACTTCCTTGATGGTGATATTGGAAGTCCTTGCCCTCCCCATTGCTGCTTGACCCTGACCACACATTTGCCCACAGAATCATCCTTGGCGGTGGTCCTCACAAAGTCTGGGGGACGCTCTTTTTTAAAGTGCCCAGGTTCCTTGCAGTAGAAGCATCGCAGGTTTTGGTCATTTCTCTGTGTAGGAACAAAGTCATTGACTGCATTCGTCTTTGGTTTCTTCCCCTTTCCTTGTACTCTTATCTTGCTTATGTTGTTTGTTAGTTTGCTCTGATACCAACTGTAATGTGCCTGGGTTATGACACGTTTTAGTAGTCCATCAAGAGTTTGATCTAAAAGATGCTGCATGGCACTCCCACAGAATGTCACAAGGTTTGTCAGTTAGCAACTCCCGAGTCTACTCCGCAACGAAATGTTTCCACCAACCTTGTTAGGATCGACCTAAATCTTCCTTGGTTTCTAATGGTCAAGTCATTCTACAGCCTTCTAGCATCGATCTTCATATGATCTACTTTGCGCAGAGCATCTAAACTGAGGCGCGGACGCATATCGCACTTGGTTCAAAGAGAATGGGAAACGAGAGGGATGCATCACTCAACCGCTCTACCCGTAGGGTAAAGTCCCATTTCGGTCCCCTAAAACAATATGAGCAAGGGTTCTACCCTACATTATCTAAGGTCAATACGTCATCGCGATTTGAATGTTGAGAAGTCTCCCAGTTCTCTGGGACCACCCTGTCATAGGATGGACTCGTCAGAGGTTCTGCCCACCCACTTCCCTTAATAGCTTTAGTTTCCTACTTACCTAAGGGCACATTAGTGGTAACACATACAAGCAGCTTCCTTAATTAACCCGTTAGTCACATGTTCCTTTATGTAATTTTATGCACTAATACAAAACAGATCAAACAAATCCATTGAAAGTAAACTTTATAGTAAAATTTGAACTGGGATACAAATCCCGTCCATGGGACAATTCTCGCAATCTGTAAGGATGCGTCTTATTTTCCTCCAAGTTTCCGCCCTTGTACTAGTAACAGGGCCTCGAGATTTCTTCTCGAGTCACGCAGACCATCTGAGTAGGACCCAGAGGGCAGGGGATTTACAGCCAGAGCCCCCCTTGGCACCCAAGCATCCTCCTACGAATAGAATGTTTACGGAGAGACCTCTCAAAATAGGGGTTCGGTCCACATTCCCAACGTGGCTATCAAAAATCCCCTTGCATAGGGTTGGCGGCTAGCTGGGGGTGCTCAACACGCCTTTCTGAGGTGTTTCAACATGAATCCAATTTGAAAGATTTTCTTCTTATCAATTCCTTTGTTAGATGACTCCTTTTTCAAATAGGTGCTCCTAAGTACAAACACAAGCAAAAGTGCACAATATGTACTAGACAATTCTTTGTTCTCTCTGCTGAAGGAAATTTTGATTTGATGCAATAGCATCTAGTCTTGGCTTTATCCCTGGATTTGTTTGAGATTTCCAGAGATAACCTAATTTCATTTTCTCATTCTTTTGAATGAAGGAGTATCCTTGCAATGTTGATTGCAATTTGGGACATTGGCTTCCCTACAACGAAACCCTACATATTCATTTGAACTAGGGTTTGTCGCATAATTCATATAGTTACTTAAGGACTTGGAATTCCTTTCAGCTTCAAGCACAATGGGCCTTGGAATTCCTTTCAGCTTCAAGCACGATGGGCCTTGAGAAGAATCTTTCAACTCTTTAGGATTTGAAATTCTTTCAACTTCTTAGGAACCCTACGTATTCTATCACAAGTTTAATCTATGTTTTGTGAGATGTAATAGGATTTCCTATTATTTCAACCAAGCAAACAGATTCGGATGTATAAAATCTATCTGCCTTAATTGCAATTTAATGCGTGTTCTTGAAACTTTTCATATATATATATATATATATATATATGCTCATTATCTCGAAACATGCTCAATTAAGTTGCAATAATTAATGTAAATATTATTTTCTCCCAATTTCTTTTCCCTAATACAACGGGGTGCACCTAATTCATATGAGATGCATTTTGCGTAGTTACGGTCCCTTGGTTCGCAGTCCCGTTGGTTGTGGTGGGAGTTTCAGTGTTTGGAGAGGTCTTTCACTTGGGGGCCATTGTCCGCAAGTGGATTCAAGAGATAAATAAGGAGGAATGGATTCGAGATGGGAGAGCGTAAGAGAAGATGACTTAGTCAAAGACCGAGATAGGGGGAATTGAGCTAACTCTCTCTCCATCGAATCCTCTTGGGATAATTCCTCTCTCTCTCTCTCTCTCTCTCTCTCTCTCTCTCTCTCTCTCTCTCTCTCTCTCTCTCTCTCTCTCAAGCACCTTCTCACAATCTCTTGGAGAGCATCCTTCTACCTCGCTCTCTCTACCTCTCTCTCGCAACCTCTCGAGGTCTCCTTGTGCTTCTCTAACAGCTCCCCATGCCTCATATTTATAGCTAAACAAGAGAATAAGGGTTGTGGCTGAGAAGAAGAGCTCTTTACGGAGGGAATCTTGGAAAAATCAGCAATCTGATGCTGAAATCACAATTTTGATAGTTTTGTTCACTCTGAAAGGGGGGTAAAACACCAAGACACTTAGCTAGAAATCTTCCAGATCACTCCTTCTTCTTCTCTCTATTCGAAGTGTTGTTTACTGCCTATAAACTGCAATTGCGACGCACACGATTTCACCAATCCTTCTTTTTTTGTATTAAATCTCCAAAACAAGTTGAAAAAACCACTTACTTTTTTTTTACATGACATCATGTTCTAGAAATCTCCATAGCTTTTTAGGATATTTACAATAAGTAATATCTAAAATATCTAAAATATGCTAGTTTTGTCCAAAATCTATTATTTTTGGACCATCCATACTATACACATTAACACTAGTGATTAATAGGGCTCATAACTCTCGTTCAGGTGATAACTTTCGTGAAGGGTGGTTACAGTCCTTGTCAATCCGGGAAAAATGTCGAATCACGACTCTCAGTTTTTTAATATTTTTAGTAAATAAAATTTGTTAGTTATTAATATTAGTTAGTTTTTACTCTAGTTGGTCTTTAGTTAGTAACCTTACTAACTTATTAATTGACTAACTAACATTCGAACTAACCAACTAATTTTTAATTACGTGGAAGTATTACAATCCCCTCTTTTTGCATGAGATTTCCCAAATTGGTTGAAAAGAAACTTACTTTTGCATGTTACTCTATTTTAGAAGTTTTCTATACCTTTTTTAAGGATATTTACAAGAAATAATATCCAAAATAGGCTAAAATTATCCAAAAATCTCGTATTTTGGAACTACGCATACTATAGATACTAACATTAATAACTAATATAACATTGACTCTCTAGATTAATAAGAAAGCTTGATGATGATGCAGTCCAAGGTTTTTCACACAGTGTCCTCGTAGCAACATGACAACATATGTGGTCATTATGATCCTCACATGGTATTAACTTACCACTTATTATATTTGGTTGTTACATCTACCCACAACTGGCATAGTTATAGCACTAGCTGATTAGTATAATCAATTATGCATTGCTTGACTTAATTGGCCACTTTTCTTTATGTTATATCTTATCTATACTTTGTGTACATTGTATTATGTGAAAAAAGAATAAAAAACTAGCAAGAAAATGTTTTGGCCTCCATCTCTCTTCTTGTGTTTTTGAGTGAGCTTCCTCTTGTGTATATGGTGTGTGTTGGGCACAGCACCTTAAGCAAGTCCCCCCAGCATGTAATTCATGATATGGTTGTCATTAATCCTATCAAACTATAAGGGAAAAAATCCATTCTCAAGTATATCAAACCTTTGGAATTTGAAGGGAAAGGAAAGGACATGGGACTTAATGTAGAATTCTAGATTGAGTCTATGGAAGATTATTTCCAATCTATAGGGACAACCACCCCTAACCAGGCTATGTTGGTCAAACTAAAACTAACAAGGGAAGCGTGTCTTTGGTGGAAGCAATGGTGCAAAGAAATTGGAGTCTCGAAAACTACTACTACATGGAAACTCATAAAAGACGTTGTGCATGGGAGGTACCTTTTACCTTCCTATTGTGCCCTGAAGATGAATGAGTTCTTCAAGCTTTGCTAGCTAGGGCTAAGTCTAGAAGCATATTAATCCAAATTTGTAACCATCTAGAAATATGCTCTAGCTATGGATATAGCCCAATAGGTGGCTAAGTTTTGGTAAGGGTCAAATCCTCCCTTGGACACTCAATTGGAATCTATGCAACCCAAAGGTTTTCAAGGCACTCTCTTAAGAGCAAAAGCTTTGATCGGTTCAAATAGAGGCTAATGTCTTGAAGATAACTACCACTCAATGTAGTCCAAGGAAGACTCTATTGATCCAAAGAACCATGGAAAGAGGTGTCACAAGTGCAGAGAGTTAGGACACATCTTAAGAAGTTGCCCTACTTATGAATGTTACATTTCAAAGAGCTAGGGAATATCCAAGTTTATTGCCCTGAATTAGATCAATAAGATGAGGAACCAACAAACATTAGTAGCATCCACTATACCCTTTAAAGATGAGTAGAAGCCGTAGAAAGATGCAATATGCCTTATACTTGTAATGGACCGTCCTTCGCTAATGAATTCAATCAACATGATGTAACAAAACTGTCGATGGACTTATAATATTGCTTTAAAGTTGAATGCTTGTATTAGAGTAGCATAGTGAAAGCATGGTGGGTCCTAACCCATAGGTGATTTAATACAACTTAACACAAAAAATGATAACCCTAGTTTTCTCATGATGATCACATCTTAATTCCTCTTAGGGGGAGATAATGTAATAGCCTTAAAAGGCTAATAAATGTGCCACCATGAGATCTCCGTTCCTTTCCCCCTCGGTCAGCCACTTTGTCATCACACCAACAATCAACACCCATGTCATGAGCATCCTGATTTATCTTAACATCCACAAAGCTCGTAGAATGATCATCTTCATCAATCTCGAAAGCAACAAAGCTCATGGCAAGATCATGAAAATCTTAAACTCCATAGAGTAAAGTGCCCTTGATGATCTAGCCACAATGGCTATATAAGCCTTAGAGGTTTAGAGGTTTAGAGAGAGAGGAGGTAGTGGGAGGAGAGGGAAATAGAGAGTGCAAGAGAGAGATAATACTCAGATTATTCCTTTCCTCCCAACCTAGAAACTTTCTTGCTTTACTAGATTCTAGGAATTCCATTTGCCTTGCTAATCTTTACCTCAAAGGCATATGGGTTTGGAGATACTACAAGAGCGTAGTAAGTGATAGATCAAAGAACATGCTAGAATAAGTCCTCTTGCTACGATGGCCCAAAAGTGACAAATAATTAAAGTGAGACAAGAAGTTGCACATGTGAACAAAGTCCTATCCACACCAACTTCTAATCAAGTACATTTGGATGGGTTTAAAGGAATTTTGATTAAGTAAAACGATTGATCAATTGAATGATTAGTTTGTATCTAGTTGGCTATTAATACTACTTATAACACTAAATTGTAAAGTGTAGTTTCTATCCATCCTTGACCATCCTTAAATTATTGGACAATTAGGGGGAATTATAGCTTATAATATCCTTGGAATATGAGAATTAATTGTCCATTAGGAACTAATTATATCTATTCCTTAAAAATGATGTAGCTACTAGGTGTAAAGGTAGATGCCTCGCTCATGCATGTTAAAGTGTTGCATGCTAAAGTATTGCATCATTTAGAGGAGAGCTTACGACCTTTGAAAAATATGAAGAGAGTTTGAGTAAGTATTGTACCCTAAACACTAGGGTAGCAATCATGTATTGATTCATATGATGGCACTCTAAGAAGAAACAAATGTGGATTGTACCTTCTCTTGTGGGATACTCAAAGGAAAATGTTACAGACCAAAGGACATGTTAGATGAAGTTCTCTTGATGTGATGGCCCCAAAGCGATGAAGACATGGAGCGAGACAAGAAGTTACACGTGTAAACAAAGTCACATTTGCATAGGTGCCTTTGGATAGATTTAATGTGATTCTGATTAAGTAAAATGATTGACTGATTGAATGATTAGTTTGTATCTACTTGGCTATTGTTACTACGTGTAACAATGAAATCTAAAGAGTAGTTTGTATCCATCCTTGACTATCCTTAAATTATTGCATACTTAGGAGGGAATTACAACTAACGTCCTTAGAATATGAGAATCAATTGTCCATTAGGAGCAAATCAAGTGTATTCCTTAAAGGGAAGTAGCTACTAGGAGTAAAGGTAGATGCCTTACTCATGTGTGTCAAAGTATTGAATGCTAAAGAATTGCATCATTTAGAGGAAAGCTTACAACCTTTGAAAAATATGAAGAGGGTTTGAGAAGTATCATACCCTAAACATTAGAAGGGCTATCATGTATTGCTTTATATGATTACATTATAGGGAGAAATAAGTTGTGGATTGTACCTTCTCTTGTGGAATATTCAAAGGGAAATGTTTTGGTTTCAATGACATGTTTTAAGATATGCTTGTTTGCTTGGGAAAGAGTCGATTTTCTAATTGAAAATATGTTGATTTCTGTGTTTGTTGATTTTGAAAAAAGAGATATTATGCCCACATGGTTGGATTCTTGGATACACCCTAGGTCTCCCCCAATGCTAGTGGCTGAGCCCTTCATTAAGGGGTTAGACTTGTCCGCACTGGGTGCTAGGATCAGCCTCAAATGCAAGAGGTCTCTCTATAGGGCGGACATTAGGCTAGGAGGCAACAAGGGTACTAAGAGGGCTTTGGCCATAAATTCTTTTAGGCATTGAATGAGGACTAGTCTAACCCCTCTAAGCATGGGATGGTTCTCTTGGAAGGTCCTAATGCTAGATAAGGGTGGATTGTAACATGGTTGTCTCTATGTAGCCCCCCTTTTCGAAAGATGATGGCTCTCATGGTCTCCTTCATGTCATGAAATGATTGATAGATTCATGGTAGCATAACCTTTATTTATTTGTGTTGAAATACTTGTAATGATATGCTTTGTTATGTACTAGGTATGGATCCCCATGCATGATGTTTCTTTGATGCATATGCATACCCCTATGGCACCTAGGTACACATATGCAAAGCCCATATGCATTGCATACCCATGTGGCACCTAGGTATTGGCACTATAGGGTTTCTTCTATTACTCCCACATTTCTAGTTGATGCTATTGCTTAGTTACTAGTATAAGCATTCATAAATGTTATGAGATATGCATTTGAATAGAGGGTGGGTAGTGAACAGAGGGTGGGTAGTGTGGAAGTAATGATCCAAAAACAAACTTTAGACCATTTGACACAGGGTCGATAAAGATCAAGCATGAGATGTAATATGTGTTTGGAAAAATAGAGTACTAAAAAAATTATAGTCATCCTCTAAGGGAAGTTTGAATGTTGGAGTTGATACATTTATAGGGCTTAAGCCCAGATGAATCTTGTTTGCAAATGCCATCGAATCTAATTTATGAATGCCATGCCACCTCTCTCATACATGCTCATTACTTTGCTTGTGATATTACTAGATCTTCATGAATATACTCAAACACTCCATTAGTCCTCCGCCATGGTAGGATCATTGAGGAGGAGGAACTTGATGTGATCAAGCTGCATTGTTCATTTGGCTTGCAAGCTATCCATTTAAGCCCATGAAACAAGCTAGCGTAGCTCTTATCTACTCTCTTGATTATTTGGAGGGTGTGTGGAAGCAGTGATCCAAAAACAAACTTTAGACCATTTGACATAGAGTCGATAAAGATCAAGCATAATATGTAATATGTGTTTGGAAAAATAGAGTGCTAAAAAAAGTTATGGTCATCCTCTAAGGGAAGTTTGAATGTTGGAGTTGATATGTTTATAGGGCTTAAGCCTAGGCGAATCTTATTTACAAATGCCATCGAATCTAATTTATAAATGCCATGCCACCTCTTTCATGCATGCTCATTACTTTGCTTGTGATATTACTGGATCTTCATGAATATACTCAAACACTCAATTGGTCCTCCCCCTTGGAAGGACCATCGAGAAGGAGGAACTTGATGTGATCAAGCTCCATTGTTCATTTGGCTTGCAGGCTATCCTATTTATGCCTATGAAACGAGCTAGCATAGCTCTTATCTAATCTCTCAATTATTTGGAGGGGAGGTGCCCCCCCAGTGAGCATTCGGGTGTGTGTGTCCTATCTCAAAAAAATAAAGATACAAAAGAGAGAGTGACAACTTGTGACATGTATGCAAGATCGTAGTTATCCTAGGGTGAGCAAGGGTAAAAAGCTACCAAACACATGCAACTTCCATGGAGGTTGCATTGATGCGAGATAGGAAATAGTCGAAGTGAAATTGGAAAAAGAAAAAACGATCTAATTGGGTTTGCTTTTGCAGTTGACAAATTGATTGCTGCAAAAGGTGTTGTTGTCTAATCAATAAGAAATGCCTAATGCTGTTTACCCTATTGGCACTAAGCTAGCACCCCCTTATGAGCAGGTGTTAACAAGGGAATGTAAGGGCTAAGATATCCCCACTCCCTTTTGAAGCAAATGGTGCGACCTAGGGTTAGTGGGGGGAGTGTTGTTGCACTCCCATGTGCTTTGTCACAAAAACCTGGGTGCAACATGGCCCTAGATTTAGATTGGTGTGCCCAAGAGTGCATTAAAAAAATAAAAAAGTGAATAAATATATTAATAAAAGATATTTACATCAGCCGCAAAAGGGGGGGACGATTCATAGCTAACAATTTAGTTATGCTTGCTTAGAGCTTTTTATGGGCGACTTTAAAGCAATCGATCCATTTTCCCTAAAACCACCAATTTACAAACAAAATTTATTGCTTACATTTGGTGCTATCAATAGACTTACAAATAAAATTTATTGCTTACATTTGGTGCTATCGATAGACTTGAATTTAAACCTAGATCCAAATACTTTACTATTCCCAAAACTCCAAAAATATCTAATTATGACAGCTCTCAACACATTCTAGAGTGCTAATGATCCCTCATTTAGCTTGCTCAAATCACCAAAAGGGGCAATCCTAACACCCACATCTCCATGGAAGGCTACATCATCCACCCATCTCTTCATTTGCGCGACCAAAGTTAGCCCAACTCTATAAAAGAGACGATAGATTGTTTCATCTTCTTTCCCACATAATGGGCATAAGGGAGAAATCCTTCTTACATAAGCTAGCTTGTCCCAAGTTGGGAATATAATCATGAGAAGCTTCCAGATGACAAAGTTGGGCCTTTTGGAGGGAGTACTTTTCTACACCTTCCTTACCCTTCTTTTCCACCTTTTAGCTTTGTGGGAGGCAAGAATCTCCTCCAATACTCAATTGCTTTGAAGGTTTGGTGTCCCTTGTAGCATCAAAATTCTTTCCCCTTAGAGCAATCCCATAGCCTTTTTCCTTCCTTGGTGTGAAGAGCCTTGAATAGATGAATATCTTTGCATATCTAGGATGTAGGCCAAGTAGTCTTCTTCCTAATCATGGTTGCCATAAGCCAATCCCTTTCTTTTCCATGAGTCTCCAATGTCCACCTTTCTTCAATCTCCCTTTGAGTCATCCACCTTGACACGCTTGAATTCCCATAAGTTGGTCCATATGCTAATGCCTTTCAAGTAGAGCTTGAGAGAGAGCTTAGGGTTCAGCTGAATGGGGGCCCGCCCCCATCCTCGAAGGCTCCATCCAAAACCCAAACCACCGGTGCGTTTTTCAATGGGCTTAGTAAGTACCAGGACGAGGCCCAAAGCCATCAGACCTGACGGGCGCCTTGGCTCAGTGAGACGGATATAACGCTTCACTCACTCTACTTCTAGGGTTTCTCTCTCTTCATTTCTTCTTCTGCTGCAGCGATGGTGGCTGCCAAGCTGAAGGTGCCGGAGATCGCTGACAACCCCGATGGTTGGGGGCCTCCCGACGTCCCGGCCGCCCTGGAAAACCAGCTGCAGAACGTGCCATACGCACCATTCTCCAAGAACGATCGCCTCGGCAGGGTTGCTGACTGGACTCGCGGCGGCTACGCCCCTCGACAGGCCGGCGGTCGCGGTGGTGCGGGCGCAGGGGAATACAGCGTCTTCGATTTCGCCTACGATGAGGCCGACGAGGAATCCTTCCGCCTCGTAGACGGTAAGCCCCCTCCCCGCCCTAAGTTTGGTCCCCGCTGGCGTTTCCAGCAGCAGAGGCAGCTGCCTCAGCGCAAGGACGAAGAGGTCGAGGCTCGCAAGCGTGAGGCCGAGAAAGAGAAGCTCCGCCGCGACCGGCTCTATAATCAAAACCGGAACACACAGCGTCGTGAGGCTGCTGTCTTTCGCAGTTCTGTTGACATTCAGCCTGAATGGACTATGCTAGATCAGATCCCTTTTACTACATTTACCAAGCTTAGCTTCAATGTTGGAGAGCCAGAGGACCTTCTCATGTGTGGTGGCCTTGAATATTATGATAAGACTTATGACCGTGTGACTCCAAAGAGTGAGCGGCGTTTGGAGCGATTCAAGAACAGGAACTTCTTCAAAGTTACTACTACTGATGATCCAGTCATCAGAAGGCTTGCTAGTGATGACAAGGCCACTGTCTTTGCCACGGACTCAATTTTGTCCACCTTAATGTGTGCTCCGAGATCTGTATATTCCTGGGACATTGTTGTGCAAAGGGTGGGGAACAAGCTTTTCTTTGACAAGCGTGATGGATCACAGCTGGATCTTCTGTCTGTTAATGAAACATCTCAGGAGCCATTGCCAGAAGCCAAGGAGGACATCAATTCTGCATACTCCTTGAGTGTAGAGGCTGCCTATATTAATCAGAACTTTTCTCAGCAAGTACTTGTAAGAGACGGGAATAAAGTGGAATTTGAAGAGCCCAACCCTTTTGCTTCTGAAGGGGAAGAAGTTGCATCTGTAGCTTATCGCTATCGCAAGTGGAAGTTGGATGAAGATACTTATCTGGTTGCCAGATGTGAGGTGCACAGTCTTCTTGATGTGAAGGGAAATACAACATTCCTCACTCTCAATGCTCTGAATGAATTTGATCCGAAGCTTACAGGTGTGGACTGGCGGCAGAAGCTGGAGACCCAACGAGGTGCTGTTCTCGCCACAGAGTTGAAAAATAATGCAAACAAGCTGGCAAAATGGACAGCACAAGCTCTTTTGTCAAATGCAGATACAATGAAGCTTGGGTATGTATCAAGGGTTCACCCAAGGGATCATTTTAACCATGTTATTTTGAGTGTGCAAGGCTACAAGCCAAAGGAATTTGCTGCTCAAATCAACTTGAATACCTTAAACATGTGGGGAATTGTCAAGTCGATTGTGGATGTGTGTCTCAAGCTTGGTGAAGGCAAGTATGTTCTTGTGAAGGATCCCTCCAAGCCTCAAGTGCGCCTCTATGAGGTTCCCCCTGATGCTTTTGAAAATGACTATGTGGAGGAGCCACTTCCTGAAGAAGAACAAGTGCAGCCACCCATTGGAGAAGAGGAGGGAGTTGCCAAACCTAATGAAGAGAAGGAGGATGTTGATGTTTAGGCTTTGCCTTTAGAAACAGGCTCAGGTTGTAGTCTTCTGCTGAGTAAGGCACTAAGCTGCAGGTGTCTTTTTTTGCAAATGAATGGAATATTTTTGTCTCTTGTCTATTAGAAACAAGTCAGGCTTTTATCTTGGATGATGTGCAGGAAAGATCAATGATTGTTATCATTCTGACGATGTAGGCAATTATTGCATTTCTAGGATATGGATTTTGCATCTTATTTGTTTAAGTGCAGGCAAGAGTGCTTTTGTCTTATAATATATACTAGTGTTCCAAGACTGACAATGCTGGGTCTGAAGAATTGATGAGTCTGATTGACTTAAATAATCAGCCCATCTTTTTATCCCCTTCTTGTAATATAGTATAGAAAGTGGGCACATTTTCAACTTTTTGGCTCTGAGCCTTGGGGTGAGACAATGATGTTTGATGTTAACTTTGATGTACACTTCAGAACATGTTTGAATTTGGGTGGTTTATCTACCTTATGCTCATGGTTAGAGGGAAAAATTTTCTTAAGATATGAAAATGAGAAAAATGCACAATGGATTTTAGGTTCACATCTAGTATAACTTAGTACATTCTCTGAAGTAGTTGCATCACTTTGCACATTGTGGAATTGGCAAGCCTTATGGTGATAACTTGCATTACATACAGATGGGCAATTAGATATCAGTAGTAAACTAAACTTTAAGTCCTGTACAAATTATTATAATTACATTGTATTATGGGTATATGAAAAAGTATGTATGGGTGCTTTCTTATGGTGGTGGCTTGCAATACACATAGATGGGCTAGATAGCAGTAATGAAGTGGATTTCAAGTCCTTAACAAATCCTTGTATGGGTCTATGTGTTTTTTTTGGGGGGGACCTTAAAAACACATTTCTAACTGAATTGAATTGATTATATATTTTTGAAATACGAACGTTATCAATAGAAGGTAACTGGCTCTAAAGCACTTACAATGGGTGATGAGGCTTGCCTTGGCTCCTTTCTTGACGATGTGAATCCAGTGTGTGCATATGGGATTTGAGGGAAAACTCCAGGGAGGATTGAACCCCAATCAGAAATGTTTGAGGACATACCAAGGAGTCAGTCTTGTGAGATAAAAACAAGCATGAATGAGTATGTGCGTATCTGCATTGATGTTATGATGGTTCAAAACATCTATTTGAGATCTACAACCCTTAACATAATGATGAAAGTTTAATGAGTTTCAAGATGGTAGTGGCAATCCACTTCAAGTTGCCATATTTCATTTGCACAAAAAGACATTGGGGTGCTATGTCACAAATAGAAAACCAACTGTGAAGATAGTAAAAGTTTAGGCTAGACAGAGAATTGGCCATAGTCTGCTTGTATGACTGTGGTCCTTGCATGTCAATTATGGATAACGTCACTTAACCACTTGGTGCTATTTCACACACACACATACACACACACAGGTTGGGACTTAACCTAGTTGGATTTAGCCATGCTATTGTCCCTGCATATGGCTTTAATCTGCAATTTTTGTTGAATGATATGGGTTGTTCTTTATGGTTTAAAGATGCTGGTTTATTATATTCAGATTGTTGCCTTGATGAGACTTTGCCTTTAACCAGGTCATCACTGGTTACACCAGATTTGACTCCTCTGCACAACTTTAAGCCCTGATAGGTTGGACTTAACTTAGTTGGATTTAGTCTTGCTACTGCTGAACGTATGGTTTCCTTGAAATCCTCATCAAATAGGCATGTTATAGCCGGATTTATTTGCAACTTTTGTTAAATGATATGGGCTGTTCTTTACGGTTTAAACATGCTTGATTATATTCAGATTGCACACGTATCTTCTTTCTGATATAATCTTTTGGTCACTTTTTAAGTAGTCGTCCTGGTTCAACCTTTTAATATTAATTTGTGGGGGTGCAACCATTCACTGGCTGGTTAAGTCCCAATCTTTTAAGCTCACAGATATGTTTTCATGTAATCTTTTTTTGATAGATTCCCCATTAATCTTCTGGTGTATGATTTCAGTTTAATGGTCCTGATTTATCCTTTTAAATAGTATTAATTTTTTGGGCCAATGGCCAGACTAGTTGATTAGCCACAGACTTTAGCTCTCTAACCATTGTTATCATAATCTTGTTGGCCCAACTGGAATATATCTCTTATGTGCCTCTCCTTAACTGATCACTGGTTTATTAAAGTATTTTTATAATGCATGGTTCTATGGCAATGAGGGGGCACACTTGGTAATCGCTTTTGCCATTTCCTGCATCTTGAGCCAATTGATGATCATGAAATTTTTCTTCTGAATGGTCTAATCTTCTTGCAACAAAAATTCTTTTACATTGAAATGTAATGTTTTATCTCGCATTAGTGATAATCCTTGGAGTACTCTTTCATAATGTTTAAATCAGATATGTCTATTCATCCAGTTTCTTTCTATGCTTCTTACGTTTATAGTCTCCTAGTACTTTAAGTACTTACTTTTCATTTGATGTTAAAATATGGTTAAGCCTTGGTTGTAATCGGTATGTCTTGTAATTGGTTCCTCTTAAACTTCTTGGATGAATTTTTGTCCTAAAGTTTGCATTTGTACCTTCATGACTTACCCCTATGCAATGAAGGTTTGACTTAGCTAAAAGTACCTAAGCTTAGTTCCATGATAGTACCATATGACCTTTGTACTCAAAGGTACTCTTACCTATATGTTTAATCTTCTTCTTAACCAATCACACTTGGTTTGTTGTTACCGTAACCTAAAGCATGTAACTACAACTAACAATTTTGTTCCCCCTTGGTTAATGTGACCAAAAATACAAAAAAAAGGGTGTTTCAATCTTCGATTGCTTGTTGCACTTGGGCTTATATATACATCCCCAAGTCCTTCACCTTGAGTCCACAAAGGATGTGGTATTATCTTGTAAGATTGGGAGACCACCTCACGTAGCTTCATGGACATGAGCAAGGTAATATTGTTCATTTTGGGTGATTGATAGCAATTGGGCATTGTCGATGACACTTGCAACGCAAGATAGAACTCTTAGTCCTTACTAATGTTCTCCCTATTCAGTTTTGTACGTAGTAGTCGAGGCCCTTCCCTTATAGACTTATTCTTTTCGTCTATGTCTTATGTTGCTCACCTATATGTTGGACCACTTTGCCTATTGGCTTCTTGTAATTCAACATTCAGCTTATCATTACATTTAACTTGATTGGTCACTATTGCAACTTGCCTTTGATATAACAATTTCTTGCTTTGTAGAAACACACACAAAGGAGGGAGAGATTATTTTGATCTTCATTAAGCATATGACCAAAGCTACAAAATATGAAAACAAACAAGCATTGAAAATTTGGAGAATTAGCTAGCAATAGGGAAGTTTATTGAATGAAGACAATAGAAGGATCCATGACTTGGATCAAGGGCCTACACAACCATGGCTAGCACTAGGATACAAAAGACTAGTCAAGAGTTGGCTTGGGGATGTCTTAAAATCTATCCACCAAAGTTAAATAGACTAATAATAGCCCTTCACACTTGAATGAGACCTCAAGCATTGACATTTGAGGAATTTTGTGCATTACTAATGAAGGAGTTATGGTTTAAAGCTTAAGAGAAAGAACCAGTTGAGATGTTTTATTCTCTAAAATTGCAAAAGGGAAAAATGGTTATTCAACAAAAGTTTTGATGACAAAAAGAAGAAGGGTGGTAATGTAAAATTCCAAGGAGAGTGCTTATATTGTAAGGAAGAGGGACATCCAACTACAGATTTTTGTGTCAAGAAGGCCCATAAAAAGAATCACATCCTATAAAATAAGATTGATGGAGACAATTAATATAATTGAGGTAGAGTGAGAGTTACTCATGGGCATTGGATAGCCATCGCATAATCAACATGAAAGATTTATAGAATTCTATGCAACATCTACAAGAACCCACTACTATGAGAATTGGTGAAAACACAACATGCCATGATGAGGACATAGGCATTGTTTTCTTTGTTGCTTATTCTTTACTTCTATAATTGATTCATAGCTATGAAGTGAGATTAAACATGACAAGTGTGAAAATGCTTGATACTATTGTCAAGGTTGTTGGTAAAGGAGAGAGAAGGAACAACCTAAATGAGCTAAGTGATCTTGTGGCCACTATAGAAGTAGGCATAAGTAAACTCCCCCATGAAAGATTTGATCATATTGGTTTTGCCATATTAAAGGTGATGCACAAGCAAGGTTTGGTTGTTTGCCTGCTTTTAGTGATAGAAATGAAGGAACTATGTTAATATTGTATTGGGAAAGTAGCAAAGAAAGGCACTTTCACAAGAAAGAAACTAGAAAGAAAAGGCTCCTCTAGAACTTGTGTGTGTTGACTTGTATGATAAGATACCTACACAAGCCTTGGAGGCATATTCCTTTACATGTTGATATGGATGACTAAAGCATGAGGATGAGGGTATACTTCCTTTGTGATAATGATCAAGCCTTTGGCAAGTTTAAAAATGGCTATAACTTGTTGATAATGAAATAAGCAAAAGCATGAAGAAATTAAAAAGAAGGATGGTGGTGATGATTTCAACTCAAAGAAGTTTGAAGCTTTTACAAGAGCAAAGGTGTAATGTACTTGGCCACCTCCCACATACACATGCAAGAGTACATGTGAGAAGGATCATGAGAGCACATGAGAGAAGGATTGCACGAGAAGTGAGATGTGCATGCTTGGAAGACAAAGGTGATGGAAGGTCATGATGTATAGGTCGTTTTATCA
Organism: Lygodium microphyllum; assembly: GCF_053477565.2. Lineage (NCBI taxonomy): Eukaryota > Viridiplantae > Streptophyta > Polypodiopsida > Schizaeales > Lygodiaceae > Lygodium > Lygodium microphyllum. The sequence continues at coordinate 93,138,047 of NC_141138.1, forward strand.
AGATCATTCCTTGTGGAGCATAGGAACATGCCAATGTTTTGTGCAAATGTGTCTTAAATAGATGGTAATGTGGCAACATAACTAAAACATTTGTCAATCATTTTCTTAAGGAAAGTGATGATTGACTATTTAGATAGAGAAAAGTTGTGGAAGAGTTGGTTGGAGTTGCTTGCATGAATCATAAAGCATGGATAAAAATAGGATGACATCATCTTTATCTACCAAGATGTAGTGCAAACAAGTTTGAGACAAGTCGAGGTGTTTGTGGCTTCATCAAGGCAAAGATTTTGCAAGATGGATCAAAATGGAGTAAAGTGCTATCCTAGGTAGCATAGTTAGGCGACTTCTTGGATTCAAAGGGTATTGGTTCATATTTGGGCTTTCACAGCTGATACATGCACAAATCAATATTCTACTGCTATAATAAAGCTTTGATGGTTTCTTCCACCTTTCTTGGCTTCTCTTTTCTTCCATTAAGTTGTGCATTAGGACTATGAGTATTATAGCTAGGATCAGAGTCAACTCTTGATGATGGATGAGAAGCAATTCGATCAAAGAATTAACACTTTTTTGCTTCTTGATAGCAAGTTACAAGGATTTTCCTTTCCCAAAATGAATTTGTTGTACAAGGATGCTTTGTACACAAATCTTCCAATGAAGCAGAGGAAGCATGAGTGACAGAAGAGGTGTCATGCTTACAGGTGGTTCACTTCACAAGAGCTTACTATTTTCCGAAGTCCAAATATGTCATCTCATTTGATGGTCTCCTAGCTTTGAGGGGAGGCCATTGACATGGAGCAATATATGAAGCACACCTTGGAGCAATCGGAGTAGTTGATGGTCCTACATTCAACATATAAATAGTTTAGTATGGTGGGCTCATGTCATAACTCTTTGCTAGCTAGCATGAGAGGGCTAGTACAATTCAGGTGTCCCCACCACTATGTTCACATAGAGTATCAAAAGATGGTGGCAAGAGCACTCACCTACTCCTACCCATGTTTTTGATACCTTCAATCCTTCTCCATGGGGTGCCTTGGGCCACCTTGAGCATTTCCAACCGTCTTCTAGACCATTCAATGGGCTTCTGTTTTTCTTTGACCAAGAAGGAAAAGGCATTGTTTAGCAAAGTAAAAAATTTTGAAGTTCAATGGCAAGCAAGATGGAAAGCTCACATACACTTAGTTGAAGGAGGTGGTTAGTACCCTTGCCTTGATATCGCAAATGGAGGGATTTGAGATTATTTATGTTTAAAAATGTCTTCAGAAAGGAGTGGCTCTATGGTGGAAGTCACACCACATCAAACATTTATTTGTCTATTGAAAACTAAAGCATTATTTTCTTTTCTCAATGGCACACACACACACACACACACACACACACACACACACACACACACACACACACACACACACACACACACACACACACACACACACACACACACACACACACACACACACACACACACACACACACACACACACACACACACACACACACACACACACACACACACACACACACACACACACACACACACACACACACACACACACACACACACACACACACACACACACACACGTGTTCTTGTGCATATCATCTCTACCTGAATATTGAGGTGTTCTCATGGGAGTTGAAACCAATTAATTTTTCAAATTGTTTGTGGTGATGAGGTTGAAGGGTGGGCCTTGAGTTGGGTGGAGGCATTCAAATGTAGATAGGCATGCTACATTCTTTCATCTTACAAAAATTAGAATGTCCTGATCTTGAGAAGTGCTAGGGAATTATTTTTGAAATATAATTATTCTATTTATTTTTGAAATATAATTATTCTATTTATCGACTATGCACAAGATATAAAACATCACTAGGTTTCTAGATCTATTATATATGAAAGGGTTGGTTCAATGTTTGGTTCCTAAAAAATGGCAAAGTCTTGAGGAATGCTGCATGCTTCATCTTTGCAGTTTCGGTTACTTGCTTGCTCTCCATATTATTGGGAGAAGTCAAGGCATTCTAGTTGCAAGTGCCCAACTCATTACACTAGAAGGGTTGGAAATTGGGACATCTCATTTGTAGGTGTCCAAGTTCACCACATTCATAGCATTGATGATAGCTAACTTTATTGCCCAAATCATCAAGATGGTCTTGCTCTACCCCTTCCATAGTGTAGATGCCATTCTTGAGGCTAAGTTATAGTATCTTGTTGGATCCTAAGCTTCTTTCAAATCAGTGGGCCTCATTGCTTCAAGTCAACCCCATTGAGGGTTGGATTTGGATCTTGACAAAAACCTTCTACCTACTATTGTGTCATAGACATGCAGGAAGCATACGATTGATGTGTGGTGAATTGGGAATAGTAGCCCTCTAGAGTTAGGCCTTACTACTTCAAGTTCAAGAAATCATTTATTTTGAGGGTTTGGTAAGAAGTACATAGATATTTGCCTTGCATAGTGGTCTTGATTGTTCCCAAGTTTAGAGAGACTCAATGAACACCTTGTCAACACCATTGCTTCCAATAGACACAGGCTTATTGTGTAAGCCAAAGATAGGCAGTCATTGAGTAATTTGCAACACTAATTCATGTTATAGAGAAACTGTCTTCCATGGTTTCAATCTAGACCTTCACAATTAGTCTCAACCTTGGAGCCTTGGTTATCAAATTCAGACAATTTCCTTTACTTTAATAGGAATTTCTTCTCTTGAAATTCCCTGATGTGGGTTGGAGATGGTACTTGCTAATAATCAATCTTATTAGCTCATTGAGATAAAAAAACCCAATATAGTTAAATCCTATGTATTATTCCTATGTATTATGAGCTAGGGGAGGAGACATTTGATAGTTTCTCGGATATCTCTCTTATGATTAGTGCTATCCAAACCTATTAGGATTCATAAACGTAGCTAGATAGGGGACTTCCAAGCCTACCTTGTAGAAAAATGCCATGTCCTTAACCCATTAGGATTGACACAAAGGACTTATGACTTCTAATCATTATCATCAATCTAGTTCGGTCCAAGAAAGATCGCTTTGGAACTAATCAAGACCAATCAAGTCTGACAGTAGACTAGCACCACAATTGGCTCAAAAGAGAGTGAAAGATAAAGAAGACGTAAGCATCAACCCCTCTGCATCAGCATAATCCCACTCTAGCCCCCTAATATGATACTATCTAGGTTCTATGAGTTAGCCCTTCCCATAAATTCCATTAGGAAAGCACCCAACTTATTGGGTCTAGCAAGATGTCAAATGCTCCCATTGGGAGAGGTACTCATTGTTGAGATGTCAAGATCCACATGAGTTAGCATCCACTACATTCATTGTTGATGTGGTAGGGCTTTACTCGTGCTCTAGGTGACTCATATGGAGGTTATGCTAGTGATCCTATAGTTGGACTATATGCATGTAGTCCGCTCTTTGTTATTCATTGTGCCACATCATCTATCGTTATAGCTGATTCACACTTAGTGATTGCATGTACATATGCTTTAGTAATTTTATATTGGTCTTTTATCTTATTATAGACTAAGTCTTTTGAAAGAAGAAAGAAGAAGAGGATTGCAACCCCACTTCTCTGTGTGCTCAAGTCTCCATTATGCATGCATGCTTTTGGTTGCTTTCTCTCTCTTCCTTTGTCTATTTTCATGGTATTAGAGTTGTCCCATAGCTATGTAGAGCTCAATCAAATTTTGAGGTGAAGGTGACCAATTACCTATAGGAGGCTAGAAGGATTGCAGTCTTTAATAATGAAACTTGCTGAGCCGGAGAAGCCTTTGTTCTGGCCCTACAAGTTGGTTGACAAAAATTTCTCAGTATATTACAAACTATAGTTTTGGATGGGTTATTTGTTTAACATAGATGATAGATTTTGAATTTTTAAGGTCTTAGGTATTAGGTTGGACTGTAGACATAGAGAGCATCAATATATAGGTTGTAGATTATTGTTATTGTTTACATTTGTGAAAAATTCTACATGCTTTGGTTGTAGTTCACTTGGTATGGGGTTAATTGCAGATTGCACATTTTGCAAGGTTGCTTGTCTTACCAGAATGTTGATAATTTCAATTTTCGTGCTTTGGTTGTAGAGTCACTTGTATTGGCTTACTTGCAAATTGCATGTTTTGCAATGTTGCCTGTCTTATGAGAATGTTTGATCATTTGAACCAAATTGTCGTTGAGAAGCTTGATAAGAACAATTTTCTTGCATGGGAGTGCAAGATGAAAAATTTCTTAAAGAGAAAATGAGTTTGGAATTACATAGAATGAGACAATGCAATGGCACCTAAAGTTCCTTTGCAAAATGCTACTATAGAATAGATAGGCTAAGAAGGATTGGGACTAGACAAAGGGCAAAGTAATGTATTGACTATTTGAGAGTGTTACAAATAGTATGTTGGGCTATTTGTAAGAATCTCAACCCCCCATATTACATAGAAGAATTTAGCAAAGTAGTTTGAAGTAAATATGAAGGCTACAAAGCTACAACTCAAGTCAAAGCTGAATCAAGTTTAAACAAGGAATACATCCCTTAATGAATATACATTAAAGATCAAGAGTATTATGGAAGTTCTTGGATCTATCAATGTAGTAGTTAATAATGATGATATTATGCATGCATGTTTAGATAGACCTAGAGATGAGAGTAAGAGATTTTAAAGATCATCTATGAACATGAGGGACAATATTCTTCCTCTGTGAATTTGATTTCTATATTGATACTTATGGAGAAGAATCTTGGATTGGATTCTTCTTCTCCTCAAAATAAGGACAAGTATGAATGGGTGTTCTACTCTGCTAGAGCAAAGGTAGAGATCATGGCCCAAACCAAGTTGGTGGCCATAATCAAAATAAGAATAAGTTTGAATATGCGTTTTACTCTCAAGGTGTTGACCATGGTGCAAAGTTATGATGCACAAAAAAATAGTGGATGATAGTTTCAAGAAAGGGGGAACTAAAGTGGGCAAGTTGCAAGTTTTAGTGGACAATAGAATTTTGGTGGTAGTAGGGAATGTTGGAATTGTGATGAGAAAGGCTAGATTTCAAAAGAAAGGTTGAAATTAGAAATGGGAAAAAGCAGCAAGGTAATTATGCTTCCACTTGGAAAAATAATAATGAGAGAAGTCAGCAAGTCTTTGTCTTGCAACCTTTCCTTAATGCTATAACTAGTGATAATTCATCTAAGAATGATGTGTGGTCTTTAGACTCAGGTGTCTCTAACCACATGACTTCTCATGGAGAGTGTTTTGGAGAGGTATACAATCTAGAGTCTCCAAGCTATATGGAGATAGGGAATGATACAACCTATCTCATTTACTCACACTAAAAATGTTATTTTGAGTATGCAAGATGGTAAAAGAAAATACTTGGATATTATACTATATGAATTGAACCTAACTAAGAAATTGGGATTGCAAGTTCAGTTTACATTTGACAGTTGTTATATAGAGGACTTTGAAAATGGTTGCAAGTTAGTTGAAAAAGGTAAGTGTGCTAGCAAATTGTTTACTCTTGATGTAAGTCTACCCAAAATGGATGTTGCTATGTTTCTATAAGATTTAGATGTCGTGGTTGACATTGAAATTTTGTATAAGTGGATTGGTCATGTAAATATGTAACATTTAAAAATATATAGTCAAAATAGATTCTGAATGGCTTAGCAAAGTTGAAAGGTGAGGGGGTTGTCCAGATATGTATCGATGAAGGAGATCATCCTTCCCTAGCTGATAAAATTGACAAATGGTCATCTAGTAGGGACATGCCTTAATCAATAAGTGAGTGCGATGAGGCTTCCTAGTAAGGCATTAAGAAATAATTCTAATTTTCAAAATCCCAACAATATAATCTACATAATGACGTGTGAGATCATAGACTTGAGAAATTTATCATATTGTTGAATTAATAATTTGGTGACCTATAGATTTTAGGAGGCCGTGGTGATTCTAGAGGTAAGGGGAGCTCTAGAGGAAGAGGTAGATGGCAAATAACGGTTGTAGCAATTCAAGTACTGTTTGTCATTACTATGGAAGAACGAGTCATATTACAACCCATTATCATGATAATAAGGATTACATTCATAGTGGTAAATTATAGCAATAAGACTATGCATAATCTTTAAGGCAGAATGATGATTAAAATGAGCATCTATTTGTCATGCAATATATAATCAATGTTATTACAAGTAAGAGAATACATGATTATATATGATATGTTGATTTAGGTACATCTAATCATATGACTAGCCATGCTGAATGGTTTGAAGAGATGTAGGATTTACATAGTCCAGGATATATAGAGATGGGTGATGATTCATGCTACTTGATCTCAAACATTGGAAAATTTAACTTTATTCTAGCATGACAGTCATACAAAGTGTTGGTGGTTATAGGACTGTTTGCATTTAGGGTTGTAGAATTAAATTAAGATTTGTGAAACATGTTAATTTGAAAAGCATGCAAGAAAACATTTTTTACACGATAGACATGTAAGTAATAATATACTTGATGTGGTGCATATAGATGTTTGGGAGCCTACGTAAATGTCTCTTAGTGGCAACAAGCATTTTGTTACATTTATTAATGATTGCTCTAAAAAACTATGGACATGTTTCATGAACAAAAGAGTGGTGTTTGGGCCCTTCAAAACATTCAAGATTGACTGCTGTTGAAACAAAAATAGGCTTAAGTTAAGTACTTGAGATTAGATAGAGGGAGAGATTACCTCTCTAATGGATTTAGTGATTTTTTAGGTCTCATGGGACAAAGTGATAGTTTATATGTAAATATACTGTGCACCAAAATGGGGTTGAGAAAAAAAATGTATATTACAAAAGTTTCATATGCATCAATGGCTAAAAAGAATATACCTAAGTAATTCTGGTCTAAAGTTATTCATATTACTTTTTATATTATGAACATAACCCACAGTTGTAGTTCATGGTATGGCCTTCATAATGTCTTTACAAACAAGAAGCTTGGTGTATCACACTTGAAAGTGTTTGGTTGTATTGCATATATTGATATGTGCTTGATGAGTTAAGGAAGAAATTTGAGCCAAAAGAAGAAAAATAGATATTCATTGGATACTTTGTAGAGAGTAAAAATGATATCACTATTATAACCTTGTTAGTTAGAGTGTGGTTAATTTAGAGTGAGCAAGGATACTAATTTTAATGAGATGAATAGTTGGTATGCATCTAGTATACTTTGCATCCGATGATATTGATGATCATGACATACGTAGATAGAAAAGCATGAATCACAGATCCCTAGTGGACGAAATAAATCATCTAGTAGTAGATTTATAGTTAGTTCTTGGTTTGATACTAAGGAGTAGCCCCATATCTTTAGACGCACCTACTAGTGTTGTAGGCAATGATACATCTACCAATCATTTGGTTCTTGATGGAGACTCTAGTAGGTTAGAGAGATTGGATGATGAGCTTGGTATTCCTTTACTTAGGACAACAAGTGTACAAAAAGCACATGGTAATTGAAAGTTTCCATTGAGTGACCCAATGGTACACATGTCTAGCAAGGTGAGATATTAGTAAGAATATTTGATTTTGAGGATCATACAACTCACCATTATTGTTTATATAGTGAGATGGTTGAGAATATCAAGCTCACTTGTTTTGAAGAGGATGTCAGCCATGCTCATTGGGATGTGGCAATGGATGAGGAGATGGTTACATTAGAGGCCAACATGACTTGGGATCTAGTACCATTGTCTAGGGAAAGGAAAGCTATTGACTATAAGTGACTCTATAAATTAAAACATAATGTAGATGATTCTATTAGTGGGTATAAGGCTAGGCTAGTCGCAAAAGGGTATGCATAGATGTATGGCATAGACTATGAAAAGATATTTAGTCCAATTACTAGGATGGCAACTATTATATGCTTGATTCCTTTGGCAACAACCAAAGGTTGGAGTTTATAGTAGATGGATATCAAGAATACCTTCTTACATGGTGATTTGCAAGTAGAGGTATATATAGGGTAGCCAATATGTTATGAAGATTTAGAGCATCCCATGTATGTGTGTAGATTAAAGGAGGTGCTCTAGGGGCTGAAACAAGCACCTAGAGCATGGTTTGACAAGATCAGAGTAATTTTTTGTTTTTGATGTAGATAAATCAAATTATGCAACAAAGGGTGATGCAAGTTTAGTCATCATAGTCATTCATGTATGTGCCTTGATTATTATAGGTGATAGTGAGAGTGGGCTTGATGATGCTAAGAGCCTTTTAAAGTATGAGTTTGAGATGAAGGATTTGGGTGAGTTGAGGTACTTTCTTGGCATGGAGGTTATTAGATGTGTTGATGGTATATGACTATCCCAAAGATAATATGGCTTGGATATGTTATCCAAGTATGATATGATAATGTAAGATTTTTTCACTGCAATTGGAGCAAAATATAAAGTTAAGTAATGATATTGGGGATGAGATAGAAGACCCTACTATGTTTGGGAGGGCAGTAGAGAGTTTGATCTATATGACTATCACAAGACTAAACTTGAGCTATATTGTTGGGCTTATTAGTTAGTTTATGCAGGTACCTAGAAAGTCTCATTTGGATGTAGTCAGGTGCATATCTAGATATGTGAACTCCACCTTCATTATGGATTTTTTAATGAGGAAGGTAATGATGTATAGGTGTTCAAGTACACAAATGCATATTAAGCTAGCAGCATGTCCAATAGAAGATCTACTAGTGGACTCATGTTTTCTCCTAGTAGTGTAACAATTACTTAGAGTAGCAAAAAGCAACCACCCGCTGTTTTATCAAGTACTAAGGCTAAGTATAGAGGTGCTGTTATGGAAGCATGTGAGGTGGTATGGCTATAAAATTTATGGGATGATTTGGATGAGCAAGGAGATGATCCAATTGTCATTCACTATGACAAGATGAGTAGTAGAACCCTATGTTCCATGCTAGGACAAAACACATTGAGGTGTACTACCATTTTTTGTGAGAGAAGATACTTGTAGATGAGATCAAAATAGTGTACGTTAGCACAAAGGATTAGGCAGCTAACTTTTTCATGAAGGCATTGGGTGCAAAGAAGCTTCAATGATTTCAAAGCATACTTGGAGTTACAAAGATGCAATCAAGCTTGAGGGGAAGTGTTGAGACGATAAGATTAACATTGTTGATATTAATGATGGACCACATGGTTAGATGGGTCTACACCTCTACACTTAGCATGTCAATGGTGATTATGATGCTACCATGGTCATTGACTCATCATTTATTATATTTAGTTAATTACACATACCTATCATAGTTGTAATACTTATTGCACTAGTCAATTAGTATAGTTAGTTATTCACCCTGTGACTTTGTATCCCACTTTCCTTTATGTTGTATAGTTGTAACACGGGCCTTGTTTTGTAAAGCTCTTTGGTAGGAGGCGTCACAACTCTCTATAAGGAATAACGATCACATTACATGTAAGATTTCTTGTGTACATTTCGTATCCATGCAATTTAGCTTGTGCATGGTAGCAACATGGACAAAATAGTAAATATGGCATGCATAATCACATGGCGATGTAATAATCACAATTGTATCTTCCTCATACATGCATAGGCCATAAGCACTATGAGTCCTTTTAGAATTAAATCATGTCAATAAGTAGCACTTTTGATGGCGACGTATGTAATAGAAAATGATTAGTTTTGGCTTTTATGCTCTGAATGAAATCAAGTTGCATACGTGCAAGTCTCTCTTTTCATTTGATTAGGTTGTACTCCTCTTGAGTCCATGTATAGCTTCTATTAGTGCCTTGTTAATGACCACTTCATGTAACATCTTTATTGTCAGATGATAGCCTTTGATGCATTTTGTACATCTCTATGTCTTCTACCTTTTACAAAAAGGATTGTGCATATCTTGGAGCTACCCCTAGAGACTATCCATAAGGGCATGAGCTTCTTTGCTTGTGTACACATGTCAATCTTCTATTCTTCATATTTTTATAGAGTTTCATTGTGTTTGACAATGCCATTGCATGGTTTCTCTCCAAGAGATTATGCATTCTATCCAAGTTAGCAAAAAGTATCGTGGACCAAATGACATGATCTTATTTTCCTCATGCACAAAAAATAGGAGTGTCATAATGTCTAATGTACCTAAGATCATATAACTCAATACTAAGGGCTTGTGCATCCTATCCTAAGTATGGAATATTATATACCTAATGTACTTAAGATTATCTACCTCTATAATAAGGGCTCATGTATGTAGAGTTTTGAAGGTTATATACCTCATGTACCTAAGATTTAGTTAGAAAAAAGAGTATCTCCCTCTCAAATGGAATATGTGGAGGACACTAGTGCACCTTATTGTACAAAGTTGAAGGATAATAATTCAAAGAGCAAGAATGTAATAACAAAGTAATAAAGTAATGATGAAAAATGTATGTACCACATGAATACAACATCAATATACATGCTAAAAGAAATCTATATGCATGGGTGTATGCAATAATATCCATGCATACAACAATATAATCATGCACTTACAAATGTAATGCACAATGAATTTAATATGTCTATGTTTGTGGAGTACTAGAGTTTGCCATGTTGCACTTTTACTTCTTTGTAGCAGTGGCATAGGGTGGAAATTCTATACTATTTGCCTTCTTCTTGTGAGAGGGTGAAGATGGATCTGAATCATAGTCAGAGGATGGAATTGATATACTAGTGAATTAGGCAGGAAAGGAGAGAGAGGTGGAGTCTTTTACAACCTCTATATGGACTAGGTGGGAAGGGGAGAGAGATGGAGGTCTTTTCCAATCTCTAGATGAAGTTTGAGGGGGGTAACATAAGTTACCTAGGAGATTTCTTTCTTGGGTCCTTTTATTTTCCTTGATATTCCACTCTACAAGCCTCCTCTTTTTCACTTGCTATACATGTCTTTGTGGCTTCATCTTGACCCACATCCATTTCTTGGGAGTGCGTGCGAGAAGCAAGCTTTTGGAGCAAGATTTTGAGAGAGATTTTTTTGGAAGCCTCTAGTTTTATTCCACATAGTCCACTTGGTTCTCGTTTTCTTTTGGGCATATATCAAGTACCACTACTGCTCCTCCATTACCACCACCACCTCCGTCACCACCCCTACTACGACCACTACCACCACCACCATTAGCATTGCCACTACCACCACCAATCTTACTCTCCCCCTCATCATTAGAACCACAAACAATTATCCTCTCTCTCTCTCTCTCTCTCTCCTTATATGTTGGGGATGAACCATCGACAACTCACTCCTCTTAATAACATTACCATCACTAGCACTGACACTTCCACCATCACATCTTACTCTCCCTCTCCTCATCAGAACCATACCAATTCTCCTCTCTCTCTCTCTCTCTCTGACCCACAAACGCTCTCCTCTCTCTCTCTCTAACATCACATTAGTAGTTCTCTCTCCTTAACTGCTTTACATCACTACATTAAGCTTATGTGATTATTTTTTATAATATTAACATAATGTTGGTGGTTGAATTACACATACATAAGGGATATCACACTCATGTATACATTCACATCCCCCCTCTCTCAATAATTTGCACGAATGTTATAATTATATCATGATGTATTAGTACTTCAATTATGCACACATGAGCAAAACTAGATATACTCACACTTACACACTCCTCTCTCTCTCTCTCATATTGGGGATCCATGATATGCATCTCCCTCTCCTCCTTCTTTTGAATAACAACCTCTCTCTCTCTCTCTCTCTCTCTCTCTCTCTCTCTCTCTCTAATAGTGCATTAGTAGTTCTCTCTTCTTAACTTATTTATATCACTAGATTAAGATTATGTGCTTATATTTGATAATATTATCGCAATGTTAATGGTTTAATTGTGCATGCATATGAGATATCACACTACGTATACATTCACATCTCCCCTCTCTCCCTTCTTTCTCTACCTTCTTTGCACGTATTTTGTAATTACATACTGATGTGGATTGAAGTTATGCATTTGTTTATGATAGACCCTTGCAAGCAATTTATTCACAATTGCTGTAAAATATAGTTCCATATTGATTCATTACCTGTAGTAGTTGTTATTCCTTCCAAGAATTCTTCATTTTTAAACTCCAAACTTTAACAATCAAATATTTTAATATTTTGATATATTTCACATTGTACTGCATGGACTTACTACAAAAACTATATTAAAAAAACCAAGTCCACAAATGCATTTTCAAGTTAGTGAATTACTATGCAGAAAGCAAATGAATATATTTATTACAAACATTAGATATCAAAATAGCTTCACTGCTAGACAATGAAATGGGTGTTCTCTAACGAACTCCTAGACTCCCCTCTAAAAACCTACTAGCTCAATCAAACAAGGAAGCATGTATTCCAAGAGAATGGTATTCACGGGATTTTCCTTAGCCAAATAGGGAAGCATGCGTTTGAAGAGGATGGTATCCATGGGATTTTCTTGAAATGTAGATGGACATATAAAGGAGTTAGGTGGGTTACATTGCATCTTTATGGTATCATCCACAAATAGTATCATTGCAGGGCTAAAGTTGGCCAATCAATATCATCAAAGAATTTTAGAAATTATGGCTTCACCTTGAATCCTTCCCAAAGAATGAGTTACGATAGCAAATGCACCAAAGTTATCACTTTCCTACAATTACCCATAGTCTCTTTAGAAGAAGACATAAAAGTGCGGCATATTATAAAGAATATATGTGGAATTACTTATTAGGAATTTGGATCCTTAGGTAGTTGAGGAAGATAGGACATCTTTGATACACCTCCTTATTTCAATGTTGCTCAATTTAGTGATCCTTATATATGAGCTACTCCTCTTCCAAGTGCACCTAATCCCTGCATTTTCCTAGCAAATTTTACTATGTACACTTGATCATGGTATGTCCCTGATATCACCCCCTCCTCTAGCAACGAGTTCCATGAGGAGTAGCTTGGTGGTTTGGTCCAAGTTTTGTTGGATTCCTCTTATGAAATTCTTTAACTTTGGGAGGTACTCTTTGGAGATATTTTGCAGGTTCCCAAGTGCGATCATTGATGTCATATCCTTTCTAGTGAACAAGGTATTCCAATCAACCTTGGGAGATCCTCGAGTCTAAGACATGCTCGACCTCAAATTCTTCACGATCTTCAATCTGGGGACATGTGGTGGGGGATTCGATCTCTCCCCCCTCAGTGGTGAGCTATGGTATGGATCGAGCAAGGAAACATGAAAGAATGGGTGAGTCTTCATGGTGTTGGGGAGTTGAAGTCAGTAAGCAATTGGGTTGATATGGGTCTATGACAGTGAAGGGCCCAAATCTCTGGTGGTCTATCTTGGTGGAGGCCCTTTTTGTTTGGAGGTTATGCCCGAGCAACCATACTTTATCACCAACTTTTTATGTTGGATGTTGGAGATGATGTTGGTCTGCATAGTGCTTGTATTGATTTTGAGCTTTCTGGATTTCTTGTTTGAGTTCTTGGTGTATATCTCCTAGGTGTTGAGCTTTATCTTGGGTGGCATGGTTCTTTACTTGATTGGAGAGATGAACATCCATCCCTTGGATGTTGGCCATAGTTTGTAAAGATAGGAGTTTGCTTAATAGATGCATGGATACTATTACTATAAGCAAACTCTACAAAGGGAAATAGATCAAACCAATCATTATGATGGTAGTTGATGGTGCATTAGAGACTCCAAAGTGTCTTGCTCTACTAGGGTGTCATAATGTTGTTGGAGTACTTGGAGTCTTGACTTTCTTGGAGGGATATAAAGTAGATCATTATAGTATAACAATCCATTAGTTTCCTGAAACTCACAAACTTTATTTCCTTTTCTCTCTTGATTTTTTTTCTTGATATTGTTGGCCAAATCATCATGCAATAGGGCTTCATGGATTAACTAGATCAAGGTAGGGTCGTCTTGGTGACAACTTGAGATGGTTACTAACTGGAGGTGTTCTAGCTTGAGTAGTATTGTTTGTTGTTGATCAAAAGCTTCTCCCCCCTTCTTAGGTGCCAAATAGAATCTTCTTAATAAAGCATCTAATTGGGATTGTTGGCATCCTGGGCAATAGGTGAGGACAAAGTCAAACCTAGATAAGAGGTTACTCTTGTGGGATTGCCTTCGATTGAGGATATGGGTTTTCATAAAGTATTCTAGACTTTTGTGATCTATATAGACAATAACTTGATGGGCTGCACCCTCTAGATGATGACACCAAGTATCAAAGTTATTTACAATGGCAAGGAGTTCTTTGTCATGGATCTCATAGTTTATCTCTAGAGGGGAAAACTTCCTTGAATGGAATGCCACTGGATGCATATGACCATCATCTCCATGCTGGGACAAGATGGCTCCTAAGGCATAGTTTGATGCATCGGTCTCCAAGAAAAATGGCTTGGTAGGATTTGGGTGGACTAGAATTGGGGTAGTGGGTGAAAGCGGTCTTCAGGGTCTGAAAGGCCTTCTAAGCTTTTGGGGTCCAGAAAAACTTTGAGATTCCGGTGAGTTTGGTGAGGGGTGTGATTATTCTTGAGTAATTCTTGATAAATATCATATAGAAGTTGGCAAAGCCAAGGAAACATTAGACATCGCAGACACATGCGAGTGTCTGCCAGTCAAGAATAGTTTCAATCTTCTTGGGGTCCATGAACTTGGAGACATTGTACCCCAAGAATTCCACTTTTGTCTGATGGAAAAAACACTTCTCAAGTTTTGTATGTAGTCCTTTTTCTCTGAGCTTTTCCAAAATTATTTTTACATGGTGCTCATGCTCCTTTGGATCTTTTGAGAATTTCAAGATGTCATCCAAGTATATAACTACAAAATCATCTAGATGCTCTTAAAAGATATCATTCATCATATGTTGAAACACTATAGGAGCATTGGTCAGAGCAAATTACATAACAATAAACTTGAAGTGATCATACCTTGTGCGGAAGGTTGTCTTCCATTTGTCTCCTTCTCAGATCCATACAAGATTG
Organism: Lygodium microphyllum; assembly: GCF_053477565.2. Classification (NCBI taxonomy): domain Eukaryota; kingdom Viridiplantae; phylum Streptophyta; class Polypodiopsida; order Schizaeales; family Lygodiaceae; genus Lygodium; species Lygodium microphyllum. The sequence goes on from NC_141138.1 coordinate 93,153,047, forward strand.
TAAGCCCCTTGTAGATCAATCTTTTTGAAGATCTTGCCTTTTCCAAGGCATTCCAAGAGCTTTGGTATCAACGGCAAAGGGTATCGATTCTTGATTGTTATCTTGTTGAGTCCTCAATAATCCACACACATTTGAAGTGACCCATCTTTCTTATTCATGAATAGAATTGGGGCCCCAATAGGAGACTTGGAGTGCCTAATGAACCCCTTGGCTAAGTTCTCATCATCAATGTTCTTGCATAGTTCTCAGCCAGTTCTTCAGGGGATAACTTGTAGAGATGGGTCCAAAAGGTGGTTGAGCCCCCTCATGGAGTTCTATAGCACAATCGTATGGTCTGTGCTTGGGCAAGAGATCTGCATTATTTTTTTAAAAGACATCTTGGAATTCTTGATACTAGCTTGGTAGCTTAACTAACTCATCCTTACTAGATTCTTGAGCTAGTATATGATATATCATATAGGTTTGTTCCTACCTTGTTGTGTGAATAAAGGCTTTGGCTCCTAGATATACTGACCTTTCTTAATTTTGATGATGTATAATATTTTGCTTAACCCAATCAATCTTTGGGTTATGTTTCTTTAGCCAAGGCATCCCAAGGATGATTGGATTCATGGGACTACGTATGACATTAAAGCATACACAAGATTTGTGATTGCCAAGAGAGCAGCGATGTCGCTAGAGCCGTGGCACTTTGCTCTACAGCCATGTTATCGAGTAGCCGCTTCATGAGAAGCTCACTCAGCATTAAGTCTCCTTCTAGTGCTCTCTCATGGTTCGTTCGATTTCTGCCGGTCAAGTTCAGCACCTGCTGCACCTCTCGCAACTCCATGCTTTTCCTTTGGCTCCTAGCCTGCTGATCCCTATTTTCCTATGCACTTGTGCTCAATTAGGCTTTCAGTTTCCTTAAGTGTACTTCAAGTGTGGAAATTCAGGGTGAGTGCAGCAACCAATTTCTAGGCATCTTACGCACTCTCGCGTTGTTCCGGGCCTAATAGTCTTGTTGGTCAATTTTCTGGCCGTCTTGGCAAGGTTTAGGGTTTCTCTAATATGCTGCCTCGTTCGTTTTTGGTCCAATCAGGCTTTACAACTCAGCGGTTTGTGTCTAAGCCTCTGGGTCTAGCAATTGCCTACTTCTAGCTGCTAAGCGGCTGCGCCCTACGATTTTGCCCCTTCTGTGTGCCAGAATCAAGTTCTGAGCGTCCTAAGGGCTTTCGACAGTTTGCACTGCTGAGTTCTCGCCGGGTCAGGTCAAATTTCTAAAAATTTGGTAAAAATCTACACTTGGCCCAACTGGTCCGAATTGCAAGGTCCTAGTGGGTCACTTGGATGGGCTGAGGCGCATGGGTCGAGGGCCGAATTTGGGACTTGGATAGGGTGGACTCGGATGGGCCGAGGAGCGGACTCGGACGAAGTCACTCGGACAGATTGGCTTGGACGGGCCGAGTGGTCCATTCGGACGAGGTCGCTCGGACGGGACGAGGCAACTGGGCCGAGGGAAGTGGGCCGAGGGTCGAGTTTGACACGTGGTAGAGGGCCAAATTGGTCCACGGTCCGAATGGACGACTCGGACGGCAGAGAAGGTTTGGGCCGAGTGGGCCGAATGGTAAGGGGCTGAGGGTCGATTCTGGGACTCGGCCCAGAAGTGACTGTTCGGACGGGCCGAGAGCGGTGCACATCAACAACCCGAGTTTGATTTCGATCGTTCCTTGTGATTTACTCAGTCGTATCAGGCACAAACCTCCAGATCCTACCTAAGGGGGCAAGGGAAGAGATTCATATACGTGGATGGAGTGGTGGGCTCATCGTTGGTGCGATAGAATCGAATCGGGCAATAGTTCTCTCTCTCTCTCTCTCTCTCTCTCTCTCTGAAATGGTTGGCAAATGAGTCCTCCCTTGGCCTCTTGGCTCTAAAACCCCTTCCAGGGTATGGTGTTGATGCCCCCAATCACTCACTTGCTGATCTTGGGCATCACAAGCGAGCTTTTTACCATTTTTTGCACGATTTTTGCCATGTTTTGCAACAGTAAACCTTACCCTTCTCCGGTGCGATTTCCTAATCCTAACCTACTCTAAATGCAACAAGAATCAAAAGCAAAACATTGAAATGATTTCTCCATGTTTCCCAATCATCGAACAAACAAAATAACCCAAAATACTTACTTGTTTTGAAGATCAAAAACACCCAAACTTCCTACCTATCTCAAGCTCCGTTTTGGGGATGAATCTCTTACTTCGATGCTCGATATGAGGCGCGCAAGTGCTCAAGCTTGAATCTGTTGGTCCCGGCAAAACAGAACCAAAATGCGGGAGCTTTCACTCAACCGCCAAGACCCGTGGACCGCTTATTGTTTCAAGCATTCCAAGCGAGCTCTAATGGCTATCTCTCACCTAGCCGACGCGCCGTCAATCCTATGAGTGTAGTGAGCTTACCTTAGTGCCGATATGAGTTGCCTCCTCTCTCACACACGCCGGTAGCTCCACGATCCTAGATGCAAGCTCAAGCATCCTCAAGCCTCCTCCAGCTCCAAGCTTCATCCTCCATAGCCGCGTGTGCAAGAAGAGAGAAGAGAAGAGAAGAAGAGAAGAGGAGATGGTGAAGAGCTTCACCCTCTTGATCCCTCACTCTCATACACTCACTCCTTCACACTCTCACACTCCCTCTCTCAAGAGCACACACAAGCAAGAAGATGTGAAGGAGAGAAGAAGAAGAAGACTCTTGTTGCCACACACCAAAAGAATGATCTCTTATTCACTTTTTGAACTTTATATATACAAACCCTAAAATCCCATGGGCACCCATCCCTTTTTTACATGACTGGCCATTGTGGCAAGGTCCTTTTTCCATTTCCCTCTTCTAGCCTTGTGCCTCTAGCCTACACCCATCTAATATTTTACAATTGGCACAGGAGGGAGCCTGGCGCTCTTTTACAAGAGTTTTTCGAGTTTTTTGAGGCGCCTTTTCATTTAAAGTTGCACTTTTTTCCTTGATTCATCTTTAGAGGCCGCCTACGTGTCTTTGCTCTTTTTCCATATTCCTTTTGCTTTTTCCTTCATTTTTCTGCCATCTCGACTTGGGGTTAACATGCCCACAAGTGGTAGTTCTCGAATCTAGGGTTTCTAGGGACCGAATAGATGGTTTATGTCCTCTGACAAGGACCGTCAAGTGGAAATACAAAAAGCAAAATGTGCTGAGAGGGCTAGATGATGGTTGGAGATTGTAAGATGCTATTCTCCTCAAAGGAGCAGCCCGCTACGAATAAGTGGTAGCAGTTCGAGTAACCTATGTGTTAGGAGTAGCTCTTCAAGTGCAAGTGAAAGTCTTAGTACTTCCCTACTTCCAAATAATCAACCCACTTCAAGTGGGGATGTAGTTGTACCTACACAAACTCATGTTGTCAATCCGGTTGTAGCCATGACACAACCCATCGCAATTCCAGCAAGTACACCGGATTTACCGGCATTAGGAGCACCTTTGCCAATTTTCCATGGGTTAGCAGAAGAAGATGGAGAACTACATATTAAGGAGTTTCAAACTCTAATGTTCAACTATCAGATCCAAGACGAAGGACATCTAATGATATTCTTCAACATGATGTTAAAAGGAAGAGCAATAGTGTGGTATCACGGTCTAGAAGTCGGAACCATAACTAGCAATGTCTAATTCTTCACGGCTTTCTGTAGAGATTTTTCTCTTGAGAAGAGTGGATAGTATTGGTTGCGTGTCTTGGACGTAACACATCAAGAACCAAATGAGAATGTCCAGGCCTATGCCAAGAAACTAAAGCAAGTTCTTCGCAAACTTAATACTTATATTCCCATTCCAGCAGTAGCTACATAGTTGCAATATTTCCTACATGGACTGGATTTCAATATCCAAGTGCAGTTTAGTATTGTCACTTTGGCCGACATTGATACTGCTATTATCCAAGCAGCAGGAGTAGAGTTGCGCTTGCAAGTGGCTTATGTAGCAATGATAAATTGGAATGGTAATAATTTGGCCTTGACCAATGGGAGCCAAGGTGACCTGATGTCAAATGCAACAGGGACAGGGAGTATCATGCCAAATTTTCCTATGTTACCAGCCCCTCCTACTTTGATTATGCCTATGGCTAGTCAGACGCACCCACTAAGTGGTGGAAGCCAAACAATGAATCCTAATATTGTCCCAATAGGTCAGCGGCCAATTCCTAATCAAGTGGTTAGTTCAATGGGACAATAGACTGACGATCCCGGCTATGAGTCGAGTGCCTTTAATGTCCTTGGTGAAGTTAAGAACATGATGAAGCACTATACTGGTATGATTTATGAACAATACAGACAAATAGCTGTGGACATCAATTTTCTTAAGAAGAAGCAGAATTTGATAGGGAGTCGATGCCTTAAGGAGGGTGCCCCCTCAAGATTCAGCTGTAAGTGGTGTGGTGGACAAAATTTCCCGAATGTCAAATGCGATATTTGCGGAAAGTCTGGCCATTTAGCTGCTACCTGTTGGAGTAAGATCAATTCTCTCCAACAAGGGAGTAAACAACCAGGTCCAGTTAACCGTCGCGCACAAGGGAATAATCTCCATCAAGATGAGGGACCAAGACAAATACTGCAACGAGGAAAGGCTACTATAGAGGAGTTGCCTCATGGCAATGGAGTCAGCCTTATTGAGGCCGTACATATCAATGATACTGAAACTTCTAATCTATGAGCCGTAACAAGAGGTCAAAAGATCAAAGAGGGTGACAAAGGAATTATAAAACCTATCGAGGGAAGCCCTAAGCAAGATGCCAAGGAAAAGCGAGTCCTGAATCCTGATATGGAAGCTGGACCTTTAAGACCTATTGGTAGTAAAGTTGATCCCGAGAAGGATAAAGGATTGCCAAGAAAGAAGTTAAAGGCTAAAAAAGAGGCATCGAAGCCGATTGAAAGACCAAAGACGAGAATGGTTTGGCGTGAGAAGAGAACTTTGATTAACTACCACGACTTTGACCTAGCAAGTTCTATTTGCAAAGTTAAACCAAAAGTAAATCTCCTACAATTGATTAAACTTTCTCCAGGAGCATGTAAGGAATTCCAGAAAATCCTGCATATAGGGTATACTATAGAACCTTTGGGCATAGCTAGAGTGGGAGAAGATTGGTTTGATCATGCTGAAAAGCATTGCCCTAGGGTTCCAGCGTATGTAACATGAGTGGTTGGGTTTCCTTATTGATATCTCTAGATGCTAGAGGTCTTTCATCCACAACTTCAGCTGGTGTAGGATTGGTCTTTTGGAGTACTGGAATTTGGTATCTATTCACAAATCCATCATTCGCATGTGGAGGCCCTGGAGTCAAGTAGGGCTTTCCAGGAAAGGGTCTTTCTTGGTAGGATCTTCTGGATTGTGACAAGGAAAGCTTCCATGGGTGTGGCTAGAATCAAGAGACCCTTTCTTATATCATGGTTTGGTTGTATAGTCTCATTCACAGTTGGACATCCTCATTTTCTTGCTTGAGGGTGGTTGCAATGACTCTTGGGATTCTTGCCCTATTATTTAGGAAATTTAGGGCTATGTGTCCAGGGTTTCCACAATATAGGAATAGATGATTCTCTCTTTGTCTTTGCTTTTCTTATGGGGTCAAGGGATGGAACTTGGTATTATCTATTTACATCGATTCGGGCTTGGTTTCTTCTTTGATTGGGTCTCTGATTGGGACTGCGTTCCCTTGGTGAGGCCTTAATTCTTCTCATTTTTCTTGCTTTATCTTGAACAATCTATTATCACATTGAATGTCTTGCATGATATAATTGTTGAGTGTTTTTGCCTCAGACATAGTGAGCATGAGGTCCTTGATGTCATCTCGAAGACCCCATTTGAATTGGTTGATAAAATACTCCTCATGCCAAGTGACGTCATAGATTAATTGCCTAAATTCAGATGCATAAGTAGAGGTAGGGCAGTTACCTTATCATAGCTTCTGAAGTTTCGTTTCTGCTACTCGACTAGTGTCTGCATCTCCAAATGTGAAAGTGAGTTCACAAAAAAAAACCTCATAGTTATGAAGAATTGGCATATTGTTTTTCAAGATTGGGGTGAACCATGATAAAGCTTGACCGCAAAGCAAATCCCAATGAATCCCACCTTGGAAGCATCATCATCTGGATACCTATCCAATTGCATTCGGATATAGAGCTTTACTTGTTGTAGGAATCCCTTGAACTTCGAATGGTCACCATTGAACTTCTCTGGGGCATGCTGATCTTGGGTTCTCTTGATGGGGGTTGATAAACACATTGAATCATCTGATCACTTTCTCTATTTTTCTACAAGTCTCGAATTTGGTTTGGCATAGGGCCTAGATGCATAGGATGTTCTATTTGAATTTGTTGTTGGAGGTTTTGAAGGGAGGCCACGATTCTATCAAGGGTCACCTCCATGGTGCTCACCATGGCTAGAAAGGAGTCTTGCCAAACTGTTATGAGAGCACTAGATTGTGCTCGAGAGACTAGACTAGATGCAAGATTTATGACAGTAATTCTAATTACAAGATAATCCCACATAAGGCATAAGATATAGTGATAACTTAACAAGATATAAAAAATCCCACAACTCGTGACCATAGGTATAGACAACAAGACTCGATATAGAATATGAAAGATCCCACAACCTGGGACCGTTGTCGTGATGTTATGAGGACACAATGTGAAAAAGTATGGAATGCATCATCATCTGACTTCTTTATTGATCTAGAGAGTCAATGTGATCTGAGCCATTAGTACTAGTGTGAATTGCATGGATTATCCAAAAATACTAGATTTTTGGATAATTTTAGTCTATTTTTGATATTATTTATTGTAAAAAATCGAAAAAGTTAGAAAAAAAGCTTCTAGATTAGAATGACATGCAAAAAGCTAGTTGCTTTTTTAGCCAATTAGGGGATTTTCACAAGGGGGACAGATTGACGAAATCGTGCGTGTCGCAATCGCTGTAAACAGGCTGAAAACTGCAGATTGAACCGAAAGAAGAAGAAGGAGTGATCTGTGAGATTCGTGAGAAGGTGTCCTGGGGGTTTTGCCCCCCTTTCGGATACAATGGACCCATTAGATTTGGGTTCCGAGCAGTAGAGAAGGAGGTGTAATTTTTATGCACGTTTTGTTCTACGAAGAAGTTCCAGGAGAACTAAAGCCTAGAGATTGCTTCTAAGTAGTGCAAATATTCCAGGTTCTTTCAATACATATTGATTCAATTCATTGTGATTTGTTTTTGTAGTGTTTACCACTTGGGTATTCTCTATCTTCTCTTCCATCTCCTACCTCTACTTCCTTCTACTTTTGATCCCCGGTGGATTTGACCTTTCGACAAAAACCCCTACAACATTGGTGAACCTGACGTGAAAGGTCATCACAGAAGAAGGAAAGATAAGATGGGAGAACATTCGAATACAATCTCCAGTGATGTTTTGCAACAGTTGGTGCAAAATATGAATATGCTTATGCAAGTACAACAACAATAGGTGATGCAAGCTTCTGCTCAAATAGAAAGTGTTGTGATGAATGCTTTGCAAGAGCGTGAGGTGAAGTTATTCAATGGCAAGAATGTATCTGCATATGTACATACCTATGCTCAGAAGATGGAATTCTTTGGGGTGGCTCAATCTGCATGGAGCTGGTATTTTGTACGTGTTACTGTTCATGAATTGAAAGCACGGATTACTGAATTATACTTGCAGGATGCTGATTGGGTAGCCTTCAAGAAGACACTCAGGGAAGAATTTTATATTGAGGATACCGGTTTGATTACGCGCAAGACTTTTCAGGAGTGGGTTATACAACCCAATAAGGGTCTTGTGGCTATAGAATTGTTAAGAGAATTTGAAAGTCGATTTGAGCAGTTGGATCTTGCAGAACAGCAAGCTCTTGCAAGTCAGAAAATTGAATTGTTTCTACAGGCAGTTGATCCTGAGCTTCAAGAGAAGCTTGATGATTTGCTGGAGGATTAGACTACAGAGACAGGTTTGAAAACAGAGTGGAGACATGTCAAGGAAGCTGTTACTGCACTTGTGAAGAAGCATAGAAGAAGAGAAAGATTGCATGTCTCTAGCTTGCCCACTGATACGGGCAAGACAGTTGATGTATCTAGTAAGTCACCTACTTCTATGGCTAACCTTATGGCTGTACCTGGTATTGTTCCGTCTGTTAGGGAAGATGTCTTAGATGAATTGGTCAAAGGCATGCGGGATCTTCAATTGAAGGTTGCAAAATTGGACGAAAAAGGACAAGAGGAAAGGGGATGGGTGTTTACCGTAGCACAAAGGAACGAAAAATGGAGCAGAAGTGCAGGAGAAATGGAAGAAGGAGACAACCAAGAAGGCACAGGACAAAGAAAGGAAAAGGTGTCCTGGATGGAGGTCAGACTCTAAAAATCTGAATGACGGTGTCACCTCGAGAAAAGAAAAGAGTAAAAGTGCGCCATTAAATATGAAGGCGCTCCCGAATCCTTGTAAAAAGAGCGTCGGGCTCACTCCCGTGCCAATTGTATGCATTAGTGGGAACAAGATAAGTTAGAATGGTGGGAAATAGGAAAAGAGGGCCTAGGCTAATGGCCGGCCATGTAAAAAGTGGGGATGACCGCCCAAAAAGTAGGGCATGCATATAAAGTTCAAAAGTGAATGAGAAGCTCATTCTTGGGTGTGGCTAAAGCTTATTCTTCTTCTTCTTCTCTTGCTTCTTACCTTCTTTCTTGTGCTTGAGTGAGGGATTGAGGGAGTGTGAGGGAGTGAGTGTGTGTGAGTGAGGGATCGTGGAGAAGAAGCTCCCCGTATTCTCTCTTCATCTTTCCTTCTCTTTTTCTCTTCTGTCGTCTCGCACGGCTATGGAGGATGGAGCTTGACGGAGAGGGATTGAGGTTGCTTGAGCTTGCCACAAGGACCGTGGAGCTATCGGAGTGAGAGAGAGAGGAGGGAACTCGATCGAGCATCAAGGTAAGCTTACTACACCCACAAGGTAGGCATTGCGCATCGGCTATGTGAGAGGTAGCCATGGCCGCTCGGCTTGAAATGCTTGATCAATAAGCGGTCGATAGGTCTCGGGGTAGAGCTCCGTAGATCCCCTACATTTTGGTTTCATTGCCAGGACCCACAGAATTGAGCCTTGAGCACCATGCGCATTGTATCGAGCATGGCAGTAGGGTTCACAGCCTGAACCGGTGCTCGAGATAGTTAGGAGGATTAGGAGGTTTTAATCCCTGGAGCAAGTAAGTATTTTGATTTGCTGTTGAATGTAGAGTAGGCTCATCTGTCTTTATTTCTATTTCTGTCTTCTGTTGCAAAAAGTTAAGGGTAGGATAGGAAAAAGAAGGGAATAGAAGGGTTCTCCTGTTACTGGAGACAGGGAAGTTGGGGCACAGATTCAGACATATGGCTGGTGGAGTGTATGAGATTAGTCTCTGAGTCTACAATAGACTGAGGGATGTAATAAGGGGCACAGCAGACTAGGGCGCCCACATTTGACACCCTGTTTTCTGAGACGACTGTGAGACTGGGAGCCCGAGAGAGAGTGAGAGAGGGAGAGAGCTGCGGGAGATCATGAAGTGCTGACCCATCGAGCACCCCATCGCTTCGAGGTATGCCACACGTTTCCCTTTGTTTCTCGCATTGATTTGGAAAGTGCGGCACGATTTGATAGAGTAGGAATTGACCTAAAGGCGCCGTGCGCAACTTGCGGGCCGTCGGTCGCATCGTCGGACCAATCCGTCCGATTGCGAGAGTCGGACCGGTCCAATTTCCATGATCGGATCCCTTGAAAATCGGACCAGTTGAATCCAATTTCCAGAATCGGACCAGCCCACCAAGTCGGGGCCATGTGTCCGAGTCCCAAACTTGAGCCACTCGATCCATTGTAGTAGTCGGACCACGGACCACCCCTCATCCAATTCCGAGAATCGAAAGTTCCCAGGATCGGACCAGCCCATCCGATTCCCAGAATCGGACCAGCTCGTCCGATTCCTAGAATCGGACCAGAGCACCAGAGCTTGAATAGAAGGTGATTCACCTAGGCCACAGTCCTGAGGGTGCCCTGGTGACGTCTCTAACCCCCCCAGGGAACCCAGTTTTATCTTGGAAGTTGGATACCAGACAAGGTGACCGAAGATCCACACCCAAATAGCTAGACTCCGAGTTGACATAATTGGGATTGGATGCAATGTTCAGCGACCAGCCACCCAACTAACCAACCCTGAAGCAAGATAGGGTATGCAACAGGGTCTTTCTATAAGACTATAGAGTGGCCAGGACTTGCACCAAAAGCCACATCAGGCCACAACTGTAGGCAGTGAGGTGGAGCTTGCATCAGGCATTTAGTGCACCCTCACCTCACCTTCTGATTTCATCACCTAGGGTGCACTACAAGGAAAGGAAAAGCCTGCTTCCACACCAAGCACTAGAAAGCACTAAGCACAAGTTGTGGATAAGATTAACGACGATTTTTAGTAACAAGGAGCTTAACAAAAACATAATAATATCAAGGAACCCACTACTAGGAGAGGATCCCAAGGCATGGCGGGCTACTAGGGAACTCCATCTGTAGGGCCTTGAGAGGACACGAAGATCCAGGGGACCACAATGTAGAGAATCAGACGCCGCCAGAGCTACTCAAGTTGATCGACGACCCAGTTAAACGGGAAGCAGAAGCAATGTCAGGATCCCAAGGCGGATCAGGAGAGGATAGACTGGACTTGGGAGAATTCCCAATCATGGTGCAGGAGTTAGTCAACGAGTATGACTTGCTGGCCAGGATGGTAGTTCAGGGTAGGCCAATAGAGGAAGTGGTAGTGACCCTAGAAGAGAAACGAAAGGCAATCAGAAGGGCGCTAGAGAGCATGATTGTCTATAACCACGAGCAAAAGGCTAGGAAACTCCAACAAGACGTGGATATGTACGAGGCCCGGCGTGTTGGCCCTGGCTGGAGCAGCAAAGGCAGGCACTTGGATTTGGAGGACCAAGCCAGGACCCAATCTCATGTTGGACCTGTGGTCATCCAGGCCATATATCATCACGCTGCCCAGAAAGGAAACAGGAAAATCAGGACAAGGCTGACCTTAGGTGTGCCGAATGTGGGATCACGCACTTGTTTCCTGACTGCCCTAGGTGGAAATCATCAGCCAGCCCGGCCAACGTACCCTCTGTGCCCTTGGGGCAATTTGGCGTAGAGACCTTTGGCGGAGAAGACACACCCATCCCGCTGCATGTCATGACGCGAGCACAAACAAGATGAACAGGCATCTCACTGCCTGGGCCAAGTAACCTGGACGCGGCCTCGCTGGGAAAGAAAAGCCAGAGGAGAAGGAGAAAGAGAGCAGACACAAGGATCACTCTTAAGACTGAGGAAGACACATTCTTAGTGGCGGGAAGAGGGGTCACAGATGCCGAGGCAGAGACCTCTGCCCCCAAGACGGCAGAACTAGGTAGTGCCAAGGTGGGGAAATACCCTCATCCCAGGCGGTAACTCGAGGCTATCGCCAAGGTAAAGGAGTGGGTCAAGGATGCCCAAGAACACCTTAAAGATGTAGAACCCAAATTGGAGGATCCGATGGAGGACCTTTCTAGTGCAAGCACGCCCGATTCAACATCGCGGCCTCAATCGAGGAATGCACTAACAACACGAGAGATGCCACGAAGGCAAGACCAGGAAGAAGCTTATCAACAAGCTAGCCACACGACATGTGGCCGAAGAGTGGTGACCGAGGAGAAAGCCAACTACCCAGCAACCTCCTCACCACCGTAGTAACCACCCTAGTGACTATTAATCTGGGAGACATGCTTCGGCAACACCCTCCATTGTGGTGAGAATTGAGGCACTGGGTGGAGGGCAAGGGGGAGCATGCTGCCGCTAACTTGCACGATCAGGACGCAGTCACGCAAATTCCAAGCCTAACGCTGCACTCAGCTCCAAGGTCACTGCACATCAACGCTTTCTGGGAAGGCACGGAGATGCATGTAGTCCTACCTGTCTTAGCCTTAGGGGACGTAACTCGGAAAGGAATTGTGGACACCGGTGCAGGGGTCAGTGTCTTGAGCCACGTAGTTCTACAGGCCTAAGGAAACGCACCTGTGGAAGCAGCTAGGTTCAATGTTACATTGGCCAATGGAATGAAGGTCAGACCATTCGAGGTCTTAAAAAACTGGCAAGTGAAGATCGCAGGAGTGCAATTCTTGGTAAATTTCATTGTCATGAAGGGGGTGGACTATGACATATTGCTAGGCCGGCCATGGATGAGGAATGCACGAGTGGTCAAAGACTGGGGAAACAACCTCATATTCTTGGGGAATAGGACGGAGGCAGTGAGAGTTGAGATGGACACATGGAAGACTACCCCAGCCAACCTCGATGCCATCTCGACCATGCTAAAAGGCGATGCCCAGGCGCGTAAGCACTATGGGACATTGACCAAGTATATTCCTTGCCCTGAGGACGAGAGGGATTGGATGCACATCTTGGCAACCATTGACCTGCCATTCTCAGATGAGGAAGAGTTGTATAAGCAAGTGGCTAAGTCACCAAGCATGCCAGAGTAGGGGAGCCCATTGTGCCACTTTGCATGATGGCGGGGAGCTCGCAGGATCCAGGGAGACTGGTCCCATTCCATACCCCCACGAACAAGCTCGAGCTTCAGGGAATCGTAGGGTACCTAACCACTGAACTGAAAGGCAACAAAGCAGCTAATCTAAAGCCCCTAAGCAATCTCTTGGCTCGGCCTGAATGGGAATGGACCAAAGTGCACGATCTCAACCTATCATACAATTGGGCTTTAATCACCAACGAAGAGGAGATCGGAGAGGAAAACCTAGGGGATGACAAGCAGTCAGAGGGGCAAGATCCCGGTGATGAGGAGTATGAGCACTGTCACTATGAGACAAATGAGAGCGAGGAGGGGTTTAGCACGATAGATTATGACACTGAAGGGAGAGCAATCGAGTAGATTGAGGCAGACTCTAGGCCGAAATGGAAAAGGGATGGAAAAGGAGTCGTGCGGATGGAATGCGATAAGACCTGGCTGGGGCAGGTGGGAGCTATGGACTATGAGCAGGCAGGGGTGGCACAATCGCTGGTAGTCCCAATACTGAAGACAGAGTCACCTACTGAACTACGACCCTCGGGCGAAACCCCTTCCTCAAGCGAGGGATGCGAGTTTAACTCGGAGTCTGAAGTCAGTACAGAGAGTGATCCCGAAATACCCCAACCCTCTAATGTCAGACGCACTAAAGGGGACTTGCCAGTCCACTTAAGGCGCAAGTGGATTAAGGAGGGGACCAGGAAGCAAACTAGAGACTCAGAAGGAGAGAGGCAAAAGAAACCACAGGACCTACCCAAACGCTTCACAAAGTTTAAGAAGGGTGATAGAGTGGTGGTTCTGCTAGGAGCGAAGAGACAAGGGCAAGCCAGGGAACCAATTGAGGGACCCGCCAGGGTCAAGGAAGTTGACCTGGCAGAGGAGGGAAAGAAACCACAACCCGTGTTCATTGCTGACAACCTGACCAAGGAGGAGGAGGCTAAGCTGGTTGCTCTCCTGCCGGAGTATGTCGATGTGTTCGCCTGGTCCTTGGAGAAACTGAGAGGAGTCGATTCGAGGATGGTGACCCATAACATTCCCATGGTCCTAGAAGCGGTGCCAACGAAGCAGAGACCTTACCCTATGAATCCCAAACACGCTCATGTGGTGAAGAAAGAGATTGATAAGCTCATGAAGGCGGGATTTATATATGAGATCGAGCACACAGATTGGGTATTGCCCATAGTGATAGTTATGAAAAAGAACGGCAAGATTCGAGTATGCGTGAATTACAAGAAGGTGAATGCCCATACGAAGAGAGACAACCACCCTTTGCCATATACTGAGCACATGCTGGAGAGAGTAGCAGTAGGCAAAGAAGCTTACAACTTTCTGGATGGATTCTCAGGCTACAATCAAGTGCAAGTGCATCCTGACAATAGGCACAAGACTGCCTTCGCCACGGAGTGGGGTGTCTTTGCCTACATCGTTATGCCCTTTGGGCTAATGAATGCTCTTGTAACCTTCCAACGATTAATGTGCACGATCTTCAAGGATATGCTGCGACGCGAGCTGGAGGTGTTTGTGGATGACCTATGCGTGCACTCCAGTTGGGCCGAATACTTAGAGAGGCTGGGAGTTGTCTTCGAACGATGCCGACTATACAAACTCTCGATGAACCCCTTGAAGTGCCAGTTCTGGGTGAAGCACGGATGCATTCTAGGACATGTAATGTCATGGAATGGCATTGCCACTGACTTTTCAAAAGTCAGGGCCATTACCGACCTCCCATCGCCCACCAATTACAAGGGCGTCCAGTGTTTCTTAGGCCACACAGGATACTACTGATGCTTTGTACTAAACTACGAGCTGATTGCTAGACCATTGTACAAGCTACTGATTGTATTCGAGTGGATTGAGGAATGCCAACGCGCGTATGAACAGTTAAAGAAGGCCCTCACCACTGCACCCATCTTATGAGCCCCAGACTGGAGTGTAGCATTCCATGTACACATAGATGCCTCCAAATTTGCCATCGGAGCCGTTCTATGCCAACCTGGTGAACATAGTCTTGGTTACCCATGAGCTTCGCTAGCAGGCAGCTCACCGAAACATAAATGATCTACTCCACCACAGAAAGGGAAGGGCTAGCCATGGTGTTCACTGTGAAGAAATTTAGGCATTACCTGTTGGCCACACCCTTCGTCTTTTACGTAGACCATCAAGCCCTGCTGTATCTCGTAAACAAGCCATGCACCACAGGCCGCATAGCAAGGTGGTTACTTCTCCTGCTGGAGTTTGATTTCTCAGTGATTGTGCGTAAAGGAAAGCAACATTACATGGTGGATCACATGTCCTGCATACCCACCGGGGAAGCTGCTGGCCAAGGCATCCCTGATGATTTACCGGACACGCACCTCTTTGGCCTGTCTAGCGAAGGGGACTTGTTTAGAGCTGATTTGACACCCTACTGGGCAGACGATGTTGTCCAAGTGTTAGAAAATGGCCTGCCAGAGAGACCTATTGAGAAAGCTAGGCTAAGGAGACTCATCTTAAAAATCCAACCATACCAATTAATTGTTGGCCAACTCTATAGGTTGGGACATGACAGGCTGTTACATAGATGTGTGTGCGAGCACGAGATGCACGATGTATTGAGAGAGGTGCACGATGGGATAGCTGGCGGGCATTTTAGTGGGGACACGACTTCCCGTAAGGTATTACAATCCCAACTCTGGTGGCCCACCCTATTCCGCGACGCCGCTAAGTTCGTCAAACACTGCGACGAATGCTAGAGGACTAAGATACCTATGCGCAAAGATAAGATGGAGTTAACCCCCATAATAGCTCGACAGCCCTTCGAGAAATGGGTCATTGACTTCATCAGACCTATTAGTCCAGCGGCTCAATACTCCCAGGCACGCTACATCATTGTGGCAATGGACTACCTGATGAAGTGGGTGGAGGCGCGAGCCACTAGAAGGAACGATGCTAGGACCACTGCGAAGTTCCTGTGGGAATAGGTCTTTTCACGGTTTGGGTGTCCAATCGAATATCCCACCCGCTCTCAACCTTTTTAATCATTCATAGAAGGTCTTCCCCCTACTACCCACAGGGCAAATGGCCAAGCGGAGTCCACAAATAAAATCTTGGTCAATGTACTTACTAAGGTAGTATCCACATCACGAAGGGACTAGGATAATAAGCTGATGGCTACCTTATGGGCTTATCGGACAGCTTATAAGACGGTTGTCGGGCAAACACCCTTTAGGCTAACCTACGGGGCGGAGGCCATTCTACCTCTAGAATTTTTCATCCCAAGCTTAAGAATAGTAGTGCAGGGGCGTTGGGAGGGGAGAGAGGCTTGGACTAACCGCTTAGAGGAACTAGAGTGTCTCACAGAAACTTGGCTTTTAGCCACCCACGCTCTAATCTGCGAAAAGGCACGATGAAAGCTGTGGTATGACAAGCACGTCAACCAGCGCAACTTTGATCACGGGGACCTCGTGTTACTCTACTCGGTAAAAGGGCACAAATAGAAAATGAAATTTTGAGGGCTGGGGCCTTTCCGGGTGCGTGCAATTAGCAGAACGGGCAATGTCGAGTTGGAGACGCTCAAAGGGGAAGGAATAGGCTTCTTCAATGGTAGTCGCATGAAAAAGTACTATCCCTCTTCCCATCCGCTGCACGAACCACCGATGCGCAAACCCCTCATCGCTGTTTGCATGGCCACAATCATCGAACTAACTGACCACGATGAAGAAGCAGTGGCACCCGCCTACCTTCGAATCACGGTCACCGTAGAGCGGACATATTATTTTGATGCTTTGATCGACGAAGGGGCCGACCGGAATGTCTTGACACATGACCATTGGACACGCATTGGTCAACCCAAATTACAACCCACGAATGTGAAACTTAGCCCATTTGGGGGCAACACTTACCCTCTCTTAGGGAAATGCCAAGCGGCTGTCTCCATCGAGTCTGGGAGTATGCCAGTCATATTTTATGTGTTACCAAACACTAAAGGGGCTGGTGATAAATCACTACTAGGGTGCACTTTCAAAAAATAGACAAGCTGGAATGTGGACTACAACCTAGACTGCATTCACCTGACCATGGACAGTGTGCTTATAGTAACTCCTTTCAGCAAGGGCCATCTTGCGCCTTCTACAACTGTAGAGCCACCGATGGAGACCCTCGCAACCAAGCCTAAGGAAAAGGGTAGGGATGCCTTACCCCGTACCCCAACCGCCAGAGGCAAACCCACCCAAGCCATCCACATGGCCAGGGAGCCCACGCCCATATGGGTGCTGAAACGGCGAGTGTCGCCTCCTGCTAGACCACAGAAACATGCTCCTAAATGCAAAAATTATCGGTCGAGGCCTAACAGGCAGCCCAGGCGCCATCGACATGGGTGCACCACCACGCCACAATGGATGCCGAAAGATTTCTTGTGAGCGCAGGGATACTATGAGGGCAACCCCTGGATATGGGTGCCTAAGGTTAGACACCCGAATGAAAGAGTCAACTTTGGGCAGCCCCACTCTAGCTGGATAGATCGGCATAGGCAAAGCACAAGTTGCACAGAACGTCAAACCGACAATGGTGATGGTTAAGGCCACCCAGCACCTTCAGTGCCCCAAACCGGATGATCTAGCACTATCTAGGTCAGACAAGGTGCACACCCCCATGCCCGCTCAAATGAATTGCAGCACGCTCCCTAGGGCACGAGAGCTCGCCGCAATGTTTCCAAATGATCCAAA
Organism: Lygodium microphyllum; assembly: GCF_053477565.2. Classification (NCBI taxonomy): domain Eukaryota; kingdom Viridiplantae; phylum Streptophyta; class Polypodiopsida; order Schizaeales; family Lygodiaceae; genus Lygodium; species Lygodium microphyllum. The sequence continues at coordinate 93,170,327 of NC_141138.1, forward strand.
GTGCGCAATTCCATTAACGACCCCTGCAAGGCAGTCACCACTGTCCAACCCAATTGCTCCATCGCCACCAGCGGGTCTGAAACCTTCATATGAAAGATGATCCTTCTTGTCAGTGGGGCCAAGGATCTTGCTGAGACCTCCGGGAATGACGTAGTGACATGCATCAAGGAGTTGGACGACATCTTCAGTACATTCGCTAGAAGCTACGAGAGACTTTACCTAGGACTTCTTGACGAACCCCTCGCTTCTATGTTCGCTCGTTGCGATGCACTTGGGAGGACTACGAGTTCATGACCATCAAGTTTCCCAAAATTGCGGCCAAGCTAATCACTAATGGAGAGATCTTGAAGGAACAGGCTGTTCTCAGACGACTAGTCACCTCATATCGCAAGCCCGCTCGCTCTATGCCGGAACGTGAACTAGAGGAGCTTGTGCAGCTTGCCAGCTCTGCTTCTTCATTCATGCAACTGTGGTACGCCTTACGACTCAAATGGGAGAAAAAAGGCTGCCGGATCATGACTAATGCTGAGCAAAGGAGGGCAATCAAAGCAATTGAACGCGACCCTACGTATGTGGCACCTCTTTCATTCAGAGTTCTGGCCGTTACACGCAACTTACACTTAGATGATTAGCTACTGGCCCACCCGTACATTGACCAATTCCTCACAGAGGAGGAGTTGCACATTTCTAGTCACCTCAACTCGGGAGACATATTCCATGACGTCTTAACCTACATCACTCAAGCTTCCCTGCAACTAGGCGAACTTGATCTCCATGCCCAGTTTGAATACAACCCTAACTTGTATACCTGGCTTATGGCCAAGTAGCCCACCCCACACAGCCCATGCAAGCCTTCCCTCCCCCGTGCCACTTAGAAAAGAGGGAAGAAGAGCCAATGACGGACCGAGTGAGGTAACAAAAGGGTGAAGGCTAACAACACTCTACTAAATTCGAAAGGGGAAAGGAAGCAAGGAGGAAAAGATGTTGGTTGTTAATTGTTTCTAAAAAAGTTTCATCTCCTTAAGTCCGCCCAGTAAATTGGCGCACATGTTTTTTCTTGGTATATGCTAGGAATGAAGCAAATCGTAACTCTAATGTTAATTGGGGTAATGACAGGCACATACCATGGCAGGACAAGGCAGACTTCCATTTATGGAAGCAGAAATGACGAAATATGGAATCAGCATCGAAACACGGGGCTTCAACCAATTTACTTTCAAGCATACCATGAACCTGGATGAGGCTATCTTAGAGGAGTCGGCCGTAAGAGAGCTGGTGAACAAATGCAGCCTCCAAAAGTACGTAGAGAAAGTCAGGCAAGCTGTCAACTACAGCATGTGCGCAGAGTTCTTGAGAAATTTCAATGAAGAATGAAACTGTAGCACGGTCATGGTAAGGGAAGGTAATCAAGAAAGATGGGTACAGGTGCCCCTTGTCACCGCCACTGTCGAAGGAGCCCTGGGACTCGTGCCCAAAAAGGAAAGACGTCCAAAAAGGGACGTATAAACCATGCTGGGAGTCAAAAAGGAAGATGTACACACAGTTGATGGAATTAGTCTAGCCGACATTCCAGACCCGGTGACAAGGATGCAGGCTAAAATGATCCATTCTCTCTTCTCCAGCCACAGGTACAACACCCTCATGAACAAGATCAACGTACCACTGCTTGAAAGCATTGTGGCAGGGGCCCCAGATGAGGTGGACTGGAACGCTTTCGTCTAGAAGACTATAAAGAGTTCTACCGCCCTTCTAGCTCCAGCCGTAGTGCCAACCAATGGGGACTCCCTAGCCTCCATTGCACTATCCACGAGGAAATTATTTGCCATCAAGGCCTCCACAATCAGGTATGGAGGCATACTTACAGCAATCATTGACGAGGCCATCAAGGATGCTGGTGTGGAAGGAGAGCAGATTGAGCACGAAGACTCACCACATCGAGAGGAGGAAGTCTCAAGTGAAAGGACGGCTAGCAATGTAGGGGACCCTAAAGTACCACCCCCGCAAAAGGCCGGGCCTCAAATGCAAACGAAGGACAACAAGGGCCAAAAGAGGGCGAAGACACTAAGCAAAAGGGAGCGATCCAAGGTGAAGGGGGCTCAAAAAGAGTCATGTGGGTTGGAAGAACAACTGCAGAAGGAGGAGGAGGAAGAACTTGCAAGAGTTAAAGAGGAGTCAAAAAGGGCAGAAGAGGAACAACATAGAAGGGCGGAAGAGGAAGCCTACGAACTGAGCATGAAGGAACTGGCCGAGTTGGCTGAGGCCACTTGTAGGTCTGTTGAAGAAGCTCATAAACCAGAAGAAATCCACCCCTATGGTCCTCACCATGAAGCCGAAGCGAGTGACAGCGTGAGGGCAGCCTCGATGACCGCAGGCAAGGGAAAGTCACCGCTACATCCCCTGCCTCCCTCCTTCGTGCCAATGCCAATAGACGCCCCAAATGCCCCACAGCCCGCGCCTTCTTCGGACATGGCCCAACTAATGAGCATGATGCAGATGCTCGTTAGTAAGGTGGCAAAGATTGTCCCAAAACCTGGCATGAAAAGACCTACCACCGCTGATGCTGAATACAGGAAAGACCCTAAACAGAAAAAACTCAAAGCATCTACCACCACAGCCCCCATCCCCCTGTCTCATCAGGAGCAGACTATGATGCCTACGTGGCCGAGCTCTTAGCGCAGTTGGAAGCGGCAAAGGAGAAAAAGAAGGTGGCCCTACTGGAGCTGGAGAAAGAAAGGGAAACCTCGGTGGCCCTAAAGCTCGAATTTTCAAAGCAAGAGGCTAACCGACGAAGGGAGGTCAAGGCGTTACAAGATCAGCTGGAGGCAAAGAAGAAGGAGGCCCAGGACAATGAGAACCGCCTACAATAGAGGCTGGAGGATGAAGAGCAGAACCTGGTGGCCGAGCAACAGAGTTTAAAGTTACTGGTGTAGCAGTATGCCGACCTAGAGTAAAGAACGGCCAGACTAGAGGGGTATAGTCTATTGGCAACTCAAGAAGGTGAACCGAGCGAGGGGCAGGGGGACGCCATGGCAAAGCTTCAGTATGAGCTCGAGGAGCAAAATAGGCTAGAAAGAGAGATAGAATTTGTGGCACAGGGCCGGTCCACAACCCTCGCAACAGAAGTGTAAGAACAACAACAGGAGGTACAAAGGCTGTAGGGGGCGTTGGAAGCTGCCAATGAAGACACTGAGGCCCTCATGGCCATGGCCTTCATGCAATGGAGACTACATCTTGCAGAAATCCGGAGCCATGAGTAGCTGGCACAGGAGAGATCAGAACGAATTAATGAGGCAGAGCATAAATTCAGTATCACAACTCAAGCGAAGGAAATCGCCGAAGCGCAGCTGGCTCAGAAGTCCAGGGAGTGGCATCAACTCTGGGCTTTAACGAACGAACAACAACAGATGATGACCATACTAGCGAGTGCAATGGAAGAGGAAAGACAAAAGATGGATGAAAGGGCAAACGCTTGGGAAGCAAGTAACTTTGACAGAATCAGGCAATTAATCCTTCATCTCAAACTCATACTTTAAAAGGCTCTTAGCATCATCCAAACCTCCATGCCAAGAAAGTCCCCCTCTACCAAACCTCCCACCAGACGAGACTGAAGATGCCCACATGCCGGAGCGCATTGTGGCAGCCACAAGAAGGAGACAGGAGCTGGCAGAAGATGCACAACGTAGAGCTCGGTCACTGCCAAGATAATTCTCTAACGAGCCAGTACCACTACGAAGGGACCCCAACCCCATTGATTGGCTATAGGAATTGGTCATCTGGCGTGACCGGGAGTTTCAGACGACGAGGTCTTTTGAGATGTCCTTCTCCTACCCACGCTCGCTGGACCGGGGGCTGCCACTCAGTATCCTATCCAAAATCAAGGAGCTAGCTAATGACCCAGCGAATCATTGGGTGGAAAAAAGGAGCCTAATTATGACCCGGTGGAGGCAGGAGCCTATAGACTACTGGCAGGACAAGGTGAACCAGATTCCCAAATCCGTCCAAGGCTACGAGGTGCAGCCAAAGTGGTGGTGGAGGATTTGGGATGCCAATTTTGACGCCTGGACCGCCTTCTGCAGCTCACTCCCCGAGGAGCGAAATGACCCCTTCCACATGCCCTACCCCCGCCGGAATGGAGTGGACTATGACCGTGCCATTCATGGGGATCTTGACTTCCCTAAAATATATAATGTAAATGCCCAAACTCCCGAGGAATGCTTAGTCTTTAGAAAATAGGATATTCTTCCATCCATCACCCGCTTCCTCGCGGACTTCTCCTCCTGCTCGGATCCTGCCTTCCTAACCACCTGCAACTATTTGAGGTTGCTCAAATTCTTATTACAACAAAAGCCTACCGTTGAAGAAGCTCACCTTCCCCCCCTCTTTTTTGACATCAATCTAGGCATTGATAGTAGAGCCATGACTCGATTAATGATGAGGGCATTCCTCCTCCCCTCCTTTAACTTGGAGCTCTTAGAAAACATGAATGACACCCGATTCACAAGATGTAACCACCCCTTTTTGTCATCCACCCCTATGAAGGCCCGAGATGCAATTAAAGAATATCTCCAAAGCCGTGCCTTTCTATCGCAATGCCTGCGACCTCCCCGCGCTTCAACTGACGGTGATTGGCACTAGCCAAATGCCTTCTAAAAAAAAAGAAAGAGAGAGAAGCACACACTTTGCTCATGGCACCTAGGGATCACCCCTAGCCTCTCTCCCCACTCCACGCTTAGGGCACATAAAGGGCAGGACTTTCAGACCTGTCACCCTAAGCTCTGCACTGCACTACACCTCCAACAATGCACGAAAGGGTTTGCCCAAGGTAGACCCACCTCCCAATTCCACTACACATGCACTTACACCTCACCATGAGACAGATACCCCCTTAGGGAGTGCACAACTTTCTCTTGCAGGCTGTTCTAACTCAGTCGAGCTGCCATTGGCTACATCTTGGCACCATGTGTTCTGCAAAACTGATAACGGAGCCCTGGTTTTGGCAGTCATCGCCGACGACAAATTCCAACTATGTAAACAAGGCCGAGCATCTTCATGCAAATCAAAGCAAGCCGAAACTTCTCCAAATCACCAGGAACCCACACCCCACCATCTCTCATCGCAGTGCCGCCTTTTTGACAGTGGTCATCTATCCACCATTTCCACTTAGCACCAATCCCAACTACCTTGCTGCTCCCCACCCCAGTGCCATGGGATTGGCACTCCGCTAGGAGGGGGGTAATGTTTACCGTAGCACAGAGGAATGAAAAATGGAGCAGAAGTGCAGGAGAAATGGAATAATGAGACAACCAATAAGGCATAGGACAAAGAAAGGAAAAGGCGTCCTGGATGGAGGTCAGACTCTGAAAATCTGAATGACGGTGTCACCTCGAGAAAAGAAAAGAGTAAAAGCGCGCCATTAAATATGAAGGCGCTCCCAAATCCTTGTAAAAAGAGCACCGGGCTCACTCCCATGCCAATTGTATGCATTAGTGGGAAGGGATAAGTTAGAATGGTGGGAAATAGGAAAAGAGGGCCTAGGCTAATGGCCGGCCATGTAAAAAGTGGGGATGACCGCCCAAAAAGTAGGGCATGTATATAAAGTTCAAAAGTGAATGAGAAGCTCATTCTTGGGTGTGGCTAAAGCTTCTTCTTCTTCTTCTCTTGCTTCTTACCTTCTTTCTTGTGCTTGAGTGAGGGATTGAGGGAGTGTGAGGGAGTGAGCGTGTGTGAGTGAGGGATCGTGGAGAAGAAGCTCCCCATCTTCTCTCTTCATCTTTCCTTCTCTTCTTCTCTTCTCTCATCTCGCGCGGCTATGGAGGATGGAGGTTGACGGAGAGGGATTGAGGTTGCTTGAGCTTGCCACAAGGATCATGGAGCTACCAGAGTGTGAGAGAGAGAAGGGAACTCGATTGAGCATCAAGGTAAGCTCACTACACCCACAAGGTAGGCATTGCATGTCGGCTATGTGAGAGGTAGCCATGGCTGCTCGGCTTGAAACGCTTGATCAATAAGCGGTCCGTAGGTCTCGGGGTAGAGCTCTGTAGCTCCCCTACAATGGGCAACAGCCCCTAAGCTTGGAAAAAAACGTATGTGGTGTGATAGTTTGCAGCACGAGAGAAAGGATTGTGCTGCCTATATCAGGAGGCCTTGGCACGATAGCTTATCTTCTAGAAAGATGGCAAGATCCATGCACAAGAAATGGGATTGCCTCTTGGTTTGAATTTTGGAAAGGGAGGTATGCAGAAGTTGTTGGAAGACTTGACTGTCCGAAATGCTTATGCGGCAGTACATGCTTCTACTTTTGGTCTACAGTTGGATAGAATACATGGCCAAGTGATGGTTGGTCCAAAGGCTGAAATATGGACACATGCTTTACATGCAACTGAAAAGAGAAAGGTCACTGATAGTGAAATGTCTCATGCAGGGCAAGACATTCGTGGCATAACTGGTTGGGAATCACTGGTAGATGCATATTCAGTGTATGCATATTTAGCAAAGGTACAAAACACGGATGTACTTGTGGAAGAAAAAAGAAAAAGAGATGAAGATATTGTAGGGACATCTAAAAGAATGACAAGAAGAAGTGTGGATCAGCCTAAAGCTGCAAATCAACCACCTCCCGAGCATGTTATGGAAGAGGTCAGTCAGGAGCAAAAACAGGATAACAAACAAGAGGGCAAAAAGAAGGGCAAACAGCCAGGATATAAGTTGCAATCTGACATTGAGGTAGTCACAGATCTTAAGAAGGTTCTTGAAGAACGAATCTTAAACAGTTGGGTGGAATTTACCTTAGGAGAGGTGCTTGGCATTGCCAAGCGAGAATTTCATGATGAGATCATTGACATAATTAAAAGGAAGCGTCAGTTTCTTGGTGATACCACTAGCGCATTGCTGCAATTTGAAGAGGAAATTTGTTTGTTGGGTATTCAGGCTGAATATGAGCATGAAGTAAGTATTGGATTATCTATGCAGGATGCTACTAATCAGGGACAGCATGTGAAAAAGAGAAGAAAGTGGCTGAAAATGCATTGTCTTGTAGCAATATGCATGGCGGAGTAAGGCAAATGCAACAATATGGAGAAGAGACTCTAGGATTTATTCCTCGAATTCACTACACAAGAAATCATTGGGCTAGAGCTACCACTGAAACGGTAGTGAAAATAGGGGAATGTGAAACTCCTTGTGTTGCTTTACTTGACCATGGGTCTGAGATAAATGTCATTGAGCATGGATTGTATGAAAATGGTGCATGGCCTGTAGACACTGATCACGGTTGGTGAATGAGGGCTGCAAATAATTATTCAGGGGAGCTCTATGCTACATGTCCTAATGTAAAAGTGACTATTGGTGATGTACAGGAAGAGCAACACTTCTTTGTGCAAGATAATTCCTCATATGTAGTGATTTTGGGACAGCCCTATATTACAGGTGTGCATATGGAAACAAAGGTGCTTGATGATGGTTTTGCTTATGCAAGAGTCAGAAGCAAGGATGGGAGAAAAGTAGTCCAGTTTCTTACTGTTTGTGTTAATCATCCTAGAAATCGTGATACGATTCGAGAGTCTCCTTTGGTTCCAAATGCAAGGGAATTCAAAGACCTGGATTTTCATTAAGCACTGTTGTAATACGGGGCTACAGTAGTGCTGTTCAGAGGGTGTACTCGCCTCTTGATAAAATGAAGCATGTATTTACTATTGGTAATTCTCAGTTTACAGCAAATAGTTCATGTTGGTTTAAGCCTATGGAAGCTGTGTGTAGTGTTGAACGCATATCTATGAAACGGGCTTCTAAGAAACTCAGAGCATTGGGATTGTTAGCTAAAAATGATGGCATTTCAGGCATCTTTTATGGACTAAATATTAATGACACTATGGTTGAAATTTCAGCAACTATACATGCAGAAAATGAGGCTAAAAATAGAGTGTTGTCAATATGTTCTTTGGATATGTATGATGTTATAGCATTGTTTGCTTAGTAGGAAGGATTACAATGGGCTGAAGCACTTGTGGAGACAAAGTAAAAGACAGATGACAAAAAGAGGAAACCAATTTCTTTGCCACTTCCACCAAAGAGTGAGGGTATATATGAAAAAGTGTCAAGGCAACCAAGCTTACGGGATCCTAAAGATATAGGTCATTAGTTTACATCTGAAACATCACAGGAATTGAAAGTTGGTGCAGAAGGGTTTCTTTTGCCTGCTGAGAGAGACTATTTTATGCAGATGTTGGCTAGATATGGGAAGGCATTTGCATTTCAGCCAAGTGAAATAGGTTGTGTGGATCCAAATGTTGTCTTCCTATGGTCATATTTACTATGCCACACACATGTACCATGAAACTTGAGGCCTATTCTAGTGCCTAAAGCTTACTTGCCAAAGCTGATGGATTTGCTAAATGAAAAGATTCACATGAAGATCTTGGAGCCTTCTTCAGCCCGGTACTCAAATCGTTGGTTTACTGTGCCCAAAAAGAATGGGGCTTTGAGATTTATTCAAGACATGCAACCAATCAATAAAGTGACCATAAGAAATGTGGGTGTAGGTCATGTGGTTGATGAATTTGTAGAGGCTTTTGCATGCAAAGTGATCTATTCTTTGGGCGATCTTTACTCGGGTTATGATTAGTTTCGGCTTGCAATTGAAAGCAGGGATATCACAACCATGAAGACTCCTTTGGGGTTAGTACGAATGTGTACTCTCCCATAGGGTGCAACAAACTCAGTGGCACACATGACAAATGCTATGAATAGGGTACTTAGGGATTTTATACCACAATTGACTATGCCCTTCTTGGATGATGTTCCAATCAAAGGGTGTGCAATGGATGAAAAGAATGAAGAGATGGATGCTTATGGATGTAGACAGTTTGTTGCAGACCATATTGTGGATTATGAGAGGATTTTGACACGTCTAGAAGAGGTGCATTTAACTCTTTCTGGACAAAAGTCCATCTTTGTAGTTGAAGAGGTTTTGATTGTTGGGCATATGTGTGGGCCTTATGGGTGAAGGCCATCACCAGCAAAAATAGATGGGATTGATAGATTGCAAGATGTATGCACGAATGTATCAAAGGTACGTAGATTCTTGGGTGCATGTGTGTTCTATTTGATATGGATTCCTCACTTTGCACATGTAGCCGATGCTCTTTATCAGCTTCTAAGGAAAGGTCAAAAATTTCATTGGGAAAGGAAGCATCAGAAAGCAATGAAGAAATTGAAGCAACTCTTAAAATCTGGTCCTACGTTGAGAAAGGCTGAGTATTCACATGGAAAGCCTATCATTATTACTGTTGATACAAGCCCCATCGGGATTGGATGGGCAATTGGGCAAGATGATGAGGAAGGGCAAAGATATGCAATACGCTTTGGTGCAAAAGTATGGATTGAATGACAGAGAAGATATTCACAGGTAAAAAGAGAATTATGGGAAATTGTGACATCCTTTAAATGTGATAAGGAGTATTTTATGGGTGCTCATGTAGTCATTGAGACCGATTGTTTGTTGGTATTGGGTATGATTACTACTTGTGCTACTCCAGACATTGCTATGCTTCGGTAGATTGCATACATCAAATCTTTGAACCCTGAACTTCAGCATATTGTAGGAAGAGATAACCCAGTGGTGGCAGACATGTTATCTCGAGCACATTATGAGAATGAAGATGGGATGATGGATGAGGAGGAAGAAGATGACTTTCTTATGGATGAAAATGATGTTGCAAGAGTGAATTTAGCAATGCAAGGTGTTGCTACAACATTAACAGAAGCTTGGACAACAAAGAGAAGACACTTTAGATGCTTTATATCTTGTGTAGAAGTGTTTCTGGAAGACAAATATGTAGGAGAGTGGCTGAGAATTGATCAATATCTCAGTACATTAACAAAGAGAGAGGAATGGTCAGATGAGGAGTTTAAGAAGATCAAGAGGAAAGCCTATGGATTTTTCTTAAAAGATGGATACTTATGGAAACATGCTAAAAAGAAACAGGGTATGCCATTGCGAGTTTTGGGTGATAGAGCTTCACAAGTAACTGTTATGCAAGAATTTCATGAAAGCTTATGGGCTAGTCATAGAGGTGTTTGGGGTACTTTTACAAAGATCAAAGAAAGATATTGGTGGCAGGGTATGTATAAGGATGTTGCTCACTTTGTGGAAACATGTACGACATGTCAAATGTATTCAACTGTGAGACATCAGGATGGATTGCAACCTACCTATCCATTGCCTCTTCATTTTAAGTGGGTGGTGGATTTGGTCACAATGCCTATAGGTCTTTGGAAAATGAGATATCTTGTGCTTGCTCATCAAGACTTGACTAATCAAGTGGAAGGGAGAGCTCTACGTACTAAGACGACAAATGTAGTATGTACTTTTCTCTTAGAAGAGATCTTTTGTCGATATGGCTGTGTGGGAAAAATTACAGCAAATAGGGGTGAGCTAGATGCATATGAGGCTCATGATTTCTTTGCATGGTTGGGGATAAAGCTTGCTTTAACTTCAGCCTATAACCCTAAAGGAAATGGAAAAAGTGAAAGAGGTCACCCACCTATTGTGAAGGCATTGGCAAAAGCATGTGGAGAGAAGGTAAAAGAGTGGCCACGATTGCTCCCTTATGCTTTGTGGGCCGATAGAACAACTCATAGTGCTGTTACAGGATATATGCCTGCTGAATTGATGTATGGTCAAAAACCTATCATGCCGATAGAAGAGATGACAGTCACATGGAGTGTGCTACATTGGGAAGAGGAGTTGAATCGAGAGGAGTTGTTGGCCTTGCGCATTAGACCGTTGGAAAGAAAGTCAGAAGACATAGAGGCAGCAATTGCAAAGTTAAGGGCAGCAAGGATATAGAACAAGAAATGGTTTGACAAAAGACATAGATTGAGGCCAAGAACCATACAAGATGGGGATTGGGTATTGGTTTATGATGGCAGTTTAGACAACCAACATAGTGCCATGCGTAAAGTTTCCAAAAGATGGTTTGGACCCTATGTGGTAAGACAGGTGTTTGATAATGCTATTTATGCATTAAATGAGCTGGATGGGACATCCATAAAACTTTCGATAGCAGGGAAAAGAATCAAATTATTCAAAAGGTGAGAATCTACTACCTATGAGTTGCCAGAATTAGAAGAAAATAGTTGTCCTGATACAGGGGCTAGCCAGGACGATATGGAAGATGAAGAAGTAAAGGATATGGTTGCAGAGGATGAGGAGGACTCAAAATTCGGTGACAACTAGGATTTTGGCACATACCGGAGGATGTGCAGGTTCAGAGGGGGTGGATGCCGTGATGTTATGAGGACACAGTGTGAAAGAATATGGAATGCATCATCATCTGACTTCTTTATTAATCTAGAGAGTCAATGTGATCTGAACCATTAGTACTAGTGTGAATTGCATGGATTATCCAAAAATACTAGATTTTTGGATAATTTTAGCATATTTTTGATATTATTTATTGTAAATATCCAAAAAAGTTAGAAAAAAAGCTTCTAGATTAGGATGACATGCAAAAAGCTAGTTGCTTTTTCAGCCAATTAGGGGATTTTCACAAGGGGGACAGATTGACAAAATCGCGCGCGTCGCAATTGTTGTAAACAGGTTGAAAACTGCAGATTAAACTGAAAGAAGAAGGAGTGATCTGGGAGATCTATGCCCAGGTGTCCTAAGGTTTTACCCCCCTTTCGGAGCCAACGTGCCCAAGCGTCCTAAGGTTTTACCCCCCCTTTCGGAGCCAACGGAGCCATCAGATTTGGGTTTCGAGCAGTAGAGAAGGAGCTGTAAATTTTATGCACGTTTTGTTCTACGAAGAAGCTCCAAGAGAACTAATGTCTCGAGATTGCTTCTGAGTAGTGCGAAGATTCCAGGTTCTTTCAATACATATTGATTCAATTCATTGTGATTTGTTTTTGTAGTGTTTACCACTTGGGTATTCTCTATCTTCTCTTGCATCTTCTATCTCTACTCCCTTCTACTTCTAATCCCCAGTGGATTCGACCTTTTGACAAAAACCCCTACGACACCGTAGGTATGGATATAAGATATCAGAAGTACAAGATCTCCCTTGACGAGGATGAACAAGATACAAGATAATAATCTTGTACTTCAATATTACAAGGTGACAAGACAATATGAGTATAATAGAAGACAAGATAAGACTAGATACCATGACTAGACAAAAACTAGAATTGGAACTCGAAGTTACTTACTTGGAGGTCTTGACTCTTTGAGCTCCCAAGATTGGCATTGGCAAGACTGAGGAGCTTTATGGCGAGCCCCTCCTTTTTGTAGGTGTTGGAGGGTAGCTAAAGATATTCTAGAATGTCCATGATGACATTATGGATGATGCAGGTGATGATATGACATATCTTCTAGGTTCTATGATAACATCATTGATGATATAGGTGATGACATGGCATATCTTCACAATTTTCTATGATGACATCATCAATAATGCAGGCAATGACATGGTATATCTTCTAGAAGGTTCTATGATGACATGGCAAGGGTGGATTTGCATGGTTGACTTGAGGATGTCCTATTAAGGGTACATTTGCATGGGGTGTGGATTCATATAGCATGAACAAGAATTAATCTGCACACTTGATCATGGCATGTCCGTGAGACAGACTCAGTATATGTATGTATGTATGATGAGAGAGAAGAGGAGAGGGAAGTTTTAAAATAATTTTTGATGAGAGAGAAGAGATAAAAAATAATTACTAGCTAAAAATATCATATTATGTGTGTATTTATGAAATGTTTTAATCTGAGACATAGTAGATTGAGACTTTGTGAATGAACTATATTGAAATGTTTGGACCTTCTAAACAAAAGCAGTCCTCTCTTTTGGAAAATTTTTCTCCTAACATAGAAAACTCATAATAAACATAATGTATAATGGCTATTGTCTTTTGCATTGTGTATTTGGAAAAATAAAGACCTTATCAAATATTTAAAAAAGTTTTATACTATTGAAATTATAATCAAAATGTGAATTTTTAGTCTAATTGTACTTAGGCTAAAGAATTTTAAATAGAGGAATTTGATCTCAAGTTGGAGAGAGAGAGAGAGAGAGAGAGAGAGAGAGAGAGAGAGAGAGAGAGAGAGAGAGAGAGAGAGAGAGAGAGAGAGAGAGAGAGAGAGAGAGAGAGAGAGAGAGAGAGAGAGAGCTTTGAATCACAACTATTCTCCATCATCTCTCTAAGGGGACACGAAACTTTTTATTGCCATACAAAAGTTGTTCGCACCCCTTTATCTGTGAAAAAAATTCACAAGTTGCTTCCTTCATCTCTCTAAGGGGACTTATGATTCTTTTTTTTGGCTAGGGAGGGGTTGCTAATTGCCTCCTATTCAGTGATTTTTTAAAAAAAGAGAGGAATTATGAATTTTTTTTCACCGAGAAGGGGTTGCTAACAATTCCCTATTTGGCATAAATTTTATTCACTAGTCCCTTCAAAGAAATGATGGAGGAGAGTTGTGAATTTTTTCTCATCTCTAGAAGGGGTTGCTATCAACCCTCTTCTCAATGAGTTACTAGCAACCTTCTTGACCAAACAAAAATTCAAAGCAAGTCACATAATCTCTCTCTCTCTCTCTCTCTCTCTCACGTTTGTCTTGCTTTCTCCTTCTCTCATTCGTCTCTGTCTCTATCCCCTCTCTTTATATTTCTACTTAGTAAGCTATAAATAAATTAGTGCATGTGTGTATGCGCCTCTCTCTCTCTCTCTCTCTCTCTCTTTGTGTGTGTGTGTGTGTGGCCATTATCTTCATTTCTCACTATGCATATCTTTGGCAACTTTATGTATGTTTCTCTCTCTCTCTCTCTCTCTCTCGTCATTAGGACTCAATAAAGTCAAGAGATAAAGAGAGAGTATATATATATATATATATATATATATATATATATATATATATATATATATATGTATGTATGTATGTATGTATGTATGTATGTATGTATGTATGTATGTATGTATGTATGTATGTATGAGAGAGAAGAGGAGAGGGAAGTTTTAAAATAATGTTTGATGAGAGAGAAGAGATAAAAAAATAATTACTAGCTAAAAATATCATATTATGTGTGTATTTATGAAATGTTTTAATGTGAGACAAGGTAGATTGAGACTTTGTGAATGAACTATATTGAAATGTTTGGACCTTCTGAACAAAAGCAGTCCTTTCTTTTGGGAAAATTTTCTCCTAACATAGAAAACTAATAATAAACATAATGTATAATGGCTATTGTCTTTTGCATTGTGTATTTGGAAAAATAAAAACCTGATCAAATATTTAAAAAAGTTTTATACTGTTGAAATTATAATCAAAATGTGACTTTTTAGTCTAATTGTACAGAGAGACAGAAAGAGAGAAATAGAGAGAGAGAGAGAGAGAGAGAGAGAGAGAGAGAGAGAGAGAGAGAGAGAGAGAGAGAGAGAGAGAGAGAGAGAGAGAGAGAGAGAGAGAGAGAGAAGAGTATTAATGTAGGAGAGGTCTAAGGTAGTATTATAGGAGATAGTGCTAGAAATTTTTAAAGCCAACAAAGGGGTTGCCATAAGTCATGTCCTATGTGTATGTGAAGGGTGAAGCCATGTTAAGTTGTTTGAACGAGCATTAAATCCTCTTCTTAGTCTAGTAAATCCTTAATGGCATCTTTGTATAATGCAAAAGCGTATGTATGATATACGATGATGAGTGCGCACATTTTAGTGGCTACAGTGCCTCTATAGTGCATAATGCCTATAGTAGTCAAGGTGGTCGACAGGATAGCACAAGATATTGTCTTTCCCGAGCACATGCTCAAAATTCACATCTAGATCATTAGAGAAAAGGGACCGTCATAATAGTCATTTGTTGCCAATTTCATTTGGTGCCTTTTTTGTCAAATAGCTTTCGACATGCTGTAAGTCTATGTAGATAGTGGAGGGCACGAATTTGATGAAGGTTTTGAAGGCTTTGATAGCTTTGATAATAGCTAGAATTTTCCTTTAGTAGGATGGGTAATTTTGCTATGTTGTGTTGAATATCTTGGAAGCATAATGGCAAATATTCAATTGTTTACCTATTTGGATTTTGGCTTCTTTGCACAAAAGCGCACCCCATCCAGAATTTGATGCATTTGTTAAAAGGACAAGACGTAACCTTGTAGGGAGATGCAATGGTGGCAGATGTTGGATTATTTGCTTAATCTATTGTAGGGCTAGAGTATGAATGGGCTTCCAGTTGAAGTATCCTTTTCGCAAAAGAGGGTATAGATCTTTTGTGTACATTGCTAAATTGGGGGTAGAAGAATTAATCCAATTTAGGTTGCCTAATAACTATTGTAACATTTGTGGAGAAGTTAATTTTGTAGAGAAGTCCATAATTTTTTTAAGAACATCATATTGCAAGTCAATCATGCCATGATGAACCTTTAAGCCAAGAAATTCTACTTTAGTAGTGAAGAGAATGGACTTAGTAGGAGAGAGCACCATTCCAGGTTTTTCCATAGCTTTAGCAAATTGATATGAGCATTTAAGATGTTCAAAAATGGTTTCTAAGAAGACAAGAATATCCTCTATATAAACAAGGCAAAATGGAGATTTAGAAAAGACCACATATGTCTAACCTTGGAATACAAGTAGGGGCAATTTTGATTCCAAAGAGTAACACAGTCCACTGGTAGTGACCATGCGATACACATAATGCTGTTATGTATTTATCTTGTTGTTTTAACGGTAGTTGCCAAAAGCTTGACCTGAGATCAAACTTGCTAAGTATTTTTGCTTTAACTTTTTAAGTTTTTTTGAAGATGCTTTAGCGCTTGAATTGGATCTATTATCATTATCAAAGTGATGGTTAGCTTCCTTTTTACATGAATTATTTTTCTTAGATTTTCCTTTGTGTTTGCTATAATATTTGGAAGATGAGGGCAAGTATTTCTCCTTACCCTTTTTTGAGAGAAATAGGTAGGAATGGAATGCACATTAACAAGTGTAAAAATAGTTGGAGAATCTGCATTTGACTGAACAAAACGTTTTGAAGGAATAGAAGCATAAGAACCATGAAAACTTTCTTCATCTGATTCACAGAGCCTTTTAGGAGATAGAGAGAGAATGCTCTAGACCAATAGGAGCAAAGCATCCGTAATGAAACTTCTATTTAAAAAAAAGGTAAAAATAATTATACAAAAGATATATACATAATAATATTACAAATTTTTATTATCAATATCTATTTTAGTCTCTTATATTTGTGATTATTACCTTTTTTACATTAATGACATATAGTCTTAACCACTTTTATAAATGATATATTTTGTTTAATGATAATGATCGGTTTAATCAAAATTCAAATTAATAAAAGGCTTGACACTCATTTTTTCCCTCCTTTCTTTTATTCATATTGTATTTTTCCCTCCTTTGTGGTAGCCTAGTCCTCTCTCTCTCTCTCTCTCTCTCTCTCTCTCTCTCTCTCTCTCTCTCTCTCTCTCTCTACCATGGATATAGAAATTCAACCTTCAACAAGGCGTCCAAGCTCCCAAATCACATCCATATTAGTGTTTAACTCATTTTGAATAGATAGAAGATGGATTCCTACTATCATTAGCAAATGCACTTAGATCACTATGTAGCATGCAAAGAGTGGGAAAAGATGAAGATACGAGAGCTCATTCATCTTTGCTTGGAAGGGTAGAATCCAATTTTAAGCTTGGAGTAAATAAGAATAGCATAAAGAGATACTGATGCAACATGTCTTTATGCATGGAGAGCTATATTTGGAACCTAGAATAAATCTTCCAATGCATTGACCAAATTGTAAGAATTTGATTCTTAAAGTTTTTTTTTCTTAAACTTAGTTTAAGATTTTCTATTATAACATTTGTTTGTCTTGTAGATGTCTACCCCTCTAATCTTGAGGAATGGTAACTAGTTGATTCTATTGTTGATGTTATTGATGTTATGCATAGTTCGATTGGAGAAAAAATATACAAAGGTAGAAAGAAGATAGAGCTTACAGAGAACGAAATATTCTTATATTGTCCCCATGGGAATCAATATCCCCCCTTCCTTTGTCAAAAATTTCAAGCTTTGAGTGGCCTTTGCCAAGTCTAGCTACTAGTGAGGGCTATAGATGTAAAATATTTTTTGAGATATAGAGAGTATTAAAACCTAATATCTCAAGTAAACTAAGAAAAATTACTTTGTTTATACCTATTAATATATTTGTTTATTTCTTTTTTAATGTTGAGATAAGAAGATCAAAGGCCATGCTTTCAGTGAAGAGACTAATATATGATCATGCTATACAATTTGTTGATGAAGGATGGGACACTAGGATAGAAGGAAAAATTATATGTAAGATAGATCAAGACTCTATAGCTTGTAAATATATGGTTGCTACTCAAAATTTCATCTTTAGCTTTTCTTATAATAGATAACATTATATTGGTGGTAGTTTGGTTGCTTTAGACCAAAATCTTGATAATTTAAGCAAAGATTCTATAGTGGATCTTAATGTTTAGTTCAACGAGGATATTATTGCAATCCTAAAGGTTAGATCATCATGCACACTTGGATTTACAAAATGAAGATATTAAACTACCATGCTCATTTGTGTTTTAACTTAATAACAAATGAGTAAGTTTTTATATCATATTATATCCATTTAGGTGTATATCTGATTCCACTTTTTAATTAATAAAAATTTGTAATATAGTTTTTACAAATATCAATGAGTAGAGAGACAAATATACAAAGCAAAGATATTAAAGAAAAGATCTCTTTGCTATCAATATAAAATACATGTACAACTTTTGTGGTAAATTTTTGTTAGCCATCTCCATGACTTATATACACAAGGGCTTACAAGCAATGAGGCAAAGCTACTTCTTTTTTTGAGGACTTTTCTTACGATAAGGGATATTCTTTTTAGGAGTCCTTTTGCCTTTCTTTGATGCTTTGGTTACCTTAGGTGTTGAAGACATAGCTTCACCTCTTATTGTAGTTACATGCACCTCCTCTTCTTCATTGTTCAAGCCCACACCACTATCCGTTCTCGGTTTCATACAACTGACCATTATGTACTTCATGACCTTTGCTCTTATATACCAAACATGCTCACTTGTATAGCAATCCATTGAAAACTATCATATATTTGTAAGAAAAGATTTTTAGTTCATTGGTATTTTTTACAATGGACTATATTGTTATCATCAATGGACTATTTTGCAATGCAATGAACCTTTATCTTAAAATTTAGTATCTTTCACATCACCTTTACAAGTTTATTATCATTGAGATAAATAAAATTAACCAATCTTCTGGCATTTGCAATTACTCTCCAGTCACGAGTGACTATCATCCTGATGAGGACACTGCAACCAACAATATAAAGCAAAATTATGAAACTTATTTATGGTAGTTTATAGAATAATTTTTTAAATTATATTTCAAGCATATTAATCAAGACCTTACTATAGCTTGTCTATATTGCATTGTTGAAAGTACATCAGAAGGCATGGGAGGCTTTTTCTCTAGCAATTCAATCAATCTTTTACAACTTTGTACCAAACATATAATAAAATTTAGAGTAATTGTAAAAAAAGGATCAAAATATTTAGAGTACTTGTAAAAAAAGGATCAAAATATCAAGGAGACCTTGGATTATGTAACTTACAACTTAGTATTTCCATGGATTCCTTTCAAAGAATTGATAAGAAAACATTGCTTCTCCACACAGTCCATTCTAATTCGGCTCCAATGAGAAAGTCATACTTTAATAATTTAGCAAAAGAAAATGTCATAAAATCTAACAGAATATCAAATTACTTACTTTTCATTGTATGGATTTAGAAGGAGCTCTAAAATTTCAAAGTCAATTAGATTGACCCAATGATCAAATGCACTTGCATTAAGATCACTCCTTATATAGTATGAGATAGATGGATCAAGAATCTTAATTTTTTGTTGTATATCAAAGGGGAGCTCATGCATTACACACCTAGTAAAGGAATGGAGATAGTAAGCATAAACATGAAAGCATATTGCTAGAAAAATATAGTAAATAATTTTTTTTGGGTATATTATACCTCATCTTAACAAGAATAATAGAATAATAAAGTTATTTACTTCTCTCATTTTATTCTTGAGGAATTGAACACAGTCAAAGTAAAAAAATCTCATATCAGATCTTTTGTTAATATCACCATGTAAAAAGCAACAGACATTGAAGCCCTCAAGATCAACCCTTTCAAGAAGGGTAGATAGATCTTTTTCAAAAGATGGTAGCTGCTCTGCTTCCTTTGCTTCTACCTTCTTTCTTCTATACTCTCTTTATTTATTTACATTCTCTTCCATGGCCTTTTTCTCTTTCTCATGTATTCTTGTGTCTTTTCATAGGTGACATCTTCAACCTTAGGACTTGGAGATCATCTTTCTTTTTTCTATATGGAGGCACATTTAAAACATTAAAAGTCTTCTAATTAGTAAGGGACACTGGCTGAAGGACCTTTGAAACTTTGTATCTCAACCTCGTAAGAATTATCATGCCTTTGTCCATAAGTGTAAGCCTATGTGCATGAGCAACACAGATACATGAATCTTGGAAAAACTCAATCAAAAAATCTTATGCAACCTCCTAGATGTAATTGAGAGCTATCCTTGTCCATCTCAAATTATCAAGACAATGCTTATCGCAAATTTCTTTGACAAGCCTTTGAAAGGGCAATTTTGGAATTGCATTATCCAGAGCCTTCATTACACTTCTAATCTCCTTTAGGCATCTAACATGTAGTGAAAACTTTTCCCTTGGCTTTGATTTCCTTGCAAGTTTAGAAGGCTTGGAGGATTGATGGATCTTTGAAGTAAGGCCTCTAGGATTAAATTTTTGCTTTCTTGTAGTAGCCTTAGTTCTAACCATTTGAAATCTCCAGAAAAAAAAAGAAAAACTCAAAATTAGGCAACCCCAAGTCAAATAAGCAAAAGGTTGACATAACTAAGAATCTTATGCATCCACATGTTACCTTGATATATGCCATAGTTGCTACACATCTTTACATTACCTATGCAATAAAAGTGGCTAGTATGTATATGACAAACCTTGGCAAAAAGCATTAGAAGACAATGTAGAGTATTTGCTTCAAAGTATGTGACACTAGTATTTTCTTCAAAGTGAATGACAACACCATGATGTATGAAATACAAAATGAAGACATGTGCAAGAGAGAGCCCTGCCATCTTTGCATTTCATACATTAGAAAATCATTTTTGGTTTTATTTGGGAAAATTTTTTAAAACAAAAAATGATATAAAGCTAGCCAAGTTCTCTCAGAGAAAATTACATCACTATAGAGAAAATTACATTACTATAGAGAAAATGTCTTCTTTTTAGCCCAAGTCTATAGAAAATACTGTGCATTATGGGACTTTGTTTGTGATGAAGCTGCCTTGCACTTGTGAATCGGAGCAAAAAAGAAGCTTACTAGTTCAAAAATACACTTTGTGGTTCAAAAATTCTTTTAAAAAGGACATTTCCTCAAATTATAATGAGCAATTTACTTCACACTTGTGGACGGGTATACCATTGTCACCTTGTGTCATGTGTCATTGACTATTCCGGACATTATGGCACTTTTATGATATTGTTTTTCAGGTGAAAGGAAAGATTTTTTAGCTTTCTTTTTGTAATTTAAACATAGCCTTTTTAATTAGTGCATGATACCTTTTGAGCAAGTTTCAAGGTGACCGTTTATAAATAAATATATGTTGTGAAGCTAAGTTAGGCTAGTTTTTACACAAAATTTCCTTCAATGCATTTTTTTCTCTCCCATAACCACACACCTTGCACATCATAAGCCAAGAATATGTGTGCTCTTAACCGAACTAGTTCATGCTCACAAAGCAATACATTTCTAAGATAATGAACTTCTATTGGTCATTTTTCTTATGCACAGACATTGTGATTTATTCTTAATTTCACTAAGAGCAATATAAATGATATAATAATTTATTTTAAGGAGTCTATCTTTACTTGTTTTATTTTTTCTATTGTTGAATGGTAAATTTTGTCCAATGAAATGCGATAAGGCTCCACAAAGCTCCTCTAATCTCCATAGTCATGTTTCATAAGTCATCAAGTCATAAATTATAGATGCCTGATGAAACGTGAAAGATGATATGATGGTTTGTTGCTTGAATACTCAACTCACATTTCATAAGTCCTAATTGGTTCTTTGTATTCCTAAACTTGTCTTGCTATTTCAAAATTTGGTTCTATGATTAATCAAGATGACTAAAAGAAAGATTTCTCTAGAGGAAATGGAGAAAGAGGATGTGGAGGATATGCGTGATGAGAAGCTCTTTTTTTCTCCATGTTTATCTAGATTCAACTACATCAGAGATATGCTCAATGTTCCCTTTGATTTGCAAGAGCTCTTGAAGGATATTGAAGACAAACTCAAGGATTATAGGGAGTGTTATGATAGACATGTGTAGGGCCTAGAGATTGAGGGATTTGTCTATTATAGTGATGTAGTGGAAGCTACCAATGCTACTAGAACAACTTGCAAACAAGGTTTAGCCTGATTGATGAGGAATTCAAGAAGAGGGAAGCAGATTGCCCTTTTCATCAAAATTAGCATTAATGTCTTCTTGTCCACAAGGATGTTGGATTTCTTATATATATTCAACATATGGATAGGTCTTCTTGAGATACAATACAAGAGAAGAAGATAGAGGATATTGCAAGTAAAGATAAAGAGGTTGAAGAGAAGGGGGAAATGTTTCAGGAGGATGTTGAGAACTAATGGAGAGATTTGATGTTGCTTTGTTTAAAAGTGAGAATATTACAAAAGTGGAAGAAAATGAGATAGAGTTGAGAGCAGAGATTGAAGAAGGTCTTGATTGTGTCCCAACATTTCCCACTTACCTCATCAACAAAAAGAGATATGCATTGCTAAATGATATTCAACACATTTTTGATCTCAGAGAAGATTACTACTTAGCAATCCTTGCAGGACGGAGCCAAAATAATAAGAATTTTAGAGGTTATGAAGAAGAATTGCTAGCAACTCTTGATATTGAGGGAGAGAATTTTCAAGACAGCTTTGTAGCCTTGCATTCATGTATTAATCATATCGTCGAATATGAAAAGGAGGGGCTACTTACAAAAGAAAAGTTCTCACAAGTTCAATAGAGACTTGGTGACATGGGGTATGAAGAGAAACTGAAATCTCCATTAGAGGAGAAACCAAAAAGTTCAATAAATCTTTATGATGATAGTCTTCTTGAAGAAGATGAAAATTCTAAGGTATGGAAGATAATTTTAAAATATCAATTGCGGTTTATATTAGAGTTTCTTATGCATTATAAACAAATATTATAGGATATTTATCTATTGACATCATATACTATTGTGGTTTATTATGAAAATAGAAATTGAAGATCCATACAACTTTCTTGGAAGAGCCAATGACTCAAGGCCATTGAAGCTTGGCAAAAGTCAAGGCCTTGGTCATTGTATTAGAAGCTTAAATAAACAAAAAGTTGCAATTTACCATAGCATATTGTCAGACTCTCCAAGCCTGCCAATGATGGCTTTGAAAGGTATCTCCAAAGGTGATTGGATCCCAAGCTTTCAATAGAGGATAAGATAAGATAATTTTGGTGGAGAAGGAAGAAGCTGTAAGAGTTTTTTGGCTTCATGCCTAGATATAGTGGATCTAGGGCAGGATACTTTGGAGTTCTTGGCTCTTATTTACTGCCCCATGTAAGAGATGCCAAGAATTTGAAGCTCCTTCCAAGCTATAGGAAACAAGAGTTTTTGAAATGTATAGGTCTTATTGAGTGGGATGAAATAAAAGATCCCCCTAGAGGCCCTAGTGAGTTGCTTGAAAATAGAGACTCTTTTGCAACAAAGTTAGACTAAAAGATGCCAAGGGTTTCTTGAAATCCATCTTTTTTTATCTCTTTGTCTAGTTTGTAACCATTGTAAAAGTTTTTGCTTTACACAAGAGTTTAAATATCCCTCTTTTCTTCTTTGGGTGACAATTTGTATAGTCCTTGCCAAAGATGATGTATTACATGATACGATTATGTCTTTGAGCTTGAATCTGTGCCAAATTTATCTATAGAACCATTGGAAGATCTCTAATAAATTTTTTTCTTTGTATCTTTCACCTCCATGTCTTGTGTGTCTAAAGTATTTTGTTCTTGCTTGATAATGTAATTTTTCCATACCTTGGGTTGACCGGATACATAAAGATCCATATTTCTTGATAAAATATGGAGCATAGTTATATAAAATATGCTGCATAGTTAAAAAATAAAAAAATTAATAAAAAAACCTTATATGAGTTAGGCAATGAAGAGACATACATATGCAAACTTCTTACCATATAGCAATCTTTGAGATTATCATCATTCCATTCAATTTTATCATAATAAAAGAATACCAAATTAGTCCAATGTTTCCCAAACATTGGCATTTCTATTTTGCGAGCTTGTCCATTATCATCATGATCCTTAATTGCATTATGTAGAGACTTCCACTGATTGTATCTAATAGTTGAGCTACCATTTCTAAAGTTTATTTTACCAAGTCTCTCGTGAAATCCTAAGAACCTTCTAGCCTTCACTCCACCAATAGATGCCTTTTTGGAAACACAATTGCCATCCTTAGACTTTTAAAGATCTGGTTTAATAACAATATTACCACCATGCAAACCAATTGCAGATAAGAATTTTTCAATATTTATTATAACATCTGTTCTAGCTGATAATGGCTTCAACTTCTGTGCAAACCCTATATAAAGATGAATAAGATTTTCAATTATTTTGCAAAGTGCATGAAGTGTATAGTTATGGGAATTCACTAAAGGAATATCTAGGGCTAACTTAAACTATGGATTCTTGCTATGCTTAGAGGGAGCTCTATTTCAATTGCCTGAGTTCAACTCTATGGCTAAGGACATGCAATATAAGCAAGGAGATTTGGATTTTGCTCCCTTTAACACATTGTATATAGATTTGAGTGTCTTCAGTCACCAGCTATGTGGCACTCAATCTTATAGCTCCCAAATCCTTCAACAAATAGCTATTCTCCTATTTGTTGTCTCTTAATAATATCAAGTATTGGTGTTTGATGAAAAACCCAATAGAATATATCAAATTCCTTATCTACTTCGCATGCTCCTAGCCACCAGATGTTGTGTTTAGATTGAAAACTAAATGACATCGAGTGATTGTACAATGACTTGATGAAAGTGCTCTATTCATCAAGATAATAGAGACCCTCTCTAATTTTGTGCATTTCAGAATCTCACCTTCATCAAGTTTAACCACAAATCTAGCCATCCCTTATGCCTCTACTACTACTGACAAGTCATAAAATATGATAATTAAACATTGTAGGGTGGGCATGTCAAGGAAAATATTATTAAATTCATTGAATACAACTTCCTTTTTCCTTCCCTTGAAGCTAGTCTTAATATGGAAAGGCTCACCCAGAACCTCCATCACTTTGTTATTCACTCTCTATCTGATAGTTCTAACCCACAGATGGCCTTGGAAGTATGCAATTGTTTATCTATCCTTGCTACATATTTGATTGTAAAAGTTAGAAATGTTGCATATAAGCATCTAGATTGATACCAATACTATCTAGTATCTTCTACACTAACTCAGTATCCAAAGAATGGTCCTTTATAAATGATTCCAAGCATTATTTCATTACCTTTTTAATTTTCTTCTTCTCCAAATATCCTTTGAAACTATTGAAGGAAGAAGATGATAATAAAATTGAGATGCTTTTAAAGAATTTTTTTTTCACTTGCATTTGTTTGAAGAAGAGACCTAAATAAAATTAACATCACAAATCAATACAAATAATTATAAAAAATTCTATATTTAATATTTTTAAAGTGAAAAAAATCCATATTTAATATTTTTAAAGTGAAATAATTATTTTTAAAGTGAAAAAAAGAAGGCCTAAAATAGTTTGCTTTTGTTGAAAAGATTTGATGCGTTTCTTCAATCAATGAATCCTCTGTTGATAGCCCTCTAACTTCTGTAATAACTCATTGTTATGTTTTGATAAAATGTGGTTTGTTATATTTTGATAAAATATGGTTCTCCAATTTGAGGATATCCTTTTCGGAAACCAAGTTAAGTGTACAACATAGAAACCCATTATAACCATAACCAATGAATCTCATCAATGAATAGCTATTATAGAAAGGCAGAGTGCTATTTTTGCTAGGATCTTTGGGATATAGCATGCCATCTAACCAAAGATCAAGATTCTTATTTCCTTCAAACCTGAGTATATGTTTCATATACTCTGTTAATAGTAATGGGTTTTGTTCTCTTCCTACTTACTATGCAACTCAATGTGAAGATGATAGAGAGGCCTTTTACTAGAGTTACAAAGATAATTGGATGTCTGATCCATAGCTAAGGATGTGATTAGAAGATTGGATTGAAAAACTATGTCAATTATAAACAAGAAGGATTGAAGAAGAAACTAGTAAGGAGGGAAAAGAAAGAAGAGAGTGAGAATGGAGGGAAGTAATCAAATGCCGAACAAAATTCAAATTGAATATTAGTTTTCACTTTAATGAGGATGAGTAAGATCTTCATTATGACAACCTTTGTCACCTTTATGGTGGCCGATATTTCTAGGTTTGATGTGACCACCACAAGGATATTAGGACAATGACTTATTAATGATTTTTGATATATTTACTTTTCAAAATGTAAAAGTTTTTAAAAATTAAAAAAAATATTTTTATTTAAAAATATTTTCTCTCTCTAGAATCACTTATAGGACATTTTGGATATCTCAAAACTCCCCTTATGGTCCTCATAGGAAGAGAGAGAAGAAACAAAAGAACTATCTTTAGAATATGAATCACTTTCACTAGTGTAAGAGCTAAAAGAACTTACACTCCTTGAGTCAATTGAATCATTTGAGAGGAGATAATGTGCATTGGCTTTAGCTTTATCTTTTCTTGTGTTGGCTGGTTGATCTTTGTCTTTGTTAGGACATCTGTTTGCAAGATGTCCAAAACTATCACATATATAATGTTTTAAACCAATTTTAGTTCACCCAACAAACTTAGATGACTCACCTTTTTGAGATTTAGAAGATTAGTGTCGAGACCTTTTGTGATGATGCCCTCTGGAGCGCCTATAGTGATCTTTGAAATCTCTCTTGTAGTCTCTGTAGTCTCTTTGGGACCCATGCTTGGAGGAAGACATGTAAGAATTTCTTCATTTTGGCCAATTGGGATTACACTGACATTTTTCACAACCAAAGTCTTCATTATACTTGTTTGTTTTTTTGCATACTTCATAGGGAAACTTTTGTTGTAGGATTGTTGGTTTTTGCTATTGACAAACTTCTTTAACAGTTTGCTCAATCATCTAAATGATTTTGACTACACTATCTATGAAGTCACATTTTTCTTGCTTCATTTTTTTTTGTAGAAAACTGGTATTGGCTTAGGGAAAGAACATATCAGATGCTCCTTCATGGTGGTGTCATACACACCTAGGTCTTCATAAAGTAGGCTACACACATAGATGCTTCTCTTGCTTCCACAACATCATCCAATTTATTTCCAACCAATTCACCTAGCAATAGCTCTCAAAGAATAATTAGACAAGGTCTCATTGTTGTGCTATAGCTAATTTTACTTGAGGGTGAATGGAAATCCACCATTGCCTTAAACCTGCAACAAAGCCATGTGCCATGGCATTGAGAATGTCAACTATATGAGTAGTAGGTTTTTCTAGCATTTTTCGACCTACATAAGCATACATCATATATATTAATAATTCAATTCCCTCTAGAGACTTATCATTGGTTGACCATATGGGAAAGCTCCCAACTTTCTCAGGAGCACCTATTTTGTTGTAGAGTTTTGTATGGGATTTCTCCTTATCTATACCATGGGCATTGAGGAACTCTTCCTGGGATGTAGTTCCATTGCGGTGTGGATTGATGGGAACAAAGGTATCATCAATAACACTATCACCATCCTTGTTAGAGGAGGAGATACTATAAATGAGCTGATTTTGTGCATTTGTATCCATAATATACCATGCAGGGATATAATCCTTGTGGTTTTGCTCTAGGATTTCTCCCATGACGCTAGAATTACACTTGTTTTGCACATATCTGCTTATGTCATCCTTTTGACTTTCTTCAGGGCCAATACATAGAGGCATTTATTGCAAGATTCTATTGGTTTCTTGCCGTTTATGAATCTTTTGGAATATGAGCCTATCAATGTCATCAAAAGCAACGCCATACTTTGTATGAGACCATTCAAGAAATAATAATTCAATATATTCAGCTAGCTCAGGTGATAGAGTCACCGTCTGAGTAGATTTCTTTGCTGAAGTGTCAGTTATATCTTGCTTTGAAGAACCAGCATCAACATGCTTAGATGTACTTGCTTTGTGTTGTGGCATAACAGATTTCAAGTTTATTTGTTCTTCCTCATTCAACAATTGTGGAACATACATGTGTTGTATATCATGCAACAATAAATCCATTTCTTGCTCCTCTTGTTTATCAAGCTTAACTTTACCCTTAAGGTGGTTTGCAATTACCAAATGCACATTAAGGGACCCATATGTAGGAGATGAAAATAGGGGAGACCATCCCTTTTTTAGTCTTTTTTACTAGAAAATACTTTCTACTCTATGTTAGGGACAACACTCTATGAAGTTGAAGTTGTAGTAGGTATCATAGGTATAGTAGTTATAATAGGCTTAGAAGTTTCTATTTTTTGTGATAGCTATTGTACACTTTCACACAACTCATAAAGCTTATCAACCTTTTCAATTAGGCTAGTTAATGCAAGATGCGTCCAATTTAGGGCTTGTATTTCAGCAAACCATGCAGTAGAACCTTGTGGATGGAGATAGGGTGTAGCTTTATATACATGATTGTCATATTCAAACTCTTGGATTGCATTTACCAAATTTACAATGGTATTCTCAAGTAACTTTTTACAATGAAGACAAATACCTTCCAATACTTGTGGATGAGAATAAGCTTGAGATAGGAATTTTAGGGTACTTGCTATTTGAGAGGGGGAGACCTTCAGTTGTGGTTGTGTTGTAGACACCTTCATTGTTTGCTTCTGAGGTAAAGGATCTTCTTGGGGTAGTAGGAGTGTCTTCCCTTGGATGTTTCTTATTGACAATACTTTTGGTGGAAGTAGCTCCTTCTTTTGAAGAAATGAGATATCTAATTGCCACTCTTGTAGTAATTCAATCTCTAATCAATTTACACATTCAGGGAGGAAACTTTGAGTGCTTTCATCAGACTTCATGATGATCGTTTGACCATGATATTTTTCTAAATTTGTGCCTTCCAACACCCTTGGTATGGCCAAAGACACACACCCAAACACCATCCTATATTGAATTGCAAGATGAGCTGAAGAAACCTTCATGTGAAGCCCAGAAATATGAATATGCAATAACATCAATAGGTCTAAGCTCAAAAAATATAGGATCATTGGAGAGTGGGGACATAGCTGCTCCAACAATCATATCCACTTACTCTAAATGCCTAATATCTAAGATTGGAGCCATGCTGGAGACATTAAGATATCTACAAAAGAGTGGAATAATAACTATGGCTAAATAGCTCGAATGTAAGCAAGGATATGTTTTTTGTGTTTTTGTCTCTAGATCTTATGCATTACTAAGGATAAAAAATTAACATGTTGATCCTATGCAAGACTATCACCTATAGTAAGGATTCCTTGATCCTCAACATATATGGGAGAAGACGTGACTTACATATATCTTCCCCCCCCATATATATGGGTAGCACCAATCTCAAGCAATGTCCATTTGGCACTCAGGTTTGCCTCATCTATGATGATGGCAAAATTTCCCAATGATTTGTATCGATTTGAGAGGGCCCTGAAAGAAGCGCCAAATGCTTCATGCCTTGAACCTTGAGATGCCATTAAGGATTTACTAGACTAAGAAGAAGATTTAATGCTCATTCAAATGACTTAACATAGCTTCACCCTTCACACACACACATGACACATCTTCACACAGCCTACTTGAGCGTAACTCAGTCTCATCACTTATAACCTTGGCTCTCACTTAAGCAGGATTAGAATTTCTCTGATACCATGCAGGGCAGGCTGACACAATGGAGTGGAAACACTCGAGGCAAGATGACACAAGAAGAGTGGACACAAGAGTTAGAAGTATATTGCTTAGACAATGAAGGTGCTTTATTACAAGAGTTGGGAGTGCGAGAGTTGGGAGTTCATTCTTGCTACTTGGTATAGATTACAAGGCCGATGGGTTTGAGAGACCCAATAATAGAGGTCAGTGGATGGAGAATAAAATCTCCTTTTGGAAGGCTTAGTTTGCATCTTTGTATAGTGCAAAAGAGTGCACATCATATATAGTTCCGAGTGTGCACATTTTAGTGGCTATAGTGCTTTGTGGTTATAGTGCCTGTACAGTGCATAATGGCTATAGTAGTCAAGGTGGTCAATGGGAGAGCGAATCAGCCAGGATATTGTCTTTCTCGGGCACATCCTCAAAAGTCACATCTAGATCATGAAAGAAAAGGGACCACCATAATAGTCTTTTGTTGCCAATTTCATTTGGGGCCTTTTTTGTCAAATAGCCTTGAACATGTTGTAGATCCGTGCAGACAATGAAGGGCATGAATTCAATGAAGGTTTTGAAGGCTTTGATAGCTTTGATAATAGCTAGAATCTCCCTTTCGTAGGACATTGGGTAATTTTGTTGTGTTGTGTTAAATATCCCGAAAGCATAACGACAAATATTCAATTGTTTATCTGTTTAGGTTTTGACTTCTTCACACAAAAGTGCGTCCCATCCAAAATTTGATGCATCTGTTAAAAGGACAAGAGGTAACCCTGCAGGGAGATGCAATGGCAACAGATGTTGGATTATTTGCTTGATCTATTGTAGGGCTAGAGTATGCACGGGCTTCTAGTTGAAGTGTTCTTCTCACAGAAGAGGGTATAGATCTTTTGTGTGCATTGCTAAATTGGGGGAAGAAGAATTAATCTAATTTAGGCTACCCAATAACTGTTGCAACATCCTTGGAGAAGTCAATTCTATAGGGAAATACATAATCTTTTTAAGAACATGATCCTGCAAGTCAATCATGCCATGATGAAACTTCAAGCCAAGAAATTCTACTTCAGTAGTGAAGAGAATGGACTTAGTAGAAAAGAGCACCATTCCAACTTTTTTCATAGCTTCAACAAGTTGATACAAGTGTTTAAAATGTTCAAAAATGGTTTGTGAGAAGATAAGAATATCCTCTATATAAGCAAGGAAAAATGGAAATTTAGAAAATACCACATTTGTCCAACCCTGGAAATAAGGGACAATCTTGATTCCAAAGGCTAACACAATCCACTGGTAGTGACCATGTGATATACATAATATTGTTTTGTATCTATTTTTCTATTTTAATGGTAGTTGCCAAGGCTTGATTTGAGATCAAACTTGCTAAATATTTTTGCTTTATTGATGCATTTGATCAATATGTCCCTTAAGGGGATTGGATGCCCATGACCAATCAAATACTTATTCAGGGTTTTGTAGTTAATCACTAGCCTTTTCTTACCTCATTTCTACTTTGAATGCTTATTCACACAATAAGCTTGACATGACCAAGGAGAAGTTGTTGGTTTGATTAACCCTTTGTCCAAAAGTGTTTGGATTTCTTGCTTGCAAAGTTCCATATCATCCTCTTTCATGCCTTTGTGAACAACTTTAGTGGGGATAGCATTGCCTTTTAAAGGTAATCCAATAGCATACTCAGTTCTTTTCCCTAGAAGATGAGGGGATCCTGAAGCATGAATATATATAATTTGGCTGACTTGCTCTATTTCAGTGGCATGCTTTGACATTTCTTGTTGAAGCCATTGTTCAGTTTCATGAATTTTTTGGTGAGGTGCAGCTTTACTAAGAGAATATGTACTTATACCAATTTTGTCGCAGAGGAATATTTGCTTTGGCTCCCAAATATGAAACCTGTAAAATGATATCGCCAAAGAGTATATGGGACTAGACGTTGTAAGATATATGTTCTTAAAAGCAAGTCATATCGCATTTGCTTCAAAAGTTGAATTTCTATAGACACTTTGATTTTTACTATATACAGATATGCTTGAGTAATGTGAGTTAAGGTAATCCATTTGTTGTTTGAGAGTTCAACAACAATGGGACTACTGGCTTGTATACAATCTAGAGTGAACAATTCAAAGGGGCAATTGTGAGACTAGAGCCAATATCAATTAGTACATCTAGATAGAGACATGATTTTCTTGCACTTTTCAAAATAATAAAATTAAACCGACAAAAGTGAATACCTAGCACTCTTCACCTACAAAATAAATAAATAGGTTGGAACTCTGTCCTAACCTTAATTTAATACGAGTGCGCACTCTAAACTCATAAACGTCCATTAATTTAAATATGTATTTTGTGGAATCATCCGCTATGGAAGGAATCACCCACATGCACATTAAATTAATGTGATACCCGAAAAGGACAGGCGTCCCCGCCAACTTCTTGCACAAGGAATCCACCTTGTGTACAAGCCCCGACAAATAAATATAGTTTTATAGAATCCACCGCAAAACCTCACGGAATCTAGCAAGGAATAAAAACTCACGGAAGCTTGTACTACAGCTAGCAATTCCTTATCATAGGTAGAATACTTGAGTTTAGATGATTTAAGTTTGCAGCTAGAGTAGGCTTTGGGATGTGAATCTTGCATAAGGACACCTCCTATTCCTGATCCACTAGCGTTAGTGACTACTAGGAAGAATGGTAAATTAAAGTCAGGTAATTGCAATACAGGAGCATGTGTTAAGGCATGTTTCAGTAAATCAAAAGACTTTAGCTGATTTTTAGACCAATGATACACAATACCTTTCTTTAATAATTTTGTCAAAGGCAATGCAAGCAATGAAAAATTTCTCAAAAATTTTATGTAAAAGCTAGCAAGACCTAAGAAAGAACGTAGTTCATGCACATTTTTAGCTATCAGCCAATTCAAAATTGCTTCTATCTTTTTAGGATAAACTTTAATACCTTCAGATGAAACAATATGTCCTAAATATTTAATATGTGTTTGGAAAAATTAACTTTTTTCAGAATTAGCATATAATTGATTCTCTTTCAATAATTTGAAAACCAAGGATAAATGTTCATAATGCTTGTTTTTCATTTTTACTGAAAACCAATATGTCATTAAAAAAAACAATGACACAATGCTGATGCTTCAAAAATATGCAATTCATCATATGACTGAATGTGGCTGGTGCATTAGTTAAACCAAAAGGCGTAACAAGGAATTCATAATGTCCAAATTGAGTCCCAAATGCAGTTTTGAAAATATCAGATGTGTCCAGTCGTACTTGATGGTATCCAGATTTAAGATCTATCTTGCTAAATATTGTAGCCCCTTGTAGTTTATCCATGAGGTCGTCTATCCTAGGGATCAGATATCTATTCTTGACAACGATCTTATTTAGGGCACGATAATCAATGCACTTCCTATATGTGTTATTTTTCTTTTTAACTAATAGGACAGGTGGACCAAAAGGAGAACTACTGGGCCTAATGAGTCCTTTGGTTAACAATTCTTCAATTTGGCTTTTACATGGTGGTTGAGAACCTAGAAGTAAGTCTATTTTATGATCTTCAGGACGTGTAGGTGGTAAGCCAGGTGGTAAGTCAGCAGTAAAACAATCTTTAAATTATGAAAGAAATTATGCGTGCCTAGGATGCATCTGGTTTTCCTTAGCTTCAATTTCATCCACCCATATTAAGTATGATTTGCTACCTTTTCTTAAGGCACGTTTAGCCTATGTATGACTAAGCAATGAAAAATTATCAAGGGTGTGCGTACCATTTAATGTGATTTGTTCCTCCCGTTAGAATGAATCTTCATTGAATGTATGTAATAATCTATATAGGGGTTATATAATTTATGACGCCAAGGGATTCCTAAGATAATGTCACTAGATTACAAAGACACAACTAAGAAATTTATGCGCTCAACATAATCACCAATTTTAATTTCTAAGTCATGCACTTCTTGTGTTCCATTGTATCTAGTGCTTAAGAATATAGCCTTGATGTGATAATAAGTCGAAATAGTATGTAAATTCAATTCTTTGACCAACTTTGCAGAAATAAAATCATGTGTGCTCCCATCATCATGTTAAACAATATTTTCTCTACCATGCACAAGACATTTCATTGTTAATAAAGAATGAGGATTTGACATACTTGGTAAAGTATCTGAAGTAGTACCGATATTGTCATCGTCTTCTGTGAAATCTGGCATTTCTTCATGGTCTTCATCTTCAGTCGCTTCCAAGTAGTTGATGTGAACAATTGGCTTTTTGGATTGACAATTCACTGCTAGATGTCCAGGTTGATGGCACTTGTAGTAGACTATGGGTTTGGCTTTGGAAATATTATTGGTAATGGCTAGGAGTTTAGGAATGTTGGGATTTGGTTGGAAAGATGGCTTAGGATTTGGATTTGTGTTTGTTGGTAAAGCAGGGGGTCGTGTCCAAGATTTACGAAAAGAAGATGGAACAAAGCGATTTTGATTGAATCTTCGAAAGTTAGAATTGAATTGCTTTGTACCAAAGTTACCGTGTTGTGGTCGCTTCTCTCATCCTCAAAATTTGTCTTTTGCATCATGGGCCAAGGTAATTGCATCCTTAAGAGTCCTTGGCTTGAACATGTTCACCTCCACATAGAAGTGACCAAGCAAACTAGACATAAACTTGCGCTTATGGATCGCCTTAGGTACATCTTCGAGCATTCGAAGTTGCAATAAGGCATTCCAGAAACACTCGGTATATTGTGAAATAGGCTCGTGATCTCTTTGTTGCAGAAGATCCCATTGTTTTATTGCTTTTTTGTGGAATTGAGGTGGAAGAAAATTCTGCGAAAATTTCTTTTGAAAAGTCTCCCAAGTAGTAGGACAATCAATAACTTTGTCGACAATAGTCCACCATAGTGATGCTCTGTCCACTAAGTGATTAGTGACACACTTGAGTTTGTCTTTTTTCGGTATACTGTTCTTCATGGAAATAATCATCGAACTGATTGATAAAAGCGAGAACAGTCTTTCCATCGCGCAACCCATTAAAAGTACGGAATTTGAAATTTATTTTACTTATCTTGGATTCTTTCGAGATAGATTGTGCTTCGAGTGTCGCTTTGATCTATGTCGTATAACATCTTTGGGACGCGGTCCATCTTGATCGGCAATAGATCATTGAAGAGTGGCCAGTTGAGCTTGCAAAGTTTAACGTGCTCTTCGTTTCTCTTGAAGCTGCATCATAATTAGATCCAACTTTTGCTCCATTGTTGGTTCCGGTAAATCACCTTTGGCCATAAAATCTTCCATATTTTGATCGGTCATCTTGCAACATTTCAAACAACCTCACACACTCAAAATCTTGTTAGCAGGATGAGCGTAGCTCAAAGTCGGGTTTACAAGGCTTGTTTCTTTTTTTAAAAAATGGCTTTTTGCGATCTTTTTTCTTTGCGGGTGTGGAAGTTGATGAAATCATTCTTCAATGAATACTTTGCCCGTGTAGACTGCGTATAGCAATTTGCTTTTTGGAAATTATCTTTGTCACATCATGGGTGTGAATAGAGGCTTGCAAGGAAGTTAAAAACCGACTTGGGATTAATTGGGGGTGAACTCCCACTATGGAAGAGATTGGAGATTGAATATTTAGCCTTAGTAAGGCTTAAAATCCTTTAAGCTTTAAAAAAAAAAACTTGACTAATCATTTTGACCTGCGACAGGACGACGGTGTCGTATTGCTGCGCATTCGAGGTGTGAAACCACCCAAAAGTTGTGCGTGTGATTTGATACTTTGTACATACTTAGTTGTTATGTTTGCTCTTTCATTTTATGCCGAAGACAGAGAAGAACAAGGAGTTTTGGTAGATTGGTAACTCGAGATGTAATCTCATGGGCTACACTTATTTCAAGATATGTCGATTATGGGCTTTGTGAGGATGTTTCCAACATCTACAACTGGATGTACTATGTGTGAAATGGCAGTAGTATGGGCATAGAACCAACTGATCACTGATGAGTCTGGAGAGCTTATCAAAGCATATCTTAGCAAGATGTGCGAATGCCTTCCGAATCTGAATGGAGAGAGTGTTGTGGAGTGTGACCAAGTTTCTTCCATGCCCACAGTGACCTTTACGATAGGAGGGAAACATTTTGATCTTACGCTTGAGTAGTATATCTTGAAAGTTGGAGAGGGTAATGAAATGCAATGTGTTAGTGGGATAATGGGTCTGGATGTTCCTTCAGGGCCTCTATGGATTCTTGGTGATGTTTTCATGGGCGTTTACCACACGGTTTTCGATTATGGAAATACACGTGTAGGCTTTGCTAAGGTCGCCTAATTGTCGTGAGGGCCATGGGAAAATATCTTTAACTATATTGACAATGAAGTGATTTGCAGGCTTGGTCGATATTAAAAGGTGTGGTTAATGCTGAAATTGCCCCGCTTTCCTGGGGGAAAAAAAGGAAGCTTTTCTAGAAAAAGAGGGAGCTTTTTGAATCGTGAAGGAGGGAAAATAGACGGGGAAGCAGAACAGAGGGGGACGCAGAAAAACAGTGGGGGAGCATTGAAGGATCGACTAAGGAGGAAGATGGAGGATATCCTGAGGGTCGGCAAGAGGGAATTAAGCGTGGATTGGAAGGCGGAATTAGGGAGATATGGAGCCTGGGCTTTGCCGTGAAGTGTGGAAGTTTCCTCTTCGTCTTCCACCACAGAGTAGACAATGAACGGCGCAGAATTCTGGATAAAGGAGGAAGGTAGTAATCTGGAAGGCAAAAATTGCCCAGTCGACGAGACGGAACTCTGTGGCTCAATGGATGATTCATCGTTATGTTTCACGGATAAGTACAATCACTCCAGCATCAAGTTATGGGAAGAAATCCACCATACGCTTTCCTAAGTCTGAAGGAGAAAGAGCTGCGGAGACAAGGAGGCTCAAGCTCGTCTGGATGTCTGTTTCTTCCAGAGAACAAAATCACTGATTCGAGTGACAAACATCTGCCGAATTCACATGTGGAATCAAGGGAAGCAAAAGCTTTGGATGAAAGCGACAATTAAAAACATTGAATTAAGAACCATAAACAGCAGTAATACAACATACCAGTACTGGCATCAAAATCAGAGCTGTTCGACATCCGATTTGTTGTTCTTAACGGGCTTGAAGCACTCATTAGCTGTATACATGTAGCCATCGATCATTCTGAAACGTTACGGCGTGACTCCTGTTAGGCACAGACAGTAGGAGAGCAAGAAGGATAAAGGATTATTATCCCTCTCGTAACGATGGATCTCATCATGCCTCGAGCAAAGAGGATACAGCAGACCGGTTTCCAACGATGAATGACCCTGCATCTGTTTCACTTCTCCCATTAACTGGAGCGCCGTTTAACGCAGTCTATCCGAGTCAGTTACCTGACTTGTTTGTTGAGGAAAAATCCAAATGATCGAAGAAGAATTTTTCCTGATCCTGTTTCTGGTGTGAATACTGGACGACCTGAACTGAATTGACGTTAGTCAAGTGACAAAGGATGAAGATATTGGATTGGCATGTCTCCTTGGGAATCAGACACCGATGAAGAATTTAGAAGAGTGTATAGTGATTCTTTAGCTGTTGTTGAAAACAGTCTGAGCCTCTCAAATGGCTCTCAAAGGAGGCCTTTGACTTGAAGGATAAAATTGCACAAGCTACATGGTCTCAAAGGCAATACAAAGTAAGTGAGAGACGCAGAGATGGAGGACAGGTCTGACGAGGATATGAAAAATCTTGCTTTGAAAGCAGCAAGAACGATTGACTCTGCAAAAGCCTCACATTGATGATTACAACACCACTTGTTTAAATCATGGGCGTGTGATTGTGTGAAATTTCTGTTTGGAAATTCAAGATGGATCAGTGACTCATAAAAGCTGAACATATATAGGTAGAATTGAAGGAAATGCTTCCTCTATGCTCACACAATATGACATTGAAGATGTTCAAGAACACTGTAGACTCTTATAACAGTTTCATAGCAGGAAATTGTCTTCCTCTATGGAAGATTTTGCCTTTCTCTCAGTTTTCAATGATGTAATGGGAAAGATTTCTTCTCTGCTAAGAAGTTACTATCAGTTCCAGAGTTTATTGTTAACCTGTTACTACAGAAAATGATAAAGGTGTTGGTTGGCTTGAATTTCAAGGATTTTGTGACCCTTCTCTCAATTTTTTCAGTTTTAAATCAAACCTTTGAAAAGAAAGTGAAGTCCATTTGTTTAAAGTCTATGATGCAGATGGAGAGGGGAAAATGACTCGTGAAGACATTTTGGAAGTTCTCTATGACTTATCAAGCTTTTTCCTTTTCGAAGAACTAGGCCAACAAGTCTGTTTGCCACATTCAAGAGACTAAAGGCTTGAACAAATTGATTATAGGGTCATTTTCTGACATTGCATTCACAAATTGAATCTTGATCTTGTTTGATTGATCTTCTATCTTGGACCAATAACCTTTGTGGTTGCGACATTGCTTTCACAAACCCTTCGACATCTTTGGTGAACTCGACGTGAAAGCGTCGCAGAAATTTCAGGATGGGAGATTCTTCAGCCTCTTTTTCAGCCTCTTCTACAATTCCAGCTGCGTCTACTTCAGCTCCATCAATGACTGCTGCGTCAAGTACTTCAACGGAGGATCAAAAACAGATTTTGCAGAATATGTCCATGTATATGTAGCTCCAAAATCAGCAAACACAAATGTATATGCAGCAGCAACAACAATTGCATCAACAACAGTTGTCTCAGCAAAGGCAACTCTATTCGGAGCAGGAGAATGCAAACAGCGCGACTAAGGCTATTGAAGCAGTTGAGAGTGAGAAGAAGCTATTTGACGGGCGTAATGTTTCAGCATATTTGAAGACATATGAGATCAAGATGGGGTTTTTTGGAGTTCCTGCTGGACTTATGAGTAAGTACTTCCTTCGTCTTGTCACACCTGCTTTGAGAACAAAAGTGACTGATTTGTTTATTCAAAATACACATTGGCAAGATTTTAAGAAGGCTCTTAAAGAAGAATATTTCCTTGAGGACTTTGGTATGGCTACTCGACGGTCATTCCGAGAGTGGGTCTATATGCCAAACAAAGGTCTTGCTGCTTTGGAGTTGATTCGAGAATTTGAGGAAAGGTATAGTCAGCTTGATGCCATTGAACAAAGAGCATTGGATGTTGAAAAAGTTGAGCTTTTCTTGCAAGCTGCAGATCTTGCTCTTCAAGAAGAATTGGGCGAGCTTCTTGAAGATCGCACGAAGCCTATGGGTCTTAAAACTGATTGGCAGGATGCTCAGGATGCAGTCTCGACTTTGACCAAGAGGAGGATATGGAAGACTCGCCTACAGAATGGTTCCATGACACCTACACCATCATCTGCTCCTATGCCTACTTCTATCCCTGTTATTTCTTCTCCTCCTCAGCCAGTTTCTTGGCCTATGCCAGTGCCTACTGTTTCTACTCCACCTATTCCTCCTGTTCTACGACCGATGCCTATACCTTCTACTCCAAAACCATCCGCTCCATCGGTGCCTACTTCTCTTGATGACATAATCAAAGGTATCACAGATTTGACACTTGAGTCAGTCAAAGCGGAGTTGGTGGGTAAGTTGAAGGAGTAGTTTGCTTCGACTGCGCCTGCTACTTCTTCTAGTGCTCCTATTGCACCTAGGAGTGCTCCTAGTGCACCTAGGAGAGATCGGAGATGTATTTGGTGTGATAGTACGGAGCATCAGCATTGCAGGGATTGTGACTCTTTCCAGGATGCAAGGAGGCAGAATTTGGTATATTGGGGGCAAGATGGTAAGATTTGGTTGACTGAGACAGGAGCTCCACTTGCTACCAACTTTGGTAAAGGTGGAATGAAGAAGTTAGTGGAGGACATGGCTGCGCGTACTTCTTATGTGACGGCTAGAGGTGATGCTTCTGCATATGGAGTACAGATTGAGAAGGGATCGGAGACTCAGTCCGCACTATGGACTTATGCTATGGAGACTGCAAACAAGGGGAAAATTCAGCAAACTGTTTTGACTAGCGCAGGCTCTAGCATCAGATCAGAGACAGGATGGGACTCGCCTGTTGACAGGTATTCTATTTATGCTTATTTGGCTAAATCTCATGGTGCAGA
This sequence comes from Lygodium microphyllum, assembly GCF_053477565.2. NCBI lineage: Eukaryota > Viridiplantae > Streptophyta > Polypodiopsida > Schizaeales > Lygodiaceae > Lygodium > Lygodium microphyllum. Next base: position 93,209,596 of record NC_141138.1, read on the forward strand.
TGTATTTGTTGAGGAGAAGCGTAAGAGGGATGAAGAAAATCCAAGTGCAGCTAAGAAGACTAGAGGGGGTGAGTTTGTTACTCCACCTACTGCAGGACCGTCTTCAAGACCAGCGCCAGATCGACAGATGGAGGATGCTCAAAAGAGAGAAAAGAGGCAAGAGCCTAGAGAGAGAAAACAGCCAGGATTCAGATTGATGTCCGATATTGAGACATCTACAGACATGAAGAAAATCTTTAATGATAAGATACTTGGCAGTGAGGTGACTTTCACTATTTCTGAGATTTTGGGCATCTCAAAAAGAGAGTTTCAGGATCAGTTTCAGGAGGTCCTGAAGAGGAAAAGACATGCATTGGCTACCACTGATACACAGGGAGTTTTGATTGGATAGTTGGATGAGGATGATGATGAGGTTATGGTTGATAATGCTTCTGTTTTGCCACAGGTAGAGAAGAGGGTTCAGCCTATGCATTATGCTGAAATTGATGAGCCTGTTTTGATACCGCGTAGTCACTTTTCGCGGAGCCATTGGGCTAGGGCAACTACAGAGACGATGGTAAAAGTTGGAGAAAAACAGGTGCCTTATGTTGCATTGGTTGATCATGGTTCAGAGATTAATCTCATTGTTCGTGGAGTTTATGAGAGTAACAGATGGCCTATGGATGTAGAGCATGGGTGGCGTATGAGAGCTGCCAATAACACTGCAGGTGATTTATATGCTGCTTGCCCTAGTGTCAGGGTTTCTATTGGTGATGTAGAGGAGGATTTTCATTTCTTTGTGCAGGATTCATGCTCTTATCCTATAATTCTTGGACAGCCATTCATTACAGAGATGCGCATGGAGACAAAGGTCATGGATGATGGATCTGCTTATGCACGGATTCGCAGTAAAGATGGTATGAGAGCAGTTCAGTTTATGACTGTATGTGTGAACCATGTTAGAAACAGAGATACTCTAAGAGATGCACCCTTGCCCACTATGAGGGATTCGGGTTTTCATTAGGTACCGCCGTTTCGCGAGACGACGGTGGTACACAGGAGAGGAGATTGGAGTTCTCGCCTCCTGGCAGCGGTGTTTTCTCCTCCGGTTATGTTGGGATTTCAGCAAACAGTTCAATGAGCTATCAGAAGACTTCTAGGGTGCCTAGAGCTGCCAGGCAGTATATATGCAGGAAGGAGAAAAATTTGAAAAATGCAGGAATTTTGGAGGATGATGAGCATATGTATGACAGTGTGATTTGTACAGATACGATGACAGAGATGGGAGATATGCTGAAAACTGATATGCTGAATTGTCATGGTAATGTATTAGTGCAATCCCTGGACATGTTTCATGAAATTGCAGATTTTATGTCACAAATTGAGTCAGAGGCTGAGGTAACTCAGCAAAGAGTGTTGAGTGCTGAAGAAATTCAGCAAACAGAGTTTCCAGCTGGTTATGATCAGCTTTCAAGAGACAAAGGGCTGAAAATTTTCAGCCAACAGAGTTTACTGCTGAAATATTTCAGCATTCAGAGTTTGGGGCTATTTCTATGCAGTCCATAGAGCAGGGGGCTGAGAATATTCAGCCATTGGAGTGCACAATTGCTGATTTACAGCAAGGTTTATGTAATGCAGAAGAGCATAATGAAGCCAGGGTTGACACGAAATACAAAACTGTGGATAAGAAAGTGGATTTTATAGGCAAGATTATGGAGTATTGTTCTACCACTTCAGAGATACAGAGATTCATTGGAGCTTGTGTGTTTTACATGACTTGGACACCCCATTTTGCACACATAGCAAATTGTTTATATGAGCTGTTTCGAAAGTGGCAGAAATTATTTTGGGATGAGAGCCACACTAGAGCCATGAGGGAAATGAGGAAGTTATTGCAGATTTTTTGGAAGATGGTGAAAAGATGGTTTGGGCCATACATAGTCAGACATGTCTTTGATAATGCAACATATGAGCTGACAGAATTGGATGGAACAGTGCTTAGAGTGCCTATTGCTGGAAAAAGAATCAAGATTTTCAAGAAAAGAGATGATGAGGATTATGCATTGGAAGAATTTTCAAGAGAAGAGCAACGACAAGAAACTCCAATGGAAGAGACAGATGATATGGCTGAAAATCTTGTTGATCTATCGGAAATGCATAACGAAGAGATTGATTTGTTTGTGGATCTTGATGATAATGATCATGGGTAGTTGGCCCATCCGGAGGATGCGCAGGATTAGAGGGGGTGGATGTCGTATTGCTGCGCATTCGAGGTGTGAAACCACCCAAAAGTTGTGCGTGTGATTTGATACTTTGTACATACTTAGTTGTTATGTTTGCTCTTTCATTTTATGCTGAAGACAGAGAAGAACAAGGAGTTTTGGTAGACTGGTAACTCGAGATGTAATCTCATGGGCTACACTTATTTCAAGATATGTCGATTATGGGCTTTGTGAGGATGTTTCCAACATCTACAACTGGATGTACTATGTGTGAAATGGCAGTAGTATGGGCATAGAACCAACTGATCACTGATGAGTCTGGAGAGCTTATCAAAGCGTATCTTAGCAAGATGTGCGAATGCCTTCCGAATCTGAATGGAGAGAGTGTTGTGGAGTGTGACCAAGTTTCTTCCATGCCCACAGTGACCTTTACGATAGGAGGGAAACATTTTGATCTTACGCTTGAGTAGTATATCTTGAAAGTTGGAGAGGGTAATGAAATGCAATGTGTTAGTGGGATTATGGGTCTGGATGTTCCTTCAGGGCCTCTATGGATTCTTGGTGATGTTTTCATGGGTGTTTACCACACGGTTTTTGATTATGGAAATACACGTGTAGGCTTTGCTAAGGTCGCCTAATTGTCGTGAGGGCCATGGGAAAATATCTTTAACTATATTGACAATGAAGTGATTTGCAGGCTTGGTCGATATTAAAACGTGTGGTTAATGCTAAAATTGCCCCGCTTTCCTGGGGGAAAAAAAGGAAGCTTTTCTAGAAAAAGAGGGAGCTTTTTGAATCGTGAAGGAGGGAAAATAGACGGGGAAGCAGAACAGAGGGGGATGCAGAAAAACAGTGGGGGAGCATTGAAGGATCGACTAAGGAGGAAGATGGAGGATATCCTGAGGGTCGACAAGAGGGAATTAAGCGTGGATGGGAAGGCGGAATTAGGGAGATATGGAGCCTGGGCTTTGCCGTGAAGTGTGGAAGTTTCCTCTTCGTCTTCCACCACAGAGTAGACAGTGAACGGCGCAGAATTCTGGATAAAGGAGGAAGGTAGTAATCTGGAAGGCAAGAATTGCCCAGTCAACGAGACGGAACTCTGTGGCTCAATGGATGATTCATCGTTATGTTTCATGGATAAGTACAATCACTCCAGCATCAAGTTATGGGAAGAAATCCACCATACGCTTTCCTAAGTCTGAAGGAGAAAGAGCTGCGGAGACAAGGAGGCTCAAGCTCGTCTGGATGTCTGTTTCTTCCAGAGAACAAAATCACTGATTCGAGTGACAAACATCTGCCGAATTCACATGTGGAATCAAGGGAAGCAAAAGCTTTGGATGAAAGCGACAATTAAAAACATTGAATTAAGAACCATAAACAGCAGTAATACAACATACCAGTACTGGCATCAAAATCAGAGCTGTTCGACATCCGATTTGTTGTTCTTAACGGGCTTGAAGCACTCATTAGCCGTATACATGTAGCCATCGATCATTCTGAAACGTTACGGCGTGACTCCTGTTAGGCACAGACAGTAGGAGAGCAAGAAGGATAAAGGATTATTATCCCTCTCGTAACGATGGATCTCATCATGCCTCGAGCAAAGAGGATACAGCAGACCGGTTTCCAACGATGAATGACCCTGCATCTGTTTCACTTCTCCCATTAACTGGAGCGCCGTTTAACGCAGTCTATCCGAGTCAGTTACCTGACTTGTTTGTTGAGGAAAAATCCAAATGATCGAAGAAGAATTTTTCCTGATCCTGTTTCTGGTGTGAATACTGGACGACCTGAACTGAATTGACGTTAGTCAAGTGACAAAGGATGAAGATATTGGATTGGCATGTCTCCTTGGGAATCAGACACCGATGAAGAATTTAGAAGAGTGTATAGTGATTCTTTAGCTGTTGTTGAAAACAGTCTGGCCTCTCAAATGGCTCTCAAAGGAGGCCTTTGACTTGAAGGATAAAATTGCACAAGCTACATGGTCTCAAAGGCAATACAAAGTAAGTGAGAGACGCAGAGATGGAGGACAGGTCTGACGAGGATATGAAAAATCTTGCTTTGAAAGCAGCAAGAACGATTGACTCTGCAAAAGCCTCACATTGATGATTACAACACCACTTGTTTAAATCATGGGCGTGTGATTGTGTAAAATTTCTGTTTGGAAATTCAAGATGGATCAGTGACTCATAAAAGCTGAACATATATAGGTAGAATTGAAGGAAATGCTTCCTCTATGCTCACACAATATGACATTGAAGATGTTCAAGAACACTGTAGACTCTTATAACAGTTTCATAGCAGGAAATTGTCTTCCTCTATGGAAGATTTTGCCTTTCTCTCAGTTTTCAATGATGTAATGGGAAAGACTTCTTCTCTGCTAAGAAGTTACTATCAGTTCCAGAGTTTATTGTTAACCTGTTACTACAGAAAATGATAAAGGTGTTGGTTGGCTTGAATTTCAAGGATTTTGTGACCCTTCTCTCAGTTTTTTCAGTGTTAAAGCAAACCTTCGAAAAGAAAGTGAAGTCCATTTGTTTAAAGTCTATGATGCAGATGGAGAGGGGAAAATGACTCGTGAAGACATTTTGGAAGTTCTCTATGACTTATCAAGCTTTTTCCTTTTCGAAGAACTAGGCCAACAAGTCTGTTTGCCACATTCAAGAGACTAAAGGCTTGAACAAATTGATTATAGGGTCATTTTCTGACATTGCATTCACAAATTGAATCTTGATCTTGTTTGATTGATCTTCTATCTTGGACCAATAACCTCTGTGGTTGCGACATTGCTTTCACAAACCCTTCGACAACGGTAGCTTTTTGGCGACATCAATGCTGATCAGTTCATCCTGCCGCCGCTGATTCTTGAACTTTGGAGCTTAAGTTTTTTTAAAAGCTTTATTATGCTTATAAACCCAAACTTAATCAATTGGTTCTCTGTCAACAAGACTACCTTGGAAGGTAGTCGTTCACCGTTAGAGACTGGTCCTTCGTGATCCAACATCACAGTAGGGGGTTCTTTACCGCCAGGAACACACTGGTATTGACGGATTGTCATGAGACTGACCGTAGAGCCCATTCGTTCCAAGAGCTTCGCCTTTGCGCGAGATGGTAAGCGATTGGAAGCCCTTGATCTCAGCTTTGCTCTGATACATTTGGTGCGCAAATCGGATGCTATATGTGTATGTAGCGAGTATCGAAAGGTCCCCAAGAACAAATAACTCTACTTAAGCTCAAATATCAAGAGAATAGATTTGCACGACATGAGGCAAAAATACCAATTGGGTTTAATCTTCCCCCATGCCTTGTGTGAGCGTTTCACAAGGCATGTATTTATAAATTTATTCATCTCAAAGCTAAAAAATAGCCCAATTTTACAATTAGCATGCTTTAGCTTTTGCGTTTTCTTTTTTCCAAATAAAGAATAAAGCGGTTGGGCAACCCAAGAGTCGGGGCTGTGCCCAAATACAATGCTCAATAATGAATATTTACATCGTGCACCCATGCACATAAAAAATAATAAATATTTGTTAAGCGCTTCAATAAATAAGCGCGCCTAAATAAATATTAGTGCCACGCTTTTAATGATAAGACATGCGGCCATAAAAAATGATAAGTTTTTCTAAGTAATTTGAATGCATGCTATCGCCCAGTGCTTCCCAACGCCAATACAGCCTGCTCTACACATCAACTGAAGCATTCACAATTGTTAGAAAATAATAAAATTAAACCGAAAAAAGTAAATACCTAGCAGTCTTCAGCTACAAAATAAATAAATAGGTTGGAACTCTGTCCTAATCTTAATTTAATACGAGTATGCACTCTAAAGTCATAAACGTCCATTAATTTAAATATGTATTTTGTGGAATCACCTGCTATGGAATCACCCACATGCACATTAAATTAACGTGATGCTCGAAAAGGACAGGTGTCCTCGTCAACTTCTCGCACAAGGAATCCACCTTGCGTATGAGCCTCGACAAATAAATATAGTTTTACATAATCCACCGTAAAACCTCACAGAATCCACCGTAGAATAAAAACTCACAGAATCCACCGTGGTCTCACGGAATCCATTGTGGAATATGCCTCCTGGCATCATGGTTGGGATTGGTCCACAATTATTCAGTGCATTAATTTTGTGCTTGACTAAAGGAGACATTCTAATATGATTTATGGGCTTAGGTATGTCTTTGGGAGAGTGTAGAGAAGATGTTAGTTTTGTCAAAATCTTTGTGGAAGTCACAACTATTTGCTTCTATGCTCTTAATGTTCTTTTCAGCACTTTGCATAATGAGTATAAATTTGTTTGGATAGATCTAAATGCAACAACCATAGCTTGACTTTCACCTTGGATGTCTTCTAAAGCATTGTGCAGATCTTGGAGGAATTGGGTCACTAGGATTATGCACCTGTTTTAAATTATGAGGGACAAAGAGATTAGCCTTTTTCATTGTCTCTGAACTTAACATACATTGCTTTGGTAGATCATGTGGATATTTGAAAGACGAGGGCATGTAATTCTCCTTACCCTTTTGAGAGAAATAGGGAGGAATGAAATGTGCGTTGACAGGTGTGAAAACAATGGAGAATCTACATCATTTGATTGAACAAAATCTTTTGAAGGAATAGAAGCATCAAAACTATGAAGACTTTCTTAATCTGATTCACATGAATCATTTCAATTAGATAGGACACTCTTAGTGTCAGAAAATAGAGGACTCCTCATAAGAAGAGAGAGAAGAAACAAAAGGACTATCTTTAGAATATGAATCACTTTCACTAGTGTAAGAGCTGAAAGAACTTAACTCTACGAGTTAGTTGAATCATCTGTTGTTGGCTTGTTGATCTTGTCCTTTGTTAGGACATTTGCAAGATATCCAAAACTACCATAGGTACAACATTTTAGACATTTTTTATTTCACCCAACAAACTTAGATGACTCACCTCTGTGAGATTTAGAAGATTGGTGTCGAGATCTTCTGTGGTGATGCCTTTTGGAGTGCTTGTAGTGATATTTGAAATCTCTCTTGTAGTCTCTATAGTCTCTATGAGACCTATGCCTGGAGAAAGACTTGTAAGAAGTTATCCATTTTGGCTAATTGGGATTACACTGACATTTTTCACAGCCAAAGTCTTCATCATACTTGTTTGTTGATCTGCATACCTCACTAGGAAGATTTTGTTGTAGAACCATTAGTTTCTACTGTTGACAAAATTCTTTAATAGTTTACTCAATCATCTAAATGATTTGGCCTACATTGTCTATAAAATCATGTTTTTCTTGCTTCATTTTCTGTTTGTAGAAAAATGGTATTAGCTTAGGGAAAGAACATACTAGATTCTCCTTCATGCTGTTGTCATGCACACTAAGAGCTGAAAAGATGAGTGGGTTGCCTCTTACCCACCCAGCCTCCAATCCTCACTAAGAGAGCTAAAGAAGGACACCACCTAGCCAAAGGGAGGATGGGCTAGGACATCCCTTTCCCAAGTGAATGGAAAGAACCAAAACACAACTTCACAAGAGAGAATTTGTAGCCCATCTTAAGGGAAATGAAGATGATGGAAGGTTAAGAGAGGTGATGGCTCCTAATTTCTCCCATTAATATATATATAACATGAGGAAATAAAGATTTCCCACCAATAGAGCATATGGCAAGTCTTCCTTAATAAGTTTAAGTATGAATGTAGAGGGAGAATTAGAAGAGGGTACATATGATCTAGACACCATATAATCTAGACATCATATTAGAATATGAGAGAGATGAGAAGAGAGGGAGACAAGAGGAGAAGAGGTAGAGGGAGCTTGCCATTATATATTCATGGAATGCTATATAAAAAAAGAGACTCACTCATAGCTTACCTCAAAGAGATGGACTAGCATGAGGGTGTTGTATAATGTACTCTTAGTGGCTCCCCTTTGGGCTTGGTGATCTAGAGTGCTTTCATGTGCTTGTGATTATGTGTTTCTTTACATCTCCATGGGAACCTTATATAGCCTCTAGGAGAGATTAGATTAAGCTAATATCCTTGATTAACATAATCCTAGATGATGCATGGCATCTTTGATAATATGGAGAATAGTGGATGGGACAAGTCCCTACCTTGGTCATCATGCAAGAAGCCAAGGGTGGTGGTAGACAAGCTAGAGAAAGGGAGCTAGATTATAAGAGGTGGGTGCTTGAAGTACATTATTATGATATATTTACAAGAAGGATAAAATGGGAAGTTGATGTGATAATGGAGAAAGAGAGAAGAAATTTGCCTTTGTAGCCATCAGTCTCTGCGCCTTTGTAACTTCAAATTGGTGAAGAATCTGAAAAAAGTTTCTTCTGCAACTTTCTAGACCAGGTTTAAACCGGTCGAGCAACGTGGGAATTTTCTTGAAGTTCGATTTCCCCTAGTTCTTGAAGAGTAAACCCAAAGTGATAAGATGTAGGGTTTAAGCTATGGGTAAGGCTCTTGATAGGAGTTTTGGTCAAATTTTGTGGTAGAAATCTGGTTTGTAAAAAACCCAGATTACACACTTAGGCCTTTATAGCACACACCTAGGCCTTTCTGAAGCAAGCCACACATGTAGATCAAGTACTCGTACTTGCATTGGTCACAAAAGCTTGGATTTTAAGAATGCCTCTCTTGCTTCCATAACATAATCTAATTTATTTCCAACTAGTTCACTTAGCAATAGCTAAGAATAATTGGACAGGGTCTAGTTGTTGTGCTATAGCTAATTTAACTTGAGGGTCTTTGGCTTCAAAAATTTCTAGCATTGTCTCCTATAATACTACAATACTACTTTTGGGCCTCTCCTACATTGACACCTCTCTCTTGTCTCTCATCAATAATTATTTTTATCTCCTCTCTCTCTCTTATCCAAAAGTTATTTTTATCTCTCTGTCCTTCCTCTTTTCTCGTTTGAGTCCTAATACCCTTCCAATTAAAATTCCTTACGTTCAAAGTATTTAGAATGTATTTTTGATTTTAAAGACTAGGCAAACCATTGATGAATTACTCACTCAAGGTAGATTAGAGTTTTTATGAGTAATAATATTTAAAGCAATGTCTTTAGTTTTGTAATATATACTAGATAAATCTACCTTGATTGATCTCATTAAGAACTTGTTTCTATATATATATATATATATATATATATATATATATATATATATATATATATATATATATAATTCAAAAACTATTGTCACTAAAAATCTCTCTTTTTCTCTCTCTCTCTCTTATTGATATATATACATATTAATGTGTGCATGTACTTGCGTGTGTATATTAGAAGTTCTAACACGAGCATACACACATGCACACATACACATGATATTAGTTCAAAGAAGTATAAGTATATTTTATAGGCTATGAATATTAATATTATAACAACATGATGTCAAGTTAGCAAAGACATGCACAATGAGAGATCAAGATGATGGTCTCTCTCTCTCTCTCTCTCTCTCTGTGTGTCTCTCTCTCATTAAGCATATTGATTAAGTATCGATTTTATACTTGTTTTAACAAATCAATATCCTTTCTTATCACCACAATAAATGATTCACAAATGTGCAAGCTTTAATAGTGAGTTTTTATTTTTTATCCAATGTTTAATGAGATTGCTAGAGCCATATATAAAGAAAAATTTTTAGTAACTATTTGGAATGGATGTAAATGTAGACATATTTATATACTAACCTGTGCTTACTGAAGAGAACTTATATCTCATATTCGGAAAGAGAAGAACTTTCCCAATGTCACCTATAGTGTGACCAGCAAGAAAAGACTTTGCTAATTCTTAGAGTAAATGTATTTTATTTTGTTGAGAAATTATAGACATACCTCAACTGGTTAGCTATGATTAAATTTATGATAATATTTTACTATCATTGCCTATTATTTTATGGAACAATAGTACTCTTGGCATTTAAGGTCAATGTAATACAAATCTAGATTTTACAAAAATTGTTTTGTATTGTAAATATGAGAGAGAGAGAGAGAGAGAGAGAGAGAGAGAGAGAGAGAGAGAGAGAGAGAGAGAGAGAGAGAGAGAGAGAGAGAGAGAGAGAGAGAGAGAGAGAGAGAGAGAGAGAGAGAGTAGTGATGATGGTGGTGGTGGTGAAAGTGAAAGTGGAGGTGGATACATCTAAGGGTGGAATAAGTGAACATTATGGAACAAGAATAGAGGGGTTGCAAAAAGAACTCGCTCAAAAATTTTGCCCTTTTCCATTTCTTAGTAGTTGAGACCACCACTTTCAATATCTTTTGCATTCACAACATAATTTCTTATGCATGTTCGTATATTATATAATTTCTTGGTAGTTGAGGCCACTACTTTCAATATCTTTTGCATTCACAACATAATGTCTTATGCATGTTCATATATTATAGAATTTTTTTTCTATTAAAAAAATTATATAATGGCATAATATCATGACTTTAATATTAATTGTTACTATTAATTAAAAAATATTTTCTTCCTCCAAAATTCACTACCCATTAAGAAACTAACTCCCCTTTTCACCACCCAAAAAGAGGTAGCTAGTTTACCACCTACACTTGCACGCACACACACACACACACACACACACACACACACACACACACACACACACACACACACACACACACACACACACACACACACACACACACACACACACACACACACACACACACATCTATGTGTGGGTTGTAGATAATGCACCCCATCTCGTGTTGAATGCAAGGCTTGTAAACCATGTGAGATATAGCCAACATTATGTGTGCACATGAAGCACAAGAGCTTCTATAGTGGCACATGACTCCTATGAGATGCACCACTAGGACTTTGCCTTATCATGATCCCTCATATGTTCTTCCTCATGTTGTAGCTAATCATGCCAACTTGTAGTATATAGATTCATAATATATTACAATCCAAGTCATAATATTTCATATTGACTACATTATTGTATGTATATTTCACGTGTGCTATACATATGATGCAAAGTGACAACAACAAACTCACTCACATTATGATTAAGCATGCAACAATTGGTAATATTGGACCTTAAGAGTGTTAGTTTATTGTAATAGTTTTCTTTGGTGTTTTTTTTTTTGGTAGTTGAGGTGGGAGACATGTCCAATGTGAAGCATCAGTCTAATGTCATGCTTTGTGCACCATAGGCATGGAGTGCCTAGTAATGGTGAAAGAATTGAGAAAGAGTACTATAATAGAAATACTAGGATATGAACCCTAGAGTGTAGACTAGATTGATGAAAAAGGTATGACTACTCCTTAGTGCTCCAAACAATATAATGCAAGGTTAACAAACTATTAGGCATCATGTCCACAAGCTCGGACTCTAGGCTCCCCAAGGCTACACCTTTTGATACAATAATTGGGCAATCTAAATTAAGACATATACTATGACCTCTCAATTAGCTAGCGTAGTATGGTTGCACAAAGGCTTGTTTGCACTTATCACTTTAGCACCTTTTTGCTTATTTGGGTGGTTACTATTTCTTGATGCTACTTGGCTAATGGCCATCATTGTTCTCTTTGTCCATGGTGTATTCCTATGTTGTTAGTTTGGGAATTAAGTGTCCTAAAACTCTCTAACAATGAGTGGTGTGCTCTATGCAATGATACAACAACAATGATTTGTACATCATTAGTGGCATATGAAGCGAACTATGCCTATGTGGTGACCCCGAATGCTTGAAGTTCAATCTACATGATGTTCTTGAGGGGATCTCAATTCGGTAAGATCTCATAGCTTGGAGCATCCTAAAACTTAAAGAGAATTTAATTGGTCACGGCACTCTTAATACAATTTAAATAGATTACTTGGCAAATGTGCTTGAATTAAAAATATGGATAAGATGCCTATTTTCTACTAATGAAATACGATCTTTCACTTTTACCATTAAGATATTTGGATATTTGGGTATCTAATTAGAAGGCATAGCTATCCAACTCTACATTGAGCAACATAAGTTAGATCCTTCAAAATTAAGAAAGGAAACACAAGTTGCCCTTATATTGCTAAACTCCCACAGTTGGAAGTAATGGACGTTGATGATCCCCTTATTGTTGTTATCACGATAGCCCAAGAATTTTACAATATACCATTGGTAAATGAGTGACAGTAGCTCTATCTACCCTCTAGCATTTGAAAATTCATCATGATCACGAAAATAATGTATAGAACATGTAATATTTGCCAAATTATATCTACTACTTGGTTTATTGTTTTGATGCTAGCAAATACTATCATTTGTTGATTATGTGCAGTTGTGTATAATGAGACTAGTTTGCTTTCAATATGGATGTTTAGATGAATGTTGTATTGAAATTATGCAAGATGGAAGCCTTCATTAGTCATCTAGTTGAATTGTGATCACCTAAAACTTATGGCAAACACAAGCTTTTTTGATATTTATGACTATGTGGCATGTTCGTGTTTTTAAGTGACATCCATCTTTTTGGCAACATTTTTCCTTTCATGATAAACATTTGACAATTTTTGTAGGAAATATGGCTTAAACTATGCTAATGGCATGTTGGTAGCTCATACATCAATGTTCTTCTTATAAAAGGACCTATTCCCACCAACGCTTGGTTTGGAACCAAAATGCGAACTCCTATTGAAACTTGCAAGTCTCATGGGGTCATCATGGATGGCAGTTGAACCCCGAACCTTTTTTAGCGATGGTTGGAGTGATGGTCCAGAAAGCTTTGCCGCCAGCTTGCATGTGCAGAGCTTTTGTTGACTTGATCCAAATTTTAGGGCGAGGATAGATATTCAGGATGGGCCCCGCCACGGGCCCACTTGCCTCTCGGTTCACACAACCGGAAGCACCAGTTATAAGTGCCAGTGCCAGTGCTGTTTTTCCAAACAGTATTACATACAATTAAAGTTAAGCCGAACGCGGACGATGCTAATCATGGCCCCGATTATCGAATATAGATAGTATCGAGCAATGCCTGTGATGGGGATTCGGAAAGTCCTAAGCATCATGGGATGAGGTCTTAAAAGTTATTCGTCGGCATTGATCGAAGTTCTCGTACATTTTGTAATTGGGCTCTCTGGATCTCCGATCAATCCAATCAGTTGATTTATATTTATGATTTGATAGGATTAGCCAGCTAAAAAATCATCACATAGTTTAGTGATCAACATTGTTCGAGGTTTCAAAAAAACACTTCGTCGGCGTCTGGTGATGAAGACAAGGCGATAATGCTGGCTTAATCATCTTAAGGATACGTTGATGGGTCTAGTATATTCATCGGCAATGGTCTAAGCGAAGGAGACGGGTCGTATCTCTCTCTCTCTCTCTCTCTCTCTCTCTCTCTCTCTCTCTCTCTCTGTGTCTGCGCAGCGACTGTAATATGGGCGGGCTCAGATCATCAGTGCCAGTGTGCGGGGGCTTGTTCTTGGAAGGAAGCGCGGCAGAGCAACGGGAGATCGACGGTCTGATGTTTCCGAAGGTGCTGCTTCCCGCCACGTCGGAGCAGGAGGGTGACTTGGCGGCGGTGGTGAGGGCGGTCGGGGAGGGTAAGGGGTGGATCGGGCAGGAGCTGCACAGGCATGGCGCCATCCTCATGCGGGGGTTCGGCGTGCGCAGCTCCCTGGACTTCGAGGCCTTCATGGAGGCCTTGGGATGGCAGACCATGAGCTACGTGGGCGTCGCTCAACGCACCCAGCTCCACCCCCGCGTCTTCACCGCCAACGAGTCCTCCCTCGAAACCGAGATTTACTTCCACCACGAGATGTCCTACGTGCGTACGTCTAAACCTAACCTCTCTCATAGAGACAGCATGTCTCTGCTGTATGTCATGAGTTTTTCCCTTGGGGAGGTACCCCATACCCTCCTATAGGTGCAATTGGGGGCAAGGGCTACCCTAACCATACTTCCTAGGTCCACCAACAACATCTGTACCATACACCTATCTACGTTGCAGTAGGGGATAGGGTACACTAGCTAGGTGCAATTACCGATCCTTGCCCCCAACTGCACCCAACCAAATATATGCAGTCCCTTCCTCACAAAAAAATCATAATGTTGTCATAATTCACAATATGGAAATGATATTAGGATTTGATTATAAACTTCTTTTGTGTGTGTGTGTGAACATTACCAATTATAGGTTTTTCTCATGTTTGGTCCACCCACTTAGGGAGTGAGTACTCATGAAAGCCTTGTTCCACCTAGCACTGTGGGTGCACATGGAGGATAGTTAACCCCACTCTCACATTTCATGTAGGGGAGTTAGTGAGAGGTTAGAGAAAATTCCCAAGCAATGGGTCCACAAAAAATTCATTGCTCTCACATGTCAAGTGGGGGAGCTAATGAGTTTAGAGAAAATTCCCATGAGCGTAAAGCTCCATGATGACCTCCAATGGGTGCCATAGAACAAGTAACTTTCAAAGCTCCAACATATTCCGATGCTCAATGGTTTGTTTCGAAAAATAAATGTATCCTATTCTTAGCGAGGTTGAAGCGCTTATTATTCAAGATATGAAGCTCTTATTACTTATATATTTTATGACAAAGATAGATTTTGGCATTTAGATAAATATCCAAAGATAGAGGGACAAAGGCCAATTGTTTTAGAGGGCCACTTTTTTGGCCTACTGGAATGGAGGACATATCTATAATTGCAAAGTAACCATGAGCTCCAAACCTATATGAAAAGATTATGGTCATATCTAAGCCATCCCAAAGGAATTTTCAATTTTCAAGTCTGAGATTTTTGCTCATGTGAAGCTTCTCTTAACATAGTTTCCTTCACCCCTCCTATTGCCTTAGTAAAACCTTCAAGAAAACATGGCTTATTAGCACAAATGGATGAGAACTATCAAACGAGAGAACATGCTCATGATCTATAAGATACACATTAGAAAATGTGAACCAGAGCTACTTGTTTAACAAGAAGCATGAAACTATACTTTGGCCAAGTCTTTATCCATGCAATAGCCTAACTTTAGCAACAAGCATGAAACTATGCTTTGGAAGTTTTTATCCATGCAATAGCCTAACTAGGTTAACAATGAGCATGAAACTTTAATTTGCTCAAGTCTTTGCCTATGCAATAGCCTAACTAGGTTCCTTTCCTGTAATATCAACCCAAACCCCAAGTATTAGATGCAACCTAGATTGTCTGTGTCTCTTCTAACATCATGAAAAAAATTTGTGAGAATCTTATGCATCATATGCTGTGTGTTAAATCCAAAATTATTTTAGTAAATGTTAGTTCACAAGAATAATTTTAAAGTTTCACTTTTTATGCAGTCCCCCTTTTTCCCTTCCAAGGTTATATTTTTTTGTGAGCTTGAGCCAGGTGAAGGTGCAAACACACCTATAATCCTAAGTCGTAAAGTCACAGAAAGTGTGAGTAAGAGCTATCCAGATTTCTTTGAAAAGCTAGAAGAGAAAGGTGTAACTTATACAATCCCTATGAAGTCTCGTCAAGGCTATGAAAGCTTTCTTCGAGGGTGGGAAGACTTCTTTGAGACAATCGACAAAGACGAAGCTGAGAGAAGGTACTTTTGCCAATACAAGCTCTTCACATACATGACCAGTTTTCATCCAACATCTTAGTATTTAGTAGCCTATCTCATAAACTAAACTAATGCTAAATATGGCATGGTAGAGCTAGATAAAGCTAATAAGATGGTCACAAAGAAAAG
Source organism: Lygodium microphyllum (assembly GCF_053477565.2). NCBI lineage: Eukaryota > Viridiplantae > Streptophyta > Polypodiopsida > Schizaeales > Lygodiaceae > Lygodium > Lygodium microphyllum. Next base: position 93,225,476 of record NC_141138.1, read on the forward strand.
AAGGTTGGCTTCCAAGGAAGATTTTAGGTGCAACTATTTTGAATATGGAATCAAGCCTCATAAGGCAAAAGATGCCTTTGGTCACATGAAGGCATATATGGAACATATTAGAAAAACATATAGCTCAACATAGAGCAAGAACATTAAAAAATGTTAAAACTATGCTAATTACACTCATATGTTAGATTGAAATTTCTCTATTTTTTACTCATGTTTTGATTGATATGTGGCCTTTGCTTCATGTTGTAGACCAACTAATCATGCCCTAATATTTTTGTTTGCATGGTTTGGTTGTCTGATAATTAAAGGGCTATAAACTACACATCTCGCTTAGAGTGGGGTCCAAATAGAAGTACAACAATCATACAAGGCCCAGTGCCTGCAGTGACAAGCTATAAGGAGCATCCAAAGGATAAGGTATGGAGGAACATCATAACAGGAATATATGTTGAGCCAGATAAAGATAAAGGAAATGGTAATGTTACATTTGGTGATGGGTCACCTTTGCCCAAAGAAGCCGTTGAAGGGTGTAAAAGAATTCTTGAAGAATGGGCAGTGGACATACCATGGCAACGAGGGGACATCATGATCTTAGATAATCTAGCTGTCATGCATGGTAGACGTGTAGGAAAACCTCCTCGTAAAATTTTAGCCTCTCTTGTACCTTATGATCCATGAGCAATCCATGACTTCAAGAAGCTTGTGATATACGAACACCTAATTATTTTACTAAAGGAACCATGTTCATACATTTTTCGTATGTGCCATAATACTCAAAACACCATCATCTTTTTGACACTTTGAGTTGATGGTGAATGTATTTTATTGGAATGAATCTTGATAGATGCATCATGTCATGTATATGCAAGTGTATACATCCTACACATCTAAGACAATTCTTTCTAACCATCTTTCCAAAATCCAAATTTGTGAATGTAATATGCCCAAAATAATACAATCTAGGAAGGAGGGTGAAATAAATGAGTTGTTATAGGGTTTTCAAATGTAACCTTAAGGATTGCAGTCAAAGTTTTTCATTAGTACTTTTCTTGTATTTTTAGATGCTTATGTTTGACCATCTTGCCAAGATTCAAATGAATGTTTTGAAACAAATAAAAGGGCTTTCAAATGCTACACCCAAGATTGTGGTCAAAGTTTTTCATTACTATGTTTCTTTTATTTTAGTTGTAAGACATGGTTAGAAGGGAAGTTTTCAACAACTTGAACATATGGGGTAATTTTGATTCCATAAAGTTTTGGAATTTATTTAGGACTTACATGATGCTTCCCTCATGACAAGTCCTAAATAATTTTTTTTGAAAACTTGAAAACTTTTGCCATGTGCAAAGAGAATTTTATGTATGCTTGGTTGATTGTGGCTATGATACAAAAGTAAATTTATATTATACTTCATTTCTTAATAATTACAATTAATAGATTTTGAAAAAGAAAATATAATAATGGCTTTGGATTACATTATGTGCTATCACAAATTCTTTGAAAAAGAAGGGGAGCCTCTTGTATATGTTGTAAATACTTGAGGTTCTGTAAAGAGTCTAGGTAGATGTGTGTGTAGATTATATTGTTTTAGTTGCTTGAATAGGATGTCACATTACATGTCAAGATGCAATGCCCACAGAGCCAAGGTGTAAGAGTGGGATAGCATGAGAACCACAAGAAATATTCAATCATATTGATAGGGTATAAAAGGTGTAAAAGGACTCAGTTGTTAGGGCATCAAGAATTTGAATCAAACTAAGTCACTTCACCTTTCTCATAGCCTCAATGGCTTCCCTTCCTTCTTTCTCTCTCTTTCTCTAGTCCTTCTATCTCCTTTTTGTAGTCTTTTCTCTCTTCCATTCTCTCTCATCAATCCTCTTCTTTACAATTGGTATCAGAGCTATAGGCATTGGTCCTTTCTTTCTTCCTTTTCTTCATATCTAGTTCCATTTTCAAATTAGGATACTCTATTTACTAAGGATAGCAAGTACTAGTACAACAATGGAGAACCATAGGAGTTAGTAGTCCCTCACAGGTAGGTGACAACTTTCTTGGAAGACACATAGAAGCTATGGTTGGATCTATAGAGATATCTGAAGGTAATAAGGATATGCTAGAAGGTCATCACTAAGTTTCACACAAATTTTTAGGGATTCTCAGTAAAGGAGGCCACTACAGAAGTTAGATAAGGTCAAAGCCACTGTTATCTTTTGTTGAAGACTTTCTTTCTCTTTTTGTGCCAAGCTGTCATGGATTCCCAAGAAGAAATCTTACTTCCCCGCACTTGATCTTTAGTCCCAGGGACAAAGGACTCCATAGGAGCATTCTTCAAGAAATATAGAGTAACTTGATAACCATTATGAAGTTACTATAGAAGTCCATGTGGAGTCTCCAAAGCTGCCTGCGATTTGTGTTGCATTTCATGCTAGCTACCTTGCTCTCCTTCTGCTGTTGAGTCATTGAGCTACTAATGCAATCCTTTCATAAGCCCACTTTCCTGGTTGCTTTTGCATCTCATTGAAAGCTAAATCTCTATTTCAACCAAACTTGCATTGCCTGCTATTTATTTAGTAGTATCTGATTGCCATGTTTATTTTTTCTGCAGAAATTTTTTGATGCTAGGCGAGGTCACAAGACAAGACTGAGGTGACCCTCTCTTGCCAGTAATGCCCTTGCAGAAGAGGTGCACAACCGAGCTTGAGGAGGAATTTTGCACACCCTCAAGTGTTGGATCCCAAAATGTGTTTGTAGGCATAGGTACATTTCCCTTTACCCTTAGTTGAAAGTGGAAATTGGGTATATGCTATAATGTATTGCAAAGGGGTTGAATGTATGGTAGTTGGACTTTTATAAGAGTTGCACAATTAATTAAAAGTAGTTCTAGATCATGTATGGAGTTCATGGTATGCTTGCAATGATATGCAGTCACATAGTGGGTTGCACAGTGATTTCAACCCATAAATAGTGAAAGTTTGGTCCAAAGTAGGCAGTAAAGAGGGTGCATGAAATTTGGGATAGTCACAAAAAATTCATTATAAAAATATCTCTATTAATTCTGTAAGATAGCTATATAGCTAATTGTGCTCTCATTGTGAATAGGGAATTATCATATTCAATTTACATAAAAAAGCTTCTCAATTGGAGTTATCGATTGAAAGTTATAGAAGTTTTCGTGCAAATAGGTCATGTGGATTGCATTACAATGACAGGGCATAGAGAAGAAGGCATAGAGAAGAAGGAAAGTCCCATAATGAAATTGTAAGGGAAATAAAAGACTCCCTGAAATCTATCAATGGGCCTAGCTCCACCCAAGAATATCGTGGAGAGATGTAAGAAGAGCTACTTGAAATGGATCCCTACAACATGTTAAATCATACCCCTTGTCATCATAATATTGGCCATACTGAGAGACATAATGATAGGATAGCCAACCATAACCAAATACTCTTCAAAATCAATCAAATGATTGAATAAATTTCCCTCTCCAAATCTCAGACTCAATAAACACTTGATCAACTTATAGCTCTTGTCACTCAGCTAGCCACTACTTAGGTGCAAGAGAAGGTGAATGGGTCTAAGCTTGAGGCTAGATGGCCTCCCTCATTAGAGAATATATGTGGCTTGTAGGATATTAATGAGGCTAGGGATATTCCATCTAGTAGATATGAAGTTGATGAGCCCTCGTATAGAAGTGAAGAACTTATTTTGAGCTCTCCTATTGTAAATGTAGCTAGTCCCCTAGTGAGATAACAGTCATTAGTAGGAGCTTGCACATGTATCCCATGAGCCCTTCAAATATTGGTGGTTTAAATGGCAATTGTTTAGCTCAAAAAAACATGGCCAACATGTCATTAATGAGAAGCATAGCTTTAATGGACAATATGGCATGTATGGACATCATGGCATGTATGGGCAGTATGGATTCAATGGGTGGCATGGCTCAAATGAGCTCCATGATAAGATCAATCTCACCAAGTATAATGGGTAGTCACACCATCCCTATCTAACTTGGAATAATGGATCTCTAAGTTGGATTCCTACTTTAATATTTACCCATGCCATGATGATCAGAAGATTCTCTTTGCTTCTCTTCATGTAGAGGAGTTTTCTCACACATGATAGTGGTATATATAGAGAAAACTTAGTAAATCGATGATTGGGAGGAGATATTTGTATCTCTAGTGAAAAAAGAGCGATTGGCAAGGCCATGGTATTAACTTGAAAAATGGAATCTCACAGTGAGAGTACAAAAATTAGCTTATGAACTTGACAATGTATGTTGAAAGCATTGGTGATGATGCAAAGTCACATAAGTATATCTATGGGCTAGAACCAAGCCTCTTTGCTTATGTAGTAATAGCTCAAAAACCACCCACCTTGTTTGATGTAATAGAATTGGCTAAAAGATATGCATGTAAGTACCACAAGAATGATAATCTATAGCAAGGTTTTGGACAACAAAGAGATCCCATAAGGTAGGGTTAATATGGAGGGATTTACAGAGGAAATAACATGCCCAATACTAGTCCACAAATCCCTACTTAAGCCACCTTTAATGCTAAAAGAACACAAGGCAATTTTGGAACAACATTCACCCCAAGGGAAGGTAGTAAGCATGTTGAGAAATGCCTCAGTCTCATGGGTGGACAACTAGGAAAGTGAGAATGAGGATCCAAATGCTATGAATGCCATGGTACATGTTGAAAATGATGACTATGAGGAGGATTTTGAGCAAGAGCAATTTAACTCGTGTGATGGGTTCCCTTTTGACTTGGGTGGATGTTTGGCTTATGATCCCGATGCAATTTTTTTTTCTATATCCTCATATGTTGACATTCCATTTGCTTCATATCTATGGATACATGGATAGGCTCTAGGAGTCCTAGGACACTGCACATTTAAGGGAAAAGTAATGGGGAGAATGTTTTCATTCTAGTGGACAATGATAGTGCCCACAATATGTAAAATCTCAGCTATTGATAGGTTGAAATGATTTTGCATGGACATTTTCCTCAAAGTACAAGTGGCTAATAATGATGAGAAAATCAACACTCAAATATACTTTCAAGTACCCCTATGCTTGGCTGAGAATTATGTGGCCTTTGTGGATTTGATTGCACTAGAAATGGGCCTCATTGATGTTGTCTTGGGCTATGATTAGCCAAAGCACTTGGGCAAGATTGCTATGGACTTCTCTCAGCTATATATGGAGTTTGTCATAGAGAGGCAACTCATATTCTTAGAGGGGCACTTGTGATAATGTATATTTTTAGCTTATTACATCCAAGCAACTCAAGAGGGAATTTAAGAAGCACTTGTAGATCTTTGACTCACACTTGAATAAAGAAGTCACATATCAGTCCTCAAAATCGGCTAATAATTAATAATTGAAAACTTTGTTATAAGAATACTAAGAATCTATTTTAGATATCTAAGATCCTCCCTCCTAAGAGACAAGTGGATCACCCATTGACTTGGAGTTCCATTATTCTAAGCTAGTGAGAATAAGCCGCCTTATAGACCCTCAAAATGTGAGTGTGAGGAAGTTGCTAAGTAGGTCAAAGAGTCACTTGAGATAGGGTTTATTGAGCTAAGGTATTCTCCTTATGCATCCCTAGTCGTGTTAACCAAGAAGAAAAATGGTTCCTTTAAAATGTGCATTGACTATAGAGTTCTCAATAAAATCATGACCAAGAATATTCACCCCATTCTCAAGATTGTTGACTTACTTGATAAGTTGAAAGGGGCAAAGTAATTTACAAAGATAGATCTCAGATTTTGCTATCATTAGATTTGCATGAGAGAGGGTGATGATATAAATGCAAGATTCGTGAATGATTGTGGGCTTTACCATTTTCTCGTGATGCCATTTGGCCTGATGAATGCCACATCTACTTTCTAGACTCATGAGTAAAATCTTACATTCTTTTCTTTTCAAATTTGTGCTTGTATTATTTGATGATATCCTTATTGTAATGAATAAAGCTGAGAGCAGAATGAGCAGAAGAGAGAGAAAGAGAGAAGGAAGAAGAGGAAGAAAGACTGGAAGAGGAGAGAGATAGAAAAGAGGGGAGAAAGGAGGAGGAAGCCATGGAAGTTGAAGATGAATGTGAAGAGTATATTCTTGATAATAACTAGATGCTCTAAACTGGGACTCTTACACCTTATATACCTCGATCAGTGTGATCGGGTGTCTAACCCCTAGTTCCCACATATCCCGCTCGTTACAATCCATCCCCACCCTAAAAGTTTTTGCCCTTTAAAAAGAAAAATACAACTAGAGGGTATTGATAGATGGGATTAAGGAGTGGGGTGTAGAGTACTACTTTGAGCCACATTACAATGAAAATGGGTGAGTAAGGACGAGGGACAATATGTTGTCCATTATAGGTATGCTGAGGTAAAATTGCCATAACTTTTGATAGGCTACTCCAAATGAGGCACACCACATATCAAAATGGAGCTTATGACGTGTACTTTTAGCCCACGTAGAAAGCACATTGTTGTGATTTGGGCAAGTAAAAAACTATTCTAAAACAATGTACAGTCTATAGGTAGGGTATAGTAAAAAAGGGACATAACTTGCTAGTCTTTAGCCCGTTAGGCATCTTGGAGGTGAGGAAATTCATTGAAAATAGTGGCTAGGTGACAAGAGGCTTCTTATATGGGTAGGCCTTACCATTTGATGAGGTACTCCTTGATGGATCGAGATCTTAAGTGTTTATCTTGTTGCCCAATGATTGCCTTAGGGATATATTGAATGATACCTTCTTCGTCTATGGAGAGAAGTTCTTCCACATAGTCCACTAAGGTGCCCATGAAGGGCTTCAACTAGCTGACATGAAACACATTGTGAATCTTGGTGGTAGGGAGAATCTCTAATCAATATGCCAAATCACTAACCCTCTTAAGGATCAGATTGTAGGGGCCATAGAAACGGTGGAGGACTTGATGGTCACTCTTTACTTAAAAGTGAATGCCATATAAATAATGGTGCTATTTCTTAATAATATGGAGGATGGCCAACATCTCCTCATCATACACATTCATCTGCATCTCCTTGTCATCAAGTTTATGGCCCTCAAAAGCAATCACACCATGCTCTTGCAACAAGACCGCACCAATACCCCTGTCCCACTAGCATCACATTGAATGGTAAATTCCTTGGAGAAATTAGGGCATATGAGGATGGGGGCTGACATAAGCATTTCCTTTAATTGTTTAAAGCTATAATCAATAGTGGCATCCCAAAAAAAATATTTCTTTTTTAACTGATCAATCAAAGGTGCTACAATGGTGGCATAATGCTTAATGAAGTGTCTATAAAATGAAGAGAGACTAAGGAAACCACATAATGAAGTATTGTGGATGGAGTGGGACAGTCCTTGACACATTGCACCTTCTTGGGGTCAGTCTATATGCCATTTTTGCTAATAATGTGCCCCAAGTACTCCATGGATGTCTGCATAAAGACACACTTACTTTCCTTAGCAAAGACTTAATGCTCTCTTAAGATATCAAACACCCTTTTGACATGTGCCAGGTGCTCCTCTTGTGATTTGTTGGTAAATGAGGATGTCATCAAATAAAATGAGCACAATTTTGAATAGGAAGAGGTGAATAATTTTATTCACAAGGCTCTAAAATGTGGCAAGCACATTAGCTGACCCAAAAGGCATAACTAGAAAATGAGAAAGCCCATGATCAGTTGTAAAAACTATTTTGATCTCATCACCCTTCCTCATATAGATCTGATGGTAGCCAGAGCGCAGATCAATCTTAGTGAAAAAGCATGCCCCTTTCAACTCATCCAACAAGTCATCAATCCATGGAATGGGATAGCGGTCCTTCATGGTGATTTTTTTCAAGTCTCTGTAGTCAATGTACATGCGAAAAGAGCTATCTTTCTTCTTGACTAACTGGACAGGGGATATATAAGGGGAAGAACTTGGTTCAATGAAATCCATCTCAAGTAACTCCTTGACTTGCTTGAAACCTCTTCATGTTCACACTTGGAGAGTCTATAAGGTGGCTTGTTTCACTGGCTTAGATTGGGGCTCTAAATCAAGTGGATGCTCCACTTGCCTCTTAGGGGGAAGGGTTGTAGGTATCTAAAATAAATCACTATACTTCTCAAGTAAGGTTTCCTTAGATACTTTGGAGGATTGATCTAAATTTTTCTTATTCAAGTGCAAGACAAAGATATGTGAGCGTTCCGCAAACTCTTGTTTGAGTTGCTTTGCTATAATGAGTTGAAAATCAACATGATCATAAACTCTCTCTACGAAAATGAGCTGACCATACTTTACAAAATCCATGTAGAGCTGAGAGAAGTCCATAGTAAAATTTTCCATTGTTTTAGCCAATCATAACCTAAGACAACATTAATGATACCCATGTATAATGCAATTAGGTCAACCAATACCACATGATTCTCAGCCAAGCATAGGGGGATTGTGGAACATACATGTGTGTTGATTTCTTCTTTGCCATTTGCTACTTGAACTTTTAGGAGATGCTCTAGTTCCTTAGGGGTGCATTTCAATCGGGATTTATTGACAAAACTATGAGTAATACCACTATCCATAAGGATAAATACATGCTTCCCATGAATATTGCCTTGAATGGTTGATTTATTGACAAAACTATGAGTAATACCACTATCCATAAGGATAAATACATGGTTCCCATGAATATTGCCTTGAATGCACTAGGTGCTGGGGCTCCTAGAATCTATCCAAGCATCCAAGGAGATGGAGAAAAGGGAGGTGGTAGTCAAGTGGGATATCAAATCAAGCGCATGGAATGGGAAACCTCCTAGGTCAAAGGGAAACCCATCCTCTCTGGGTCATAGAACTGCTCATGGTCTACATCCTCAGCATGCTCCTTATTGTCCATATGTAAGTCATATTCATCATTGTGCCAATCTTCCATTATATACATGCTGTGAATCTTGACCTTGGCTATCTTGTAAGGGCACTTGGAGGCATGGTTGGTAGTGTACTTATCACCACATTGAAAACATAGGAAAATTTCCTTCCATTCCTTCACAACACGGGAAAGTGAACCCATGACCACTTGAGCCATTGGAGAATGATGCGGTGAAGTGTCTATTTTCAGTAAATTTACTCTCAGCATTAGAGCCAAAGTGATGCCCCAAAAGTTCTATGTTTTCTTTCAGCATGGAATAAGGATAAATGGGTATTTTGGGGTTGTTATTAGGCGTGGAATTGCCTCTAAAACCACCTCCATATAGGGTTGACTGCAATGGGATACGGGATTGTCCATAACCTTGCTGAAAACTCTCATTTGTACAACACTTCTTACATCAAATAGTGTGGCAAGGTTTTGAGCCATGACATTTGCAGATAGGCTTGGTTCTAACCCATAGATGTACTTATGCAATTTGGCATAATTTCTAATGCTCTCTAATAAATGGTCAAGTTTGTAATTCGATTTGTATACTCTTGTACAATGAGATTATGTTAGTTAGGAGTACACCATGATCTTGCTAACTGCTCTTTTTTCATGAGGGATACAAATACTTAAACCATATGCATTTTAAAGTCTTCCCAATCAATGAACTAATGATTCTCTCGATTGATATAGTGCCACCATGTCACTAAATTGATTGCTTATTACGCATTCTCTATTTAATAAATTCATGTCAATAAATTAATGAATCACTTTTCTTTAAGTGTTGATGATGATCTAGCATGGCCATGAGACCATTTAGAGACCAGTATTCCTAGTGCATCACTTAATGGGGTGACTAGAGCACTGTGATGGGGATATCTGGTACAGACAGTACAAGTTATGAAGGGGAAAAGAAATGTGTGCCGAGTGTAAGAGTGTACACAAGAACCAAGGAGTTACACATAAATGAAGATGGATTGAGTTCTAAGAAGAGGAAGTGCATTAGCATTGTGTATATGTATTTATGTGTGCATCTAGGGATGCATGGGAATGTTTACTTGTGTGTAATCAGCATTGCATTCATTTGGGGTCATCCTCTCCCCTAAAAGTTAAGGTTTAAGTTCTTTTCTTTCATTAAGAAAGACGAGAGAGGGAATTCTCTCACTAAGAAAGACGAGAGACGTGATCCTCTGGAAGTGAGGAGAGAAGTGATTTTCTCTTTCTAAGGCCTAAAATGACACAAGCTTTTGTGTGGAATTCAATCTTAAGGTTGAGGCCCAAGGCAATCTAATGAACTCTCCTTATCTATGACTCAAGGTGGTTGCATGGATCACAAGTTAAGAGTACAGTTTAAAAAGTAAATTTTTGGAAAATCCATTTTTAAAATATCTCGCAATAGAAAAATGATCTCTAAAAATGGGCCGTGTGGGTTATCGAAAATAGCGAGATCTACAACTTTCGTGTTGGACGTTTTTTCATCCAAACAATGCACAAAGAGATATATCGAAATTAGTGCTGTAGAGTGGAACAACCACATATTGCATGAAGATCAACTCAACTCTCTCTCCAAGAAGAGAAGCTTTTGAAAGCCTATAAAAGAGGAGGCTCTCCTTGGGTATAAGGGAGAGGTGAAGGAAGCATCACTTTGCATGTATCCAAGAGGAGAAGAGAAGGTGCAAGTGTTGCGGAAGCCCTGCTGAAATCAAGTGCTGCGGAAGCCTTGCTAAAATCAAGTGCTACGGAAGCTTTGCTGAAATCAAGTTCCAAGAGGAAAAGAGAAGGTGCAAGTGCCGCGGAATCTCTGCCAAAATCTGCCGAAATCAAGTTCCAAGAGGAGAAGAGAAGGTGCAAGTGCTGCGGAAGCTCTGCTGAAATCAAGTGCTAAGAGGAGAGCCCTACACATATTGCGTAGGAGAGAAGGAGACTCAAGAAGGATCAAAAGGTCCCAACTTCCAAGTTGTGCAAGTGTTAGCCGGTTGTATACCGTGTAAGGAACCGTGATCTTGTTTCCAAGATCTACAAGTAAGAACTGGCTTATGTGTAACAGAGGAGCTTGCTCCTTGTCAATAATATAACTCCACAAGGAGGGGGATTGGCCCATCTTCCAGTCCCTAGTGTGTTGCCAATTTCTCTACCTCTCTCTTTACATCTTTCTTTTCTCTCATCTATTCTCCCTCTGTGCCAATATGATATTCGCCATATATATTTTAAGTAGATAAGAAAGTCGATCGTGTATCTCAGATTCTATAACACACCATGTGTGGGAAAATCCTTCTAAGTGGAGAGAAGTAAATATAATTTTTTGATTATCCATGCAGGGGTAGATACTGAAGTAGGACTGTAATTTGGATCTCTATTCTTCCAAGTCAAATGGTGAGGGAGATTTTCCATTGTATTTAGCAAGAATGATCTTATCACACAAATCATGAGGGCCTTGCTGCTCATGGAAACCTTGCTATCCATACATACCATGATGGCCATACATACCTTGCTATCCATACATACCATGGTGTGAATTTATCCCATGCTGTCCATTATTGCCGTACTGCCCATGATGGCCATGCTAGCCATTAATACCATGCTTTCTATGATGGGGTTGAGCCATATAAGTTCCATTAGGGTTTCGAGGGAGAGTAGTGGAGTTTCTACAATAGTGGGAGAGAGCTTCACTGAAGGGTTTCCTACACGGGTGCTGAGGGAGCTCAATGTCATCAGCATGCGAGGTTTCACCGAATTCATAGGTGGAAGGGGGAATACCTTTGGATCCAAGAATGCCCTATGGACCATGTAGTGGTTCTAGTGGTGGACACTATCGAGACTCACACTTGGATTCATTCACCTTTTCTTGGGATGAAGTGGTAGCTAGCTGAGCTACAAGAGTGGTGAGCTGATCTAGGGTTTGCTGAGTCCTAGAGTCCAAGAGGGCCATTTGCTCAATTTGACATTATTTGGTAGTGGTTGGTAACCATGTTATTATGCCTCTCCATGTGACAACTGACGTAAAGTGTGGTTGAGCAGGCTGCTGTAGGGATCCATATTGGGAACTTCCTCATGCATATCACCATGGTAATCTTGTGCCGAGCTAGGTTCATCATTCATTGAGGTCATGGAGTCCTTTATATCCCTTTGGACCTCTTCATGGGCCTTACTTTTGCCTTTCTAGCTAGTCATTTAGATGCAGTCTACATGATAGATGAGCTATAAGCTTTGTGACAAAAAATGATTAAAAAATTTGCAATTGAATTTTTGTGTCTATCATGGAGTGTTGCACACCCTATCCATAGTGACCTTAGTGCACAAAAATGGCCATAACTTTGAGACCGTAGCTTGCATTGGGGGGACTTTTGATTCAAACTAGAGGGGACAAAGCCCTCTTTGAGAGGAGCTATAGTGTTCACTTCTACATATAATGTATAATTTTCTGTAATAGGATCTCTGTGATTGTCCTTAAATGACTGTGACTAAAAATAGTGTCTGTCCCTTTATGCCAATGCATTGCATGGATGACTCATAGGCCAAGGTGGTTGAGCATCATCATAAACAACATCTTGGGCATATAAATCATAATTCCAAGTTCATTTACATGTCTTTATGCTTTGTGATAATCACTGCATAAGTGGAGTTGAATGTCATACATCTCTTCTAATTGCATACACCGCAAGTGTCATACATGGGTACCATAAGCACTAAAAGGGTGTTGAAAAGGGCTATTCATCATGAGTGGTGGTGACCATGGGAGGGGTATTTGCACCTTCTACAATAGTGGGAGAGAGTTTCACTAAAGGGTTGGCTACACGGGTGCTGAGGGAGCTCAATGTCATCAGCATGAGAGGTTTCACCGAATTCATAGGTAGAAGGGGGAATACCTTTGGATCCAATTCCCTATAGACCATGTAGTGGTTCTAGTGGTGGACACTATCGAGACTCACACTTGGATTCATTCACCTTTTCTTGGGATGAAGTGGTAGCTAGCTGAGCTACAAGAGTGGTGAGCTGATCTAGGGTTTGCTGAGTCCTAGAGTCTGAGAGGGCCATTTGCTCAATTTGACATTATTTGGTAGTGGTTGGTAACCATGTTATTATGCCTCTCCATGTGACAACTGACGTAAAGTGTGGTTGAGCAGGCTGCTGTAGGGATCCATATTGGGAACTTCCTCATGCATATCACCATGGTAATCTTGTGCCGAGCTAGGTTCATCATTCATTGAGGTCATGGAGTCCTTTATATCCCTTTGGACCTCTTCATGGGCCTTACTTTTGCCTTTCTAGCTAGTCATTTAGATGCAGTCTATATGATAGATGAGCTATAAGCTTTGTGACAAAAAATGATAAAAAAATTTGCAATTGAATTTTTGTGTCTATCATGGAGTGTTACACACCCTATCCATAGTGACCTTAGTGCACAAAAATGGCCATAACTTTGAGACCGTAGCTTGCATTGGGGGGACTTTTGATTCAAACTAGAGGGGACAAAGCCCTCTTTGAGAGGAGCTATAGTGTTCACTTCTACATATAATGTATAATTTTCTGTAATAGGATCTCTGTGATTGTCCTTAAATGACTGTGACTAAAAATAGTGTCTGTCCCTTTATGCCAATGCATTGCATGGATGACTCATAGGCCAAGGTGGTTGAGCATCATCATAAACAACATCTTGGGCATATAAATCATAATTCCAAGTTCATTTACATGTCTTTATGCTTTGTGATAATCACTGCATAAGTGGAGTTGAATATCATACATCTCTTCTAATTGCATACACCGCAAGTGTCATACATGGGTACCATAAGCACTAAAAGGGTGTTGAAAAGGGCTATTCATCATGAGTGGTGGTGTCCATGGGAGGGGTATTTGCACCTGCATACAAGTGTTGGGATCCAGATCACAGGTCCCCCCCCCCCCCCACTCGGGGCTGGCGAGTTGTGCATCTCTTCAGGGTCTTAAGTGGTAAGGGAGGGTAAACTCTCTTTTGGCTAACCACCTCACTTGGCATCACCCTATTTTCTTAGTTGATGTATACATGGTAGAAATTTTTTATGAAGTAATCATTGTGAGATGCATTGGAAAGGAAACATTGGACCATTGCATGAGATGTAAGGATGAACAAGAGCTTGAATAGGGATTACCTTGGTAGTCTAGTGACTCACTAGCTGCTACTTACCCTTCTTTTACAATGCTTATTACTCACTTGTGGGATTAATCCAAAGCACAAAAATTAGGAAAGAGTTAATGTCATAAAATGCAATTGATTTAGGATTAATCATGATGCATTGGGAAGCAAATAGGGCATTGATTTCAATGCGGATATATGCATACAATGAATGATTGAACTAGTAAAGCCTATGCAACCGTAATCTCTCTAAAAAAAGAAATTAATCTTAGCAAGTGGATTAAGGTAAGAGATTGAGATTGGATTGACATACCTCTTCAATGTTTGGGGAAGATAGTTGAAGCATCAACAAGCCCAATTGATTAGATCCCTCCAATGGATGAAGCCTTTAAGCATTCAAATGCTTCCATTGATGATATGGGCTCCCAAGCTTAACCTTAAGTAAATGGAAAGCTTCAAGCGGGAGCTTTCATGGCTGCCCACAAGAATTCATTGCATACTGAGCTCCATGTCTTCAATCTAGGTAAGAGGGGCAAAAGGGGCTAAAAGATCTCTTGAGGGATGAGCTTCCAGAGGTTGTGGACTGATTTGAGAACTTGGGTTGAACTTTAATGGTTGTCCCAAACAATGTATAGTAGGATTTTCAACATACAAGAGCTCAAATTTCAGAGAAAGGAGGTTCACGTTAACCTCAATGCAAGAAGAAAGTAGGGAAAAGTGGAAAAGCAACTCGTTTGGGCATCAAGGTAAGCTCACTACACCCTGGTAGGATCAAAGGTGCATCAGCTAGGTGAGAGATTGCCATATGTGCTTGCTTGAAGCACTTGAAGGAATAAGCAGTCCACGGGTCTTGGTGGTTGAGCGTGAGCTCACCTCTACATTTTGGTTCTGTTGTGCCGGGACCAACGGATTCAAGCTTGAGCACTTGTGCGCCCTCAAATCAAGCATTGAAATAAGGGTTTCATCCCCGAATTGGAGCTCAAGTTAGATAGGATATTTTGGGTTTTTACTTCGTGCTAAAAGTAAGTATTTTTGGTTTTTGATGATTGGTTGAGTAGAAGAAATCATTTCAGTACTTTGCTTTTGATTTTTGATGCGTTTAGAGTAGGTTAGGATGATCAAGAAATCAAAGTGGAAAGCTTAGGGTTTGCTGCTTTAAAATAGGCCCAAAAATGGCATAAAGAGGGAAAAAATGAGTGATTAGATGTGTTGGAATCGCAAGGTGAGTGATCGGGAAGATTAAGGTTATGCCCAACAAGGGTTTAAGACCCAAGAGGCAAGGGAAATCCTCATTTGCATTCTTAGCTTAGAGAGAGAGAGAGAGAGAGAGAGAGAGAGAGAGAGAGAGAGAGAGAGAGAGAGAGAGAGAGAGAGAGAGAGAGAGAGAGAGAGAGAGAGAGAGAGAGAGAGAGAGAGAGAGAGAGAGAGAGAGAGAGAGAGAGAGAGAGAGAGAGAGAGAGAGAGAGAGAGAGAGAGAGAGAGAGAGAGAGAGAGCTTGCAGGCCATGAGCTTATAGCGGATCGATTGGAGTGTGCCAGAGTTTCCTGTGAGATTCAAGTATATGAAGCCCTTTCCCTACATCTGTATTTGATTTTTGGAAGGTCTTACAAGTGATCGTAGCTTGAGTTGGGAGATTCTTATCAAATTGTAGTCGAACCCGTGTTTCTGCGTCAACAGAATTGGACAGGTTTACCGGTGACCGATTCCCAGAATCAGACGTCCAATTTTGCAGAATTGAATGCTCGAACCAAAGACCTTGTTTGATTTTAAAAATTGGACTACTAAAATTGGACCCTGCCACATCATCAATTGGACCACCATGTCATGACCGATTCAGAGAATCGGATAGGTGAGAATCGGACTCATTGCCTAGTCAATTGTCCAAACCTCAAAATTGGACACACCGAAATAGGACTAGCCACCCCATCCAATTTTGACACACCCAATATCGGACACATCCAAGTTGGACTAGCCACCCCATTCGATTTTGTCAAAAATGGATACAACCTCTATCCGATTTTGACAATCAGACATACCCTGTCCGACTTTGACAATCGGACATACCTTGTTTGGCTTTGAAAATCTGACATACCCTGTCCGATTTTGATAGTCGGACATACCTGAATCAAACCAGACCAAATTAGACCATTGGTAAATTGGACATTTGATTTGCTAGAATTAGGCCCTACACAATCAGACATACATGGACTGACAAATTTGGGGAATGTGACACATCCTGGATGATGTAGAGCGTGATCCACACTAGAAGAATTCACTGAATGCCTTACAGGCAGTTCTAGATCTAGAAATTATGGCCGAATGACTGGGAATAGTGCTCATGCACTGAGCATCAATTCGATATGCTTAGAACTGTAGGCTGACTAGTGGACCCTAAATTGAACTTGAACAAACTGAACAACACGACAGAGACCTTAGTAAGCAGCAAGAAAGGCCAGATTTCGAGCTTAAAGCCCCATCAAGCCCCACAAACCACAAATGGGAGTGCAGAAGTTGAATGATAATCTTATTTTTGCACTCGTACTGTTTTCCAGCACTTGTACACTTAGAAAAAGCTGAAAGCCTAGTTGCGTATAGTGCACGAAAAAGATCACACACACACACACACACACACACACACACACACACACACACACACACACACACACACACACACACACACACACACACACACACACACACACACACACACACACACACACACACACACACACACACACACACACACACACACACACACACACACACACACACACACACACACACACACACACACACACAGAGTGTCTATTCTTGTAATTAACAAGAAACTCACTCAGCCGTAAGAATGTGAAGGAACCCACTAGTAGGAGAAGACTCGGAGACATAGCTGCTGGGTGAGTGAAACCCCAAGCATAGGACCAAGTTGAAAATGAAACAGGGAAGCTAGGTGTAGCAAGGAGGACAATCTCCATTGGACAAGTGGATCTACTCGACCTAATCAATCTCATTGACAACTTGGTGGAGTGTAAGACCACATATATGGTAGACACCAACTTAGATGATGGATGCAATGAGGAGCTTGATCTGGGAGGTTTTCCAAAGAAGATTGAGCAAATGGTGAGTGAGTATGATGCTCAAACTCAGCTAGACCACCATGATAGACCTGTGGAGGCTGTCATAGCAAATCTCGAAGAGGAAAGAAAGCTAGTGTGCAAGGCTTTGCAGGGCATAGTGGCTTATAATCGGGATCAGCATACTAGGAGCTTATGCTAGAACATGGAAATGTGAGAGATCTAGGGAGTTCTAGCCCTAGTAAGCAGAAATCGGATAGGACCACAAGAGAGAGAGAGAGAGAGAGAGAGAGAGAGAGAGAGAGAGAGAGAGAGAGAGAGAGAGAGAGAGAGAGAGAGAGAGAGAGAGAGAGAGAGAGAGAGAGAGAGAGAGAGAGAGAGAGAGAGAGAGAGAGAGAGAGAGAGAGAGAGAGAGAGAGAACACTAAAAGAAGACCTCACACTGAGTGAGCTTTTAACAAAACGATTGCTAGATAACATGAACGTAGAGCAGAGCGCTGCGGCACTAGCAATGTCACTACTCGCGGGACTAGGAGTTTAACCAAGGCTCATAGAGCCAAAAAAATCCCCTTTGTTGTGAAACAATTGGATAAATACTAGCCGAATGGCGACCTGTATAGCTTTGTGGAGCAGTTCAATCAGGTTTGCAAGGCCAATTGCCTCACCGATCTCATTCAATGCTCACAAGCATTCGGTCTATGCTTAGGTAGGGAAGGACTTGATTCAAAAGTCTAGATGCTGCTGAGCGAGCCAATGTCAATAGCCTTAAAAAATCTCTTCATTAAGAGATTCTCCGAGCCAGGCTACTCTGATAACTTGCTAATGCGGCTAATGAATGTCAAGCAGAGGGATAAGGAAGATACTCGGGATTACGTGACCCACATGAGGAGTTTCTTCAAGAGAATCCCAATTGGTAAGCGACCAATCGAGAGAGCGGTGTCCATAGTATTCATTAATCAAATACGAAGTGAAGAGCTCTACAAGGCCTTGGTAGGCAACTCAAGCCTATAGTGAGACGCGCCTAGCAAGGGTCTTTGAAGAGGCCATTAGAGTGGATGACAACTCAAGGAGATAAAATCCAATAGCTTGAATTGAGAGGAGACTACCTCTAGGAATTCCAAGAGAGCTTTGACAACAACTCAGGCCCAAGTACTCAGGGTAAAGGCAATGGCACTAACTCAAGCCAGGAGCTAGTGGAGATGAAGATGGAGCTAGCTAGATTACAAGAGATGATGAGATGACCAACAAGCCCTCACACTCGATGTGTGTATTGTAATGCAAACCACCTACCAACTAAGTGTTAGGACCCTCGGTCCTGACCTTGTGCCAATTGTGGTAGGTTTGGCCATGATACCATGCATTGCAGACTGCAAGGAGACTCCCATACTCGTAGCCATATAATCAACCATACTTAGCGAATAGGCCACCAAACTTCTTTGAAAGGGGAGCCCCATTGGCTCTCCTGACACCCAGTGACAACAAGCCATCCATTTCTAGGATGGAGATAAACCTTACGGGCATAGCTAGACCACTTGGACCCTACGTGACCCATCCACCTAGTGACGCTCTAGTCCACTATGTGGAGGAGCCAAATGATGAAGAGCCTTATGTGCACACTTACGTCTCATATGACAAAGAGGGCAATGCAATCCTTATGGACTACCAACCAGTACCAGTGATGGTGTCAGGTAGAGGAAGAAGTAGAGGCTTAGGAGGGAAAACCCAAGAGCTAGACTTACGGTCACCCAAGAGTGATGGCGCCAGGTAGAGGACGAGGTAGAGGCTTATAAGGGTAGATCCAAGAGCCAATCGGACTTATGGTCACCCAAGACATCTCTTCGCGCTGCCGAGAAAGGAAGCAAGAAAATTGAGACAAGGCTGATCAGAGATGCGCTGAATGTGGAATCACACAC
This sequence comes from Lygodium microphyllum, assembly GCF_053477565.2. NCBI lineage: Eukaryota > Viridiplantae > Streptophyta > Polypodiopsida > Schizaeales > Lygodiaceae > Lygodium > Lygodium microphyllum. The sequence goes on from NC_141138.1 coordinate 93,244,485, forward strand.
CTCTTTGTTGATTGTCCTAGATGAAAGCTATCCTCTAACTCGGCAAATGAGCTATCTCGCCCCCCCCCCCCCCCTTTAGGGTTGTTTGATGTCAAGACACTCGATGGAGAGGCCACTCCTATCCCATGACCCGCACATAGACAAAGAAAGCTGACATATCATTGCCAAGGCCTGGCAATTTAGATGCAGCCTCAATAAAAAAGAAGAGCCGTTGGATAAGAAAGAAGAAAGCAGACACAAAGATTACGCTAAAAATGGAGAGTGCTACAACACTGCGTGCTACGGGAAAGAAAGTGACATACATAGAAGTAGAAATATCAGCCGCCCCAAGGATGGCTGAGAAGGGAAGTACAAAGGTAGTACACTAACCCAAAGCACCAACTTGAAGCCATCAAAAAGGTAAAGGAGGGGTAAAAGAAGCCCAAGAATACCTAAAAGATACTAAGCCCATATTGGAGGATGAGATCAATGATCTTTCAAGCATCAGCACACCAGTGTCACCTCCACACAAAAATCAAGAGATGCAACTACACCACAAGCAGTGCCACATGGTGTTGGAGGGGTTTTTGTTGAAACGTCGTATCCACTAAGGATCAGAGGTAGAAGGAAGTAGAGATAGCAGATGGAAGAGAAGAAAAAGAATAGACAAGAGGTAAACACGACAAAGTCAAAGCAAAAAGAATTGAATCAATATGTACTGATAGAGTATGGAATCCTTTGTCTGGCGCTACTCAGAAGCAATCTCCAGGCATTAGATCTCATGGAGCTCCCTCATAGACAAAAAATGTGGATCAAAATAATATCCTCCTCTCTGCTGCTCGAAACCCAAATTTGATGGTTTTGTTGGCTTTGAAAGGGGGTAAAAACCCATGACAACTGATCTGGGATCTCCTAGTTCACTTCTTCTTCTTCTTCTTCCAGTTCAAAGTGCAGTTTTCAGCTTGTCACAATGATCGCAACGCTTGATTTCACAAATTTTTCTTTTTTATGAAAAATCCCATAACTGGCTGAAAAAGAAACTTGTTTTTTGCATGCCATCCTAATCTAAGGTGGACCTTGGGTATATTCGACACTTCGGGAAGGCGACTAGTGGTAGTGGTAGTGGTAGTGGTAGTAGTCCATCTATACCACGGACACTAGTAGTAAGTCACTAGCACTAATGACTTAGATGACATTGACTCTCTTGATCAATAAGAAAGTCGGATGATGATGTACTCCAGAGTTTTTCAACTATGCCCATGTAGTGGCACGACATCCAACCCCTCTGAATCTGCACATCCTTTGATATGTGCCAAAATCCTTGTTGTCATCAGATTCTGAGTCCTCCTGATCCTTTGTAACCATATCCTTTGCTTCTTCATCTTCCATATCTTCATGGCTACCCCCTATATCATGGTCACTATTTTCTTTCGATTCTGGCAACTCATAGGCATTAGATTCTTGCCTCTTGAATAATTTGATTCTTTTCCCTGCTACGGGAAGTTTTATGGTTGTCCCATCTAGCTCATTTAATGCATAAGTAGCATTATCAAATACCTATCTTACCACATAGGGTCCAAACCATATTTTGGAAACTTTACGCATGGCATTATGCTAGTGGTCTAAATTGCTATCATAAATCAATATCCAATCCCCATCTTATATGGTTCTTGGTCTTAGTCTATGTCTTTTGTCGAACCATTTCTTGTTCTGTATCCTTGCTGCCCTTAATTTTGCAACTGCTACCTCTATGTCTTCTGACTTTCTTTCCAACTTTCTAATGCACAAGGCCAACAACTCCTCTCTATTTAACTCCTCCTCCCAAGGTAGCACACTCCATGTGACTGTCATCTCTTCTATCAGCATGATAGGCTTTAGACCATATATCAATTTTGCAGGCTTATATCCTATAACAGCACTATGAGTTGTTCTGTTAGCCCACAAGGCATAAGGAAGTAATCGTGGCCACTCTTTTACCTTCTCTCCACATGCTTTTGCCAATACCTTCACAATAGGTGGATGACCTCTTTCACTTTTGCCATTCCCTTCATGGTTATAGGTTGAAGTTAAAGCAAGATTTATTCCCAACCTTGCAAAGAAATCACGAGCTTCATCTGCATCTAGCTCACCCCTATCTGTAGTAATTTTTCGCACAAAGCCATACCGACAAAAGATCTATTCTAAGATAAAAGTACACACAACATTTGTTGTCTTAGTACGTAGAGCTCTCCCTTCCACTTGTTTAGTAAAGTCTTCACAAGCAAGCACAAGATATCTCATTTGCCAAAGACATGTAGGCATCGTGACTAAATCCAACACCCACTTAAAATGAAGAGACAATGGATATGTGGGTTGCAATCCATCCCAATGTCTCACAGATGAATACATTTGATATGTCATACATGTTTCCACAAAGTGAGAAACATCCTTATACATACCCTGCCACCAATATCTTTCTTTGATCATTGCAAAAGTACCCCAAACACCTCTATGACCAACCCATAAGCTTTCATGAAATTCTTGGATAACATTTACTTGTGAAGCTCTATCACCTACAACTCACAATGGCATACCTTGTTTCTTTTTAGCATGTTTCCATAAGTATCCATATGTTAAGAAAAACCCATAGGCTTTCCCCTTGATCTTATTAAACTCCTCATCTGACCATTCATCTCTCTTTGTTAATGGACTGAGGTATTGACCAATTCTTAGCCACTCTCATGCATATTTGTCTTCCAGAAACACTTCCATGCAAGATACAAAACATCTAAAGTGTCTTCTCTTTCTTGTCCAAGCTTTTGTTAATGCTGTAGCAACACCTTGCATTGCTAAATTCACTCTTGTAACATCATTTTCAGCTGTAAAAAAGTCATCTTCTTCCTCCTCATCCATCATCCCATCTTCATTCTCATAGCGTGTTCGAGATGGAGCATAGCAATGTTCGGGGTAGAACAACTAGTAATCATACCCAATACTGGCAAACGATCGGTCTCAATGACTACATGAGCACCCATAAAATACTCCTTATCACATTTAAGGGCTGTCACGATTCCCCATAATTCTCTTTTGACATGTGGATACCTTCTCTATCATTCAATCAATACTTTAGCACCAAAGTGTATTGCATAACTTTGCCCTTCCTCATCATCTTGCCCAATTTCCCATCCAATCCCAATTGGGCTTGTATCAATAGTAATAATGATAGGCTTTCCATGTGAATAGTCAACTTTCTCAATGTAGGAGCAGATTTTAAGTGCTGCTTCAATTTCTTCATTGCTTTTTGATGCTTCCTTTTCCCAATGAAATCTCTGACCTTTCCTCAGAAGCTGATATAGAGCATCAACTACATGTGCAAAGTGAGGAATCCATATCAAATAGAACACATAGGCACCCAAGAATCTACGCACCTCTGATACATTCATGCATATATCTTGCATTCTATCAATCCCAATCAAAACCTCTTCAACTCCAAAGACAGAGTTTTGTCCAAAAAGAGTTAAATGCACCTCTTCTAGACACGTCAAAATCCTCTCACAATCCACAATATGGTCTGCAACAAACTGTTTGCATCCATGAGTATCTATCTCTTCATTCTTTTCATCCACATTGCACCCTTTGATTGGAACATCATCTAAGAAGGGTATTTTCAATTGTGGTATAAAATCCTTGAGTATCCTATTCATAGCATTTGTCATGTGTGCCACTGAGTTTGTTGCACCCTGTGGGAGAGTACACATCCGAACTAACCCTAAAGGAGTCTTCATGGTTGTGATATCCCTGCTTTCAATTGCAAGATGAAACTAATCATACCCCGAGTAAAGATCACCCAAAGAATAGATTGCTCTGCCTACAAAAGCCTCTGCAAATTCATCAACCACAGGACATGCACCCACATTTTTTATGGTCACTTTATTGACCAGTTGCATGTCTTGAATAAATCTCAAAGCCCCATTCTTTTTGGGCACAGTATACCAATGATTTGAGTATGGGGCTAAAGAGGGCTCCAAGATCTTCATGCGAATCTTTTCATTTAGCAAATCCATCATCTTTGGCAAGTAAGGTTTAGGCACTGGAATAGGCCTCAAGTTCCATGGTACATGTGGCACAGTAAATATTACCATATGAGAGACAAAATTTAGATCCACACAACCTATTTCAGTTGGCTGTAATGCAAATATCTTTCTATGCCTAGCCAACATCTGCATAAAATAGTTTCTTTCAGCAGGCAAAAGAAACCCTTTTGCACCAACTTTCAATTCCTGTAATGTTTCAAATGTAAACTGATGACATATATGTTTAAGATCCCGTAAGCTTAGGTGCCTTCACACTTTTTCATACAAACCCTCACTTTCTGGTGGAAGTGGCAAAGAAATTGGTTTCACCTTTTTGTCAATTGTCTTATACTTTGTCTCCACAAGTGCTTCAGCCCATTGTAATCGTTCCTGTTGAGCAAACAATGATATTACATCATACATGCCCAAAGAACATACTGAAAACACTCTATTTTCAGCCTCATTTTCTGCATGTATAGTTGTTGAAATTTCAGCCATAGTGTCATTAATATTCAGCCCATAAAAGATGCCTGAAATGCCTTCATTTTTAGCTAATAGTCCTAATGCTTTCGATTTCTTAGTAGCCCGTTTCATAGATATGCATTCAGCCTGGCACATAGCTTCCATAGGCTTAAACCAACACGAACTGTTTGCTGTAAACTGAGAATAACCAATAGTAAATACATTCTTCATTCCATCAAGAGGGGAGTACATCCTGTGAATAGGCACTTCTGTAGCCCCCCATTACAGTAGTGCTTAATGAAAATCCAGGTCTTTGAATTCCCTTGCATTTGGAGCCAAAGGAGATTCCCGAAGTGTATTCCAATTTCTAGGATGATTAACACAAACAATAAGAAATTGATCTACTTTCATCCCATCCTTGCTTCTGACTCTTGCATAAGAAGAACCATTATAAAGCACCTTTGTTTCCATAGACGCTCCTGTAATATAGGGCTATTCTAAAATCATTGCATATGAGGAATTATCTTGCACAAAGAAGTGTTGCTCTTCTTGTACATCACCAATTGTCACTTTTACATTAGGACATGTATCATAGAGCTCTCCCAAAGAATTATTTGCAACCCTCATATGTCAACCATGTCAGTGTCCACATGCCATGTACCATTTTCATACAATCCACACTCAATGATATTTATTTTAGACCCATGGTCAAGCAAAGCAACACAAGGAGTTTCACATTCCCCTATTTTCACTACTGTTTCAGTGGTAGCCTTGAACACCATATTGTGGAATATGGGAATTTTCCACTAGTTTGGGACACATGGTCAAATCTTTGGATTTGTCATAACTTGAACACTATAGCTCCAAATCAAGCGCTCTATAGCTCAATAGATTCCATTTTTCAAGCACTTTCCACTGATAGGTCACATCATATGGTTTTGAAAAACTTATGGGCATGTTATCCGGGTGCCACCTTTTTAGTATTCAAAAAATGGGAATTGGGAGATTCCCAAACTCACTAATATTGTGTTCTTGGCCTAATGATTTCTTGTGTAATGACTTTGAGGAATAAATCCTAGAGTCTCTTTCCCATATCGTTGCATCTGCCTTACTCCACCATGCATATTGCTACAAAAGAATGCATTTTCAGCCACTTTCTTCTCTTTTCCACATGTTGTTCCACTGATTAGTAGCATCTTGCATAGATAATCAAGTACTTACTTCATACTCATATTCAGTCTGATACCCAACAAACCAATTTCCTCTTCAAATTGCAGCAATGCACTAGTGGTATCACCAAGAAACTGGCACTTCCTCTTAATTATGTCAATGATCTCATCATAAAATTCTCACTTGGTGATGCCAAACACCTCTCTTAAGGTGAATTCTAGCCTATTGTTTAAGATCCATTCTTCAAGAACCTTCTTAAGATCTATGGTTTTCTCAATGTGAGACTGCAACTTATGTCCTGGCTGCTGCCCTTCTTTTTGTCCTCTTGTTTGTTATCCTGTTTTCACTCTTGACTGACCTCTTTCATAACATACTCGAGAGGTGGCTGATTTGTAGCTTTAAGTTGATCCACATTTCTTCTTGTTATTCTTTTAGATGTACCTACATTATCTTCATCTCTCTTTCATTTTTCTTCCACAAGTACATCTGTGTTTTGTACCTTTGCTAAATATGCATACACTGAATATGCATCTACTCGTGATTCCCAACGAGTTATGTTACGAATGTCTTGCCCTGCATGAGACATTTCATTATTAGTAACCTTTCTCTTTTTAGTTGCATGTAAAGCATGTGTCCATATTTCAACCTTTGGATGGCCATGCATTCTATCAAACTGTAGACCAAAAGTAGAAGCATGTACCACTGCATAAGCATTTCGGGCAGCCAAGTATTCCAACAACTTTTGTATACCTCCCTTTCCAAAATTCAAAGCAAGAGGAAATCTCGTTTCTTGTGCATGGATCTTGCCATCTTTCCAAAATATGAGCTGTCGTGCCAAGGCCTCTTGATAGGCAGCACAATCCTTTCTCTCATGCTGCAAACTATTACACCACATACATATTTTTCCTAGCTTAGGGGCTGCTGCCCGTCCCCTATCCACTTCTCCTTTTTCATCCAATTTTGCAACCTTCAATTGAAGATCGTGCATGCCTTTGACCAATTCATCCAAGATATCTTCCCTAATAGAGGGAAGAATAGAAGGTACTATTGAGATATCGAGCTCCACTCGTGATATGCCAGGGTGACCGTTGTGTATTTATGTCATCGACTTGTCAGTTGCAGACGCGGTTGGTACACCACCCATGATTAATAGCTACATGATAGCTATCCTTATCTACTCTAGTTCGTGGCTCAGTTAGTATGCCACCTTAGTTAGTTGAGTTTGGTTTGAGACCCATATATAGGGTTCTTCTATTTCTTTGTACTAGTGTTCTTTTGGCTTACACAACTAAGAAGAGGAAAACTGTTTTCAGCCTCCACCTTTGTGTGTATTCCCCCATTGTGCAAGCAAGAAAGCTACAAGTGAGACTCCTTCCTTCTCTCCCACAATCTTAACATGGTATCAGAGCCTTGTTCGTGGTAAGGAGCTCAAGAAAGCAAGCCAAGCTCGCGGTGTTCTGGTAAGAGGAGCAGTGTTGCTTTCATTTTCTGTTTTGGGAGCATATCTTTGCAGCAGGTAGCACAACCGGAAGGTGCAGGAGTGCATTGTCTCAGGTTGAGACGCCCTTCGCGGTGAAGCAAGAGGGTATATATGCTGCGGGTAAGGGCTTTAGCCCTTGGCGACCTTGTTTTTTTGATTTGAGGCCATTTCGGGGCCTGTTTTGAAGGTGGAAGTTTTCTGCACGCACTCAGGAAAAGGCCCAGTTTTATGCTATGCAGCCACTGTTCTACAGGTCGGTGAAAAGTTACTGTAGAAATTGCATCGTATGCTTGTGCGCAGAGACATTGGGAGTTACAGAATCATCCCTGTTGCCTGTTGATGCAAAATCGTCACTAGGAAGTGACTGTGTGTTCAAATACCACTTTCGCTAGTTTTGCAGATTTTCCCTTGTGAGGGTGAAGCTGTGTTTTTTGCAGTGACAGAATTTTTTGCAGTGTTCTGTAATGGCATCTGATTCTCTTTCACAAATTGTCACTGAAAAGCTTGACAAGAACAACTTCCAAGCATGGAAGTTTAGAATGACGAATTTCCTTATGGGAAAAGGATATTGGGAATTTGTTGCAGGAAATGAAGAAGAACTAGTTCTTCTTGATGTTCCCAATCAACAGCAAATGCAGGCATTTAAAGCATGGCATGAGAGAACCAGGAAAGTTATGTACTGGCTATCTATCAGCATTTCAGACTCTATGATTGTGCATATTCAAGATGCAAGTACGCCAAAGGAGGCATGGGATACTTTGTCAAAAATGTATAGCACAAATACGCAAGCCAGGAAAATGCAGCTCAAGCAAGAGTTGCACAATGTGCAAAGAGAAAGTATGAGCATCAATGACTACCACATAAAGGTGAAGAAGATTACAAATGCACTTGTTTCCATTGGGTCGCCAGTGGAAGATGATGATTTAGTCTCAGTGACCTTGAATGGTCTAGGAAAGGATTATGCACAGTTTCGGACATCCATTTCAGTTCGTGAAAGATTTCCTGATTTTGAGGAGTTGATTGCTCTTCTAATTTCTGAGGAGCAGAGAAATGGTGGTGCATCTTCTTCAGGAGGAACTTCAAAAGAAGTTGTCTTCTACTCAAATGCTGGAAGAGGTAGAGGCAGAGGTAGAGGAGGCCGATTTGGAGGCCATGGTGGCAGAAATCAGAATATGCAGCAAACTCAAGAAAACCAGTCTTATGGAGGAGGACGTGGTAACTCTAGAGGCAGGGGGAGCCAAAGAGGTCGTGGTGGATGGCAAAGAGGCCAAAATGCAAAGAGCAATGTTGAATGCTACTACTGTGGTAAAATGGATCATATGGCTAAAGACTGCTATAAAAAGTAGAATGACATCATGAATGGGAAATTGCAACAAGGAAATTATGCATCTTCTAGTAGACAGGGTGATGACAGAAATGAGCATTTGTTTATGGTGCAGCACATGAACAATTCTGTGACAAGTGTAGAAGAAAGCAACGATGTATGGTATGTTGACTCAGGTGCATCAAACCATATGACAGGTCATGCAGAATGGATGGAGGATGCAAGGAAAATGGAAAAACTAGGATTTGTGGAGACCGGTGATGATACTGCACATCCTATTGTGCAGATTGGAAAAATTCCTTTGTCTATGCAGGATAGAAAAAAGAAATACCTGTCCGATGTATTTCATGTCCCGAATATCACCAAGAATCTGGTTTCTGTTGGTCAAATGGTTGAGCAGGGCTTGCAGGTCAGATTTAATCCTCATGGATGCTTTGTTGAGGATATGAAGAATAAAGGGCAGAATGTTTACGTTGGATGCAGACATGTCTGAATTGAGTGCAGCAATGTTTGCACATGGGACCGATGTAGTTGCAGATATTGATATCTGGCATAAACGCATTGGTCATGTTAATATACAGCGACTTAAATCAATGCAGGCCCAAAATATTGTTGCAGGATTGCCTAAATTCAAGGTTGCAGAAATGCATAAGGTATGTGGAGCCTGCCAATTTGGAAAACAGGCAAGGAAACCATTTCCTAGACATGTTCAAGAGAGTAAAAAGCCATTGGAATTAATCCACTCTGATGTGTGGACTACTAAAGCTGCATCTCTTGGAGGCTGTCATTATTTTGTCACTTTTATTGATGACTATAGCAGAAAAATTTGGGTGTATTTTATGAAAAAGAAAAGTGAAGTTTTTGGGCATTTCAAAACTCTTAAAGCTATGGTTGAAAAAGAAACAGGCTTGCAAATAAAATGCCTAAGGTCAGATGGAGGGGGAGAGTACCTCTCAAATGAGTTTGCAAGGTTCCTACAGGAGCATGGCATAAAGCAGCAATATTCATGCAGTCATACCCCACAACAAAATGGAATTGCAGAAAGAAAAAACAGGCATATTGGAGAGGTATCCCGTGCCATGCTCAACGAAAAAGACCTACCAGATTTTTATTGGGCTGAAGCAGTTGCTACAGCAGTCTATATAATGAACAGGACTCCCACTGCAGCAATACATGGGATGACTCCAGAGGAGAGGTATACTGGTAGGAAACCAGATATTTGTCATTTGAAAATTTTTGGTTGCATTGCCTATGTACATGTGCCAGATGAGTTGAGATCCAACTTGGATCCAAAAGCTGAGAAGTGCATCTTTATTGGTTACTCTCTGCAGCAAAAAGGGTATAGATGCTATAACCCTTCTACTCGTAAGTTTACAGTGAGCAGAGATGTTGTTTTTGATGAGATGAGTAGCTGGTATAAACCAGTAAATGTGATTGATGATGTAGATGCACAAAATGGTAATGCTGCATAGAATTCACAGCAGCAGTCACAAAATATTAGTGAACCTGGAGCGTCCTCTAGCAGTGGTTCACATTCTTTGCCATGGACAGGCAGATTAAGATCAGGAGAATCTTCTCAAAGCAATGCGGATAGTGGTATGCAGGTATCACGAAAAGGAAAAGAGAAGGTTGATCAGCCCATGTTTGATGTGAATGCATGTCACTCTTATGTGGATGGTGAATCCAGCGGCTCAGAACAGAGCATTGATGATGAGTTGGGTATTCCTTCTATTGTTACACCTGGAGTAAGGAAGACCAGGGATGTTTTGAGAGCACCTGGGAGTGAACCTACTTTGCGCAGGTCTACGAGAGCTAGGTATCCTGTGGATAGGCTGAAATATGATGGATTTACAGCCATTCACTATGCATATATGGTCAAAGTGATACAGGAACCAGAATCCACTTCTTTTGAGTGAGCCATGGGAAAAGAAAAATGGGAGAAAGCCATGGATGAAGAAATGGATGCCTTGGAAGCAAATGCTACATGGGAATTGGTAGCTTTGCCTAAAGGTAAGAATGCAATTGGCTGTAAGTGGGTTTATAAGGTGAAGCACAATGCAAATGGTTCTGTGAACAGATACAAGGCAAGATTAGTAGTCAAGGGGTATGCACAAACATATGGCATTGACTATGAAGAAACATTCAGTCCGGTTGCAAGGATGGCAACCGTAAGAGCAGTCATTGCTATGGCTGCATCAAAGGAATGGTCTTTACATCAGATGGATGTAAAGAATGCCTTCTTGCATGGTGATTTGCAAGAAGAGGTATATATGGAGCAGCCACCAGGTTATGTGCATGCTGTTCATCCTGAGTTTGTTTGCAGGTTGAAGAAAGCTTTGTATGGCTTGAAGCAAGCACCTAGAGCATGGTCTGACAAGATAGGACAGTATCTTGTCACTATTGGCTTTTAGATTTCCAAGGCAGATTTCTTACTTTATGTGAGAAAAACAGAGAAAGGTATTATGCTACTTGTCATTTATGTTGATGATTTGATTATGACAGGTGACAGTGATGAAGATATCCTTCATGTGAAAATGCTATTGAAGCAGAAGTTTGAGATGAAGGATTTGGGAGAGCTACGTTATTTCTTGGGCATTGAGGTGATTAGATCACCAAGTGGGATACAGCTCTTGCAGAGGCAGTATGGATTGGACATGCTATCCAAATATGGGATGACAGGCTGTAAGCCTATTTCAGTTCCTTTGGAGCAGAATGTGAAGCTGAGCGCAGATGCAGGTGAGCTTCTGGAAGACCCTACTATGTACAGACGCATAGTAGGAAGCTTGATTTATATGACTATTACCAGGCCAGATTTGAGCTATGTTGTTAGATTGGTAAGTCAGTTTATGCAGGCTCCAAGGAAACCGCATTTGGATGCGGCTAGACGCATACTCAGGTATGTGAAGTCCACATTGCAGTATGGACTATTTTATGAGACTGGGGTTCAGATACAGTTGCATGGATATACTGATGCTGATTGGGATGGTAGCATTTCTGATAGACGATCTACCAGTGGATATGTATTCTCTTTTGGGAGTGTTGCAGTCACTTGGAGCAGCAAGAAACAGCCTACAGTTGCCTTATCCAGCACAGAGGCTGAGTACAGGGGCGCAGCAATGGCTGCATGTGAGGTAGCTTGGTTGCATAAGCTACTTTATGATATGCATCAACCTACAGATGGGCCAGTTGTCATTTATTGTGGCAACATGAGTAGTATACACTTGGCAAATAACCCATTCTATCATGCTAGGACAAAGCACATTGAGGTGCATTATCACTATGTGCGGGAGAGGGTTTTACTAGGTCTTATTGATCTAGTTTATGTCAGCATAGAGGATCATGTAGCTGACATATTCACGAAGGCATTGGGCGCAGAGAAGCTGCGCAAGTTCAGAGACCTGCTTGGTGTGCAGGAATTGGGATTGAGCTCGAGGGGGAGTGTTGAGATATCGAGCTCCACTCGTGATACGCAGGGTGACCATTGTGTATTTATGTCACCGACTTGTCAGTTGGTTGCAGACGCGGTTGGTACACCGCCCATGAATAATAGCTACATGATAGCTATCCTTATCTACTCTAGTTCGTGGCTCAGTTAGTATGCCACCTTAGTTAGTTGAGTTTGGTTTGAGACCCATATATAGGGTTCTTCTATTTCTTTGTACTAGTGTTCTTTTGGCTTACACAACTAAGAAGAGGAAAACTGTTTTCAGCCTCCACCTTTGTGTGTATTCCCCCATTGTGCAAGCAAGAAAGCTACAAGTGAGACTCCTTCCTTCTCTCCCACAATCTTGACAGGTACAACCATAGGGCTAGCCACAGAAGTGGATGGCTTACTGGATACTTCAACTATTTTTCCCGTAACAGTGGGCAAGCTAGAGACATGCAATCTTTCTCTTCTTCTATGCTTCTTCACAAGTGCAGTAACAACTTCCTTGACATGTATCCAATCTCTCTTAAGGCTTGCCTTTGTAGTCTGATCCTCCAGCAAATCATCAAGCTTCTCTTGAAGCTTAGGATCAGTTGCATATAGAAACAATTCAATTTTTTAACTTGCAAGAGCCAGCCATTCTGCAAGATTTAACTGCTCAAATTGACTTTCAAATTCTCTTAACAATTTTGTAGCCACAAGACCCTTATTGGGTTGTAAAACCCACTCCTGAAAAGTCTTGCATGTAATCAAACTGGTATCTTCAATGTAAAATTCTTCCCTGAGTGTCTTCTTGAAAGCTACTTAGTCAGCATCCTACATGTATAATTTAGCAATTCGTGCTTTCAGTTCATGTATAGTAACACTTACAAAATACCGGCTCCATGCAAGTTGAGCCACCCCAAAGAATTCCATATTTTGAGCATAGGTATGTACATATGAAGATACATTCTTGCCATTGAATAACTTCATCTCACGCTCAATTCATCACAACACTTTTTGTTTGAGCAGAGGCATGGATCACCTATTGTTGTTGTTGTACCTGCATAAGCATATTCATATTTTGCACAAACTATTGCAAAACATCACTAGAGATTGTGTTCGAAGGTTCTCCCATCTTGTATTTCCTTCTTTTGAACGACCTTTCATGTTGGGTTCACCAATGTTGGAGGGGTTTTTGTCGAAAGGTCATATCCACTGGGGATCAAAGGTAGAAGGAAGTAGAGATAGGAGATGGAAGAGAAGAAAAAGAATAGATAATAGGTAAATATGACAAAGAAAAAGCACAATGAATTGAATCAATATGAATTGATAGAACGTGGAATCCTTTGTCTGACGCTGCTCAGAAGTAATCTCCAGGCATTAGATCTCATGGAGCTCCCTCATAGACAAAAAACGTGGATCAAAATAACAGCCTCCTTTCTGCTGTCTGAAACCCAAATCTGATGGCTCTATTGACTTCAAAAGGGGGGGGTAAAAACCCCAGACATGTTACAATACGTGGGATCTAGAGCATGGCTATGGCGGCTTGTAAGCATAGACTAAATTCATGATGACACTGAGACTGAAGACCACAACTGTTACACAAGTGAATTATGTTCCAAGATTGAAGCTTGGACTCATAAACACAATCTTGTGTGTTAAATTGACAAGTACAAGACTGACACTAACTGATAAAGAAAAGCATCATCATGTATTTATTCATCTATCAAAAGTGGTAGTCAAGTACAATGCTTTATAGTTGTTGGATGGGTACAATTTTCCCTTTCTGTGCATATGAGATTCTTGTAGCCTGCATGTATTCATCCCAAATTGCCTCATACAAAAAGGCTACATTAGGTGTGATTGCTAATATCTCAACAAGACACCTGGTTTGGGAACTCCCAGTTCACTCCTTCTTCTTCTTCCAGTTCAAAGTGCAGTTTTCAGCCCGTCAATAGCGATCGCGACGCGCGCAATTTCACCAATCTTTCTTTTTAATGAAAAATCCCATAACTGGCTAAAAAAGCAACTTGATTTTTGCATGCCATCCTACTCTAGAAGCTTTTCTAAAATTTTTGGATTTTTACAATAAATAATATAAAAAATAGGCTAAAATTGTCCAAAAATCTAGTATTTTTGGACTGTCTATGCCATGGACACTAGCACTAATGACTTAGATGTGACATTGACTCCCTTGATCAATAAGAAAGTCAGATGATGATATACTCCAGAGTTTTTCACACTATGCCCACGTAGTGGCACCAAAACAGACAAAGCCTAAACACTAGGACTAGTGAATTAGTCAAGGTCATTGGCCAGGAAACGCAGGGACAAGAGAGCGACAAGCAAATAATAATCTCCTCACCTCACTAGTGATCACCCCCATAATGCTAAGCCTAGGTGATCTACTTAGGCAGCATCTGCTGTGCCGCTATGGCAAGTGCACGACATACACCACTAACCAAGAAATCGAAGAGTTGAAGTAGCTTGCTGACCAACAACTCTTCTTTCTTGAGAAAATGGTACACTCTCCAACTTCAATGGGAATTTGAGGGTTGTCAAATCATGAATAATGCTGAACGGAGACGTGCTATCAAAACCTTAGAGTATGACCCCAGTTATGTAGCTCCAACCTCCTATAGGGTTTTGACAACAATTCATAATAGACCCCTAGAAGAGCACCTCTTGACCCATCCATCTTTAGATCATATTCTAACTGAGGAGTTACACATTGCTAGCCGAATTGACTCCAGTGACTTCCTAATGGATGTCCTTACCTACATTACCCACGTAGGCATTTGACCTATCGACATGGACCACTATGCTAAAATGGAATATAATCCAAACTTCTATGCTTGGCTCATGCGGAAGTGAAGCACCATGCACAGGCACTGAATGCTCTTAACCCTTTAACCTCTAATCCTAGGAAGGATCCTTCTCATTCTCAAGGGGGGAGGGGGTAAGGTTTAATCAAAAGGTAAAGTCAAATAAGTAATGTGAATAAAATGTGTAAGGAAAACTAAAAAGCCTTGGCCAATGTCCAAATAGATGAAAAGTTAATTTGTGAATTGAGGAAAAAGTCATAAAATCTTGGAATGAAGGGACTACTTGAAGGAAAAGTCTACTAATGTGCTTAAGCATCTCAAGTTAGCAAGCATGAGGCCTTTCCTTCTGTGAGTAATTATTTCGAAAAGCACTAATGGTGAAAATGGCTTCATGATAGGCAACCATCGTTGCAGGCCAAGAAAAGGCTAGCAGATTGCCTTTCTTGGAAGAAGAATATGCAAAATACAGCCTCTTAGTGGAGATGAGGGCTCTCAATTGGTTTAAATTTTGGTATACCTTCAACCTAGAGGATGTAGCCACCATCGAAGAATGGGCCGTGAGGTAGATTATTGAGCACTGCAATCTACATAAATACATGTAGGTAGTGGGTCGAGGGGTTGATTACATCCATTGCACGTGGTTCTTATGAACTTTTCATGGGAACTATGGCACTATGACTGTGTACAAGGTAGAAGAAACTGGTCGGGTGCAGATTGAATTGACCCCAGTGTTTGTAGAAAGAGTATTGGGCTTGGTAAAAAAGGTAGAGAGAAAGCCAAAGAGAGAGGTATATGCCATGCTGGGGATGGAAAAGGTGAAGGTCCACACCAACGATGGCATCAGCTTGGTGGATATTTCAAACCCTGAAATCCAACTTCAGGCCAAGATGGTGCATGCATTCTTCTCTAGTCAGAGGTATAACACAATCATGAGCTGTATTAATGTCCCCTTGCTAGAGAGCATTGTAGTATGATCATTGGATGAGGTAAACCTCAACGGATTTGTGAGAAAGACCATTGAGACCTCGACAAAGGCTTTGGCAATAGGAGGACATCCCACCGGAGGAGAGTCTCTACCAACAAAGGCTAAAAGGAAAGCCTCATCTTCGAATGCCTCAACCATTGGATTTGGTAGGGTCCTTACCACCATCATCAGAGAAGCCATGGGGCAAGGGCAGGGAGGATGAGAAGGAGTTGATGAGAGCAAGTCGCCACCTCACGAGAAACGAGAGGCACAATTCAACAAAAGGACAATGAGTGAGGATGAAGAGGATATGGAACATGAAGAGCAGTCTAGCTATGGAGCGGCTAAGAAGACAAAGAAGAAAATTGCATAGGAAAAGCAAGAAGAGGAGAGGATGAAAAAAGAAAAAGTGAACTTACAAAAGTCTTGTTGGGATTCCAAGAAGGCCGAGGAGGAAAGAAAGAGAAAGGCAGAAGAAGAGGATGAGGAGTTGAAAAGAAAGGAGGAGGAAGATATAGCCCTTGCAATGTGCAGATCCATTGAGTAGCAGTCCAACTAGGACAAGCTAGACCCCACAAGCCCACTCAAAAATGAAGGGCCAAGCTCAAGTGCCCACATACTGGAACTCATACCACCTTTAATGTAAGAAGGCAAACTAACATTCATGCCATACCCTCAAAGAATGGGAGTAAATTTTGACCCCAATTTCCATGGCCGGTATGACTTTCTTGTAATCTACAACATGAACTATACTAAGCCAAAAGAGGTCCTCATCTTCACCCCAGACAATCTGTTTGACTCTATAGTCCATTTTTTAGATGAATTCTCCTCGTGCCCTGACCCTGCATTCATTACTACATGTAATTACCTTAGGATACTTAGAATAATACTTAGGAAAAATCCCATTCCACAAGAACACAATCTTCTGCCCCTCTAATTTGATCCCAATGCCATAGACGGCTGCACCATGGCTCGATTGATAATATCGGTGCTCTTCTCCCTTCATTTTGTTTATCCCTTCCACAAGATATGAATGATAGCCACTTTACATGTTGCAATCATCCATTTCTCTCTGCCACCACTCTGCAAGTTTGCTTGGACCTCTAAAGGGTACTTGCAGAGTTGGCAATTCCTGAATAAGTCTCTTAGGCCTCCTTCTCCACCCCACTCGGACGACCAAGCTTAGCTCTCATCCTACCTACGTAATCAAGAAGAAGAAGAAGAAGAAGAAGAAGAAGAAGAAGAAAGAAAAGAAAAGAAAAGAAAATGAACAAGAAATAGAAAGAAAGAAAGAAAGAAAGAAAGAAAAAGAAAGCAAAGATGAGAAGTGAAGAAATCACAACGAACATCAGTTTACCCCACATAGGCCACATTCACTACACCTAGGGGTTCTCAAGTTAGGTGTTTGTGGTGGCTTTGGTTGGTTGGTCAGCTACATCCCTAACCCCCTAGCCTCATTTTGATTCCCCACTTCCTGCTTAGGGCACATCAAGGATAGGAAATAGCTAGGGAGGTAACACTCACCTATGGTTAGACCTGCCACCCTAAGCTACATGCACCACACCTCCCTTATGCCACAAACTCGGTCCTCAAGTGAGGGACAACACCCAAGCTTTGTGACCCAACTCCCAATTTCACTAGCACAAGTACAATGCACCACATGGCAAAGTAGGCACACCCCCAGGTAGTGCACCTTCTTTTCTTTTTTGATACAAACAAAGGCTCCAACCCCCCAACTTCAGAGGCCCCATCATCCATGCAATGCACTCCTAGCCTCCACCACCTTAACTAGTTGATCCGTTTCTTCCCAGGACTGATTCATCATCGACTCACACAACTGCCGTCTTAAATCACTGAACCTTCATCAACTCAAAACCGCAAGTGTCTTGGAATTAGCACATGTCTAGGAGAGGGGTCATCTTATGCGACATGTCACCATGCAAACAAAACAAGGTAGAGGCAGAGACTGAGGCAGCCCCAATCAAAAAGTGAATGAAGAAGCTCAATATTATAGCAAGGTGCTCAAAAAGGATGGAGGTAAGCACTGGATATTCTATCAAGGCTCTCTCAAGGATAAGGGAGAACCTCCAAACGCTCTCCCAAGGAAATTGCGAGGTGCAATGTAATCAATTTTATAAGGCACACATGTTTCATCCTGTGCAAGTGGTGAACTCTACACAGACATGGGTGAAGGGATAAGGCAACTTGACAGGAATGGGAAAAAGCCATGTTAAGATCACGTCGTAGCAACTGTGGAGGGCAAGAAGATGGATCCGTCCAACGCCATCGTGAATTTCAAAGATAGATCCATCCACCCGCCATTCTCCAAGCAGGGATCTGATGATATTCAATTTCAAAGGACAAATTCACTCAAGGCCAGTATCAAAGAGGGACCCATCCCAACTACATCTTCAATTTCAAGGGATGGTCTACCCAACACCATCCCTCGCAAGGGCTTGTATACAAACTCAAAAAGGCCTTCTGGCTACATCCATCCCACCTTCTAACTACTACACATCAATGCCATGGGACTCGCACTATGCTAGGAGGGGGTAATGTTAACCTCAACACAAGAAGAAAGCAAGAAAAAGTGGAAAAGTGCAAAGGTCGGGACCTAAAAGAGGTGGCCCAAGAGGAAATCGGCCTCAACAGAAGAGGCAAGAGGGAGAATGACTATAAGGGCGGCCTCAAAAATCAAGTCAAAGGCAATGGCACTTTTTAAAATGCAAGGCACCCTTAAAATTGTTGTAAAAGAGTGCTAGGCTCCCTCCTTTGCAAATTGTAAAGGTATATGGGCGGTAGAAAGGAAGCTAGGAAGATAGGACAATGGGAAAGAGGGCCCCATTTAAAAATGGGATAAGGGGATGACACCCAAAAGGGATTTAGGGTTTTGTATATATAGTTGCAAAGTGAATGAAGAGCTCATTCTTTTGGGTGTGGCAAAAGTGGACTCATCTTCTTCTCTCCTTCTCTTCTCTTCTCTTTGCTTGTTTGTGAGTGCTTGAGGGAGGGAGTGTGAGTGAGTGAGGGAGTGAGTGTGCGAGGGTGAGGGATCTTGGAGGTGAAGCTCTCCATCATCTCTTCTCCTCTTCTTCTCTTCTCTTCTCTTCTCTCATCTCACACATGGCTATGGAGGATGGAGCTTAGAGGAGGAGGCTTGAGGATGCTTGAGCTTGCATCACGATTTGGGGAGCTATCATAGTACTTGTGGGAGCAATTCCAGCAAGTACACCGGATTTACCGGCATTAGGAGCACCTTTGCCCATTTTCCATGGGTTAGCAAAAGAAGATGGAGAACTACATATTAAGGAGTTTTAAACGCTCATGTTCAACTATCAGATCCAAGATGAAGGACATCTAATGATATTCTTCAACATGATGTTAAAAGGAAGAGCAACAGTGTGGTATCACGGTCTAGAAGCCGGAACTATAACTAGCAGTGCCCAATTCTTCACGGCTTTCCGTAGAGAGTTTTCTCTTGAGAAGAGTGGACAATATTGGTTGCGTGTCTTGAACGTAACACATCAAGAACCAAATGAGAATGTCCAGGCCTATGCCAATAAACTAAGCAAGTTCTTCCCAAACTTAATACTTATATTCCCATTCCAGCAGCTGCATAGTTGCAATATTTCCTACATGGATTGGATTTCAATATCCAAGTTCAATTTAGTATTGTCACTTTGGCCAACATTGATACTGCTATTATCCAAGCAGAAGGAGTAGAGTCGCGCTTGCAAGCGGCTTCTGTAGCAATGATAAATTGGACTGGTAATAATTTGGCCTTGACCAATGGGAGCCAAGGTGACCCGATGTCAAATGCAAATGGGACAGGGAGTATCATGCCGAATTTTCCTATGTTACTAGCCCCTCCTAGTATGATTATGCCTATGGCTAGTCAGATGCACTGACTAAGTGGTGGAAGCCAAACAATGAATCCTAATGTTGTCCCAATAGGTCAACGACCAATTCCTAATCAAGTGATTAGGCCAATGGGACGACAGACTGACGATTGCGGCTATGAGTCGAGTGCCTCTAATGTCCTTGGTGAAGTTAAGGACATGATGAAGCACTATACTGATATGATTTATGAACAATACAGACAAATAGCTGTGGATGTCAATTTTCTTAAGAAGAAGCAGAATTTGATAGGGAGTCGATGCCTTGAGGAGGGTGCCCCCTCAAGATTCAGCTATAAGTGGTGTGGTGGACAAAATTTCCCTAGAAATTGCCCGAATGTCAAATGCGATATTTGCGGAAAGTTTGGCCATTTAGCTACACCTGTTGGAGTAAGATCAATTCTCTCCAACAAGGGAGTAAACAACCAGGTCCAGTTAACCATCGCGCACAAGGGAATAATATCCATCAAGATGAGGGACCAATACAAATACTGCAACGAGGAAAGGCTACTATAGAGGAGTTGCCTCATGACAATGGAGTCAGCCTGATTGAGGCCGTACATGTCAATGATACTGAAACTTCTAATCTATGAGTCGTAATAAGAGGTCAAAAGATCAAAGAGGGTGACAAAGGAATTGTAAAACCTATCGAGGGCAGCCCTAAGCAAGATGCCAAGGAAAAGCGAGTCCTGAATCCTCATATAGAAGGTGGACCTTTAAGACCTATTGGTAGTAAAGTTGATCCCGAGAAGGATAAAGGATTGCCAAGAAAGAAGTTAAAGGCTAAAAAAGAGGCACCGAAGCCAATTGAAAGACCAAAGGAGAGAATGGTTTGGCGTGAGAAGAGAACTTTGATTAACTACCACGACTTTGACCTAGCAAGTTCTATTTGCAAAGTTAAACCAAACATAAATCTCCTACAATTGATTAAACTTTCTCCAGGAGTATGTAAGGAATTCCAGAAAATCCTGCGTATAGGGTATATTGTAGAACCTTTGGGCATAGCTAGAGTGGGAGAAGATTGGTTTGATCATGCTGAAAAGAATTGCCCTAGGGTTCCAACGTATGTGGATGGAATATTAGTGGAGCACGCTATCGTGGACACTAGATCCTCTGTCAATATCATGAGTTCAGATTTGATGGAGAGGTTAGGTCTAGAGACCCAAAAAGACGGCTCCACACTTCTTAGGATGGCCGATGATAGTCTAAGACAACCAGAAGGTTGCACCACTAAAGTCCACGTTACAGTTGCAAGCATGGAATGCTATCTGGAATTTAGGGTGATAAGGTTTGTAGGACATCCAAGCTATCGAGTTTTGCTAGGCAGGCCACGGATTCTACGGACATACTGTCAAGTCGATATACTCACTGGTTGAGTGATTCTAGGTCGAGGTGCCCATCATGTAATAGTGGATGCTTACCCTGAGTCTCCTCAGAGTGAGAGAACTCCATTATCCTCCACTGAACTAGAAATAATAGATGATCCATCTGGTAGTGAGACGTCATCGAGCGATGGATCTAAAGAAGGGTCCACTATAGAGGATATTTATCAAATAACCTTGAATGAGCCGATAGCGCCTCAAGATGGAATAAGAGATGCGACGTTATTGAGTTGAACCTTGGCATGCCTAATGATTTGCAACCAATCAAATTAGGTTCCATGCTCAGTTCGGAAGAGGGAGAGGACTATGTGTCCCTGATTTAAGAGTTCCGCGACATCTTTGCTTGGAGCTATGACGAACTTAGGGGTATTCCTCCTATTTTGGTTGTGCATACCATTCCTGTAAAGGAAGGTACCCACCCTTTATGTCAGAAAGTAAGGCGTATGCCTTTTGAACTAAGGGACGGGCTGTTTGAAGAGCTTCAGGAGTTGCGAAATGCAGGTTTGATCTTCCCAATTTAGCATATTGAATGGTGTTCACCAATTGTGATTAGAAAGAAGAAGAATAATCAAATCCGTCTTTGTGTAGACTTTAGAGAGCTAAATAAATAGACTGTTAAAGATTACTACCCGTTGCCCTTTATCGACCAAATCTTGGATTAATTAGCAATTAGGGAAGTATATTCGTTCATGGACTGCTTTGTAGGGTATAACCAGATGGCGATTGCTAAGCAAGACAAGTTGAAAACGACATTTATCACTGTCTTCGGTACCTTTGTGTACCATGTGATGGAATTTGGGCTATGTAATGCACCTAGTTCATGGCAAAGAACAGCTGACAAGACCTTTGGTGACATCTCCCCACACGAGTTGAAAGTATTCATTGATGACCTGGGGGCAGCCACCATAAGAGAAAGGTAGTTGATTATTTTTCGGAAGTGTTTTGAGCATTGCAGACAATTTTGTACAACTCTCAACCAGTGGAAGTGCATCTTTGGAGTGCCTTATGGACTATTGTTAGGCCATGTGGTCAGTTCCGTAGGGATTGCGACTGACCCTGAAAAAATCAAGGTCATAGTCGCCATGAGTCCGCCACGTACTCCAAAGGAAGTGCATAGCTTTTTGTCATCGGTAGGGTATTATCGGAGGTTTATCAATGCCTTGGCAGAAAGAACATTGCCACTAACGAACCTATTGTCCTTTAACTGTCAATTTGCATGGAGTGATGCTTGCAAAGTATCTTTTGACAATGTGAAGTAGGAGCTCGCTAAAGCACCTGTTTTAAAAGCACCTAAAAGGGGCAAAATATTCTATATATTTTCAGCAGCAACCATGTATAGTATCAGCCTACTGCTTATCCCAAATTTGGGAGGAGAAGTGGTACCATCCGATAGCTTTTTCTAGTCGCAAGTTGGGCATATAAAAAATTAACTACATCTATATGGAGAAGTTGTGCCTTGCGATGGTATTTGCAACCAAAAAGTTCAGGCACTACATTCTTTATGAGAAGGTGGTTTTTTATACAAAGGTAGAAGGGCTTCGATTGTTGTTAAATAAGTTATAGCCGCCTGATCGTTTAGCAAAATGGTTAATCACTTTGTAGGAATTTGATTTTGAGATTAAGAGCAAGCCACCAAAGCTACAGGGCATTGTTGAGTGTCTTGTAGATTTTGGAGAGCCAAAAGAGATCTCGACTGAAGGAAGTGACATGGAAACTTTGTTCAAGATTGATATGGCGTCTATTCCCTCTTGGTATGCTGCTATAACACACTATCTTTCTACGGGAGAGACTGGAGCTACTTTATCAAAATCAGAGAAGAGGAAAATTAAACAACATGCATTGAAATTTTCCTTGATCGCAGGAACACTACATCGACAGGGTGTTGATGATATCTATCGCTGATGTGTGATGCCTGAAAAGGTTCCATTTATATTGGAAGAGTGCCATAACTCCGTTTGTGGAGGGCACTTTGTTGGGTGGTTGACGGCACAGAAGGCTTTAAGAGCTGGGTATTAGTGGCCGTCCATCTTCCAGGATTCATTTGACTATGTCAAGAGATGTGATACATGTCAAATACATGATAGTAGAGAGAATAGGAAGCGTCCACTTATGCCGATTATGGCTACCCTTTCATTTGAGAAGTGGGGCATCAATTTTGTGGGATCTATTATCCCATTGTCTACTACTAAAAAAAGATACATTATAGTAGCAACTGATTACTTTACAAAGTGGTCAAAAGCATGGGCAATGAGACAGGACAATGCAAAAGAGACTGCCAGTTTCCTACTTAGTAGATCATCTGCCATTTTGGTCCACCACCAAAGGAAACAGTATCGGACCATGGAACCCATTTTTTGAACAAGGTGATTAAATCCTGACTGAAGCATGGAAAATTAAGCATAACAAGACGATCCCCTACAATCTGCAAGCAAATGGACAAGTTGAAAGTACCAATAAGTAGCTTGTGGGTATCCTATCCAACATAGTCTCCGAAAAGAAGCAGGACTGGGATACAAAATTATATGTGGCGGTTTGGGCATATAATACAACGTTCAAGCGAGCCACTGGCCACATCCCATTCAAATTAGTTTACGGGGAGGAGTGTATCTTGCCCTTAAAAATTGAGTTGCCAACCATTAGATTCGCAATCAATCATTCTTTGGGTGATGAAGATGCCCTATTCAAACATTTTACAACTATAGCCCACTTGGATGAACTTAAATTGCAGAGTTTGTTGCACCAGGAAGTGGCTAAACATTGGATGAAGCGATTGCATGATCTAAAAGTGAAGAAATATACCTTTAAGAAAGGGCAATTAGTTATGTACTACGATGCACGTAGGGAGCTATTTCCAGGAAAGCTGGAACCTAGATGGGATGGCCCTTACAAGATAGCTCAATTAGGTAAAAATAAGTCCACGGCTTTATTAGTTGATCTACAGGGAGTGGAATTTAAGAATAAGGTTAATCTTAATAATATTAAATCTTATTATTTCTGAATATGCTAGTGTGCTAAATGCATTGCAGGTCTATGCTGGGGTTGATTTGAGACCTGTAGGAGAGCTTAAACTAGTTGATGGGGCAGTTAATCCCTTATTTGGAGCACCCATATCTCGAGCAAAGATATCACCAAGGGAAGCTTATTCGGTGGAGCAAAGAATACAACGTGATTGAGCAAGAAGACAGTACCTTTGTGTGGGAGATCAAAGTTTTATGCCATCACTGTTTAAAATTTTTGACAAGCATCCCTGTTGAGTTTAATGAAGAAGGTGGGATGGAGCCGTCAATTCATCCTCTAAATATGTTGAATTTTGACTATCATAATTACGAATAGGGGAGTTCTTGATGGCTGCCTATGTAAACCCATTATGGACGTACATGTTATACGTAGATGGAGAGTCCCGGGGCCTAATAAAAAAGGGAGTGTTGGAGTGGTTATCCGAGATTCCCGACGTAGGGTTGCAATGAAATTAGCTGTTTATCTTGGGGTAAGATTCATTAACAACATGGCAGAGTATAAAGCCTTGATTATGGGACTGAATATTGCCAAGATAGGTGGTATCCGGTGGTTGTTCGTAAAGGGGGATTCCCAGCTAATGTTAAATCAACTCAATGGGATATATACAGTATGGAATCCCATTGTTCATATGTATCATCGTACTGTTATAATCCTACTTGTGATGAATTTGAGAGCGTATCTCTTCAGCTTATTCCACGTTATTGGAATCAATTTGCGGATTCCTTAGCTAAATTTTCTTATGAAGAAGACCTCTTCTTCAACTATGGTCCTAGTCCGGATGTCGCTCTTGATAACGAGACGGGACCTAGTCGCTTGTGGGGAATGTTATCAGACCACGTGTTATATGGCAAGCGATGGTTGATATGGGTAATGCGAAGAGTGGCCAAGACCCATCTACCACTATTATCTTGGACCCATAGGTTGATCAGACGACATGTTATGTGTACGCCTCTTGCTATATATGCAGGAGGTATGGGTCACAACTTGATGCATTTAGTTTAGGGCTGAGAGTCCTATTTTTTTCCTTGGAGTGGAGTGTATTTTCGTATATCTGCCTTCTTCCAAGGAGGGATCTATATGAACTAGTTTGCTTGATTTCTTTAGGCCAAGAGGGCTAGTTGTTTTAAGGTTTTAATGATCTATTTCCTTAAGCCAGGAGGGCCAATTAGTTTTGTTACATCATGTTTGATTTCCTTAGGCCAAGAGGGCCAGCTAGTTTGCAGTGAAATGTGCTATTTCTTTAGGCCAGTTCCATGTCTGTTTGGTGCAGGTACAATTAATGGTTTTTTGTTGTAGTGATTGCATCATATAGGTTGACAAAGTCGCTGGAGGGAGCCTTTGCTACAAAGGAGCTTCTTGTGGCCATTCCAGGTGGTTTTGTCCCCTTTTCGAGTCTTTTCCTTTAAGCATATATGATATATATGCATGTAAGGGTTACTTTCTTTTGTTTGTTGGGGATTGGCACTCGTGGCATGAAGTCCTAGGTTTAGGCTCTGTATGTCTGGGGGAGGTTTGAGTAGTCATTGCCTCCTACAAAGGCATTGTCAGGCATTGTAAGACCTATTTTAGAAGGCGATTCTAGTGACATGCTAGGCGGCCGTTATAGGAGTTCCTGTTAGTTGTGAGACAGTTAGAGAAGTCTAGTAAAATAATGATGGAAAAGAGGCAAAACCCTAAATATATGAAAGACAATATATGAATATACGGAGGTGTGTAAAAAGGGGTTCTAACCCCTATAAAAATAGAAAAGGAAAGAAAGAAAAATCCGTGAGCTATTGTTTATCACCTTGCAAAGGCCTGGTAGGTTCCTCGGAATGAGACAAAACCCAAGGCCGATGCCTTGTCTTTCGAGGGGTGGAATCTAGCTAAAAAACAAAGAATGCAAGAAGGTTGAAGGGAAAATAAAAGTGAGCATTAGAAAATGATATAGTGTTGCCTTGCAAGCACTGAGTAGGTTCTTGGGTACCGAGATAGGACCTAAGGCCGATGCCCTATTCTCCTTGGGTCACTACGCTCAGCTCCCTTCTTTTTACACGCCCGAGTATGGAAAATAAGAGGCTAAAAGACCCAATGTGCTAAAAGATAATATTCGTTGATCAGGCTATAAGAGTTCTCGCCTAGTAGAAGCTCCTAGTTGAGTTGTCCTTAGTTAGGTAGGTAGTTTAGACTACCACTTAGGATAACCTCTTTGATAGTTCTTTTTAGCTTGGATGTGTTGTAGCAATTGATTAGTGACTGGCTTTAGACTTTCTATCAGATTATGCTAGACCTACTCCTCGTGGAATCATACCTTGGTTTTGACAAGGGGTAGGTTGAGAGCTATGATGTGTTTTGTTATGTATCTATTTTGTATCAGCTTGATGCTCTTTGTGGTTGTGTTTATGTGTAGATCTGTTCGTAGGATTCGATGGACTGAGTCGCTCTATCTCGTGGTCCCCAATGACAGATGATTTTTGATGCCGATAAATGCTTAAAATTAGCCAAAAATTTTGAATTTCAGGGGAAAAATAAACTTCATTGAAGGGGAAGGTCGCAATTAGTACGATTTTAAGCGTCAATGCCCAGAAGTTCTTAAAAGACCCATTGGACGATAGTTGGTGAATTTTCATAAATTTTTGCATGTTAGACGAGACGCTGGGAGATGCTCAGAAATGGAGGACTTCAAGACGGATGCCCAATATTTTTTGGACCGCGAATCGGACACCGGATGAGAAAATGGGAGTGCTCGGGAGGCCAAGACCCAAGGTCAAGTGAGAATGGACTTTACAAGTCCCAAAAGTCATGACTTTTGGGGGCTCCCTATAGGGAGCCCAACTAAAAAATCAAAATTGCGGGGGGGGGGGGGGGGGGGTCCTTTTTTTTTGCGTGAGCAAAAAGAGGGCACCATTTTCACACGATTGATGGAGATGGGCGCTACGGGGCCTGCAAACAACCCCCCCAAATGATCTCATGCATGATCTACACTCTATCTTTGCTCCTCATCGCTTGTCTCTGTGTGTGGAATGGCTGTCTGTTGTGGAGATGTAGTTTCAGTATTTCTCTCTCCTCTTTCTCTCTCCTGCATAGAGGCACTTCATGTGGCAAGAATCAAGAAGAGAATCGAGAGATGGATGCTTGTCTAGGAGAAACCGGATTGTTCCAAGAGGCTGAGGAGGCTGAAGGCTGAAGATCTATGCTGAGATCCATGGATGACTAGTCAATACACAGTCCCAATTAAATATGCAAAAAAAGTGAAACACGCAAAAAGGCGGTATGCTATATTTTATGAAAGAATTTTGCTTGTTTTTTATCGTTCATGGTCTAAATGGTGTGCACATGAGCTAAAAATTTATTTGAATGTTCCTTGCATTATGTTTGAGGGCTGGAATCACTGTTATGCAAAACCCGTATTGATTTCCAACAATTATAAATTTTCAAAACCCAAAAAAACACTAATTTTGATGGAAATTGATAGTTTCTTTGATTTTGAGTGGGAAAAAATGAGAGGACATGGGGTAAAGTAAGGAAAAATATTGAGTTTCAATTAAAATGATCAATCATAAGAAAAAAACTAGAAAATACCTATTTTCTATTAAAAATAAATAGGAAAAAATAGAGAAAAATGGAAAAAAATGGATTTCTTGAGTTTGAAAAAATTGAAAAAATAAGATCTATGTATGTGAATGTCTGACAGGACTGAAGCATGAGCTTAAGCCTCAATTTGGCCCTTGTCCTTTGTGTTAAAGTATGTATTTGTTGCTTTTACATATAAAAAATGACATAAAAGAACCTCTACACCTATGCACTGCAGCAAAATTTAAACGGTGAGGGGAAGGATTATGTTATACAATAGTTTAAGCACTGAATTAATACAAAGTCTGATTGTTCTCTTTATGCATAACATTTAGGATGAGGTTTATTTAGAAATAATGGATCTAGCAGCACGAGGTTCGCCTTGGTGCTAGGTTCCTACAACGAAGCATTGCGTATTAGCGTAAATTCATTAAAAGGGCTATTTTTGCACGACACATAGTCTGATTTCATACCATAATTATTTGTGCACAATAAGGCATCCACCATTGCATGAATCATAATAAAGCATCCACCATTGCATGAATCATACACATGGTATCTATTCGTGGCATGCATTGCAATTGAATTATAAATGACACATGCTGGAGAGAGTAAGGCACCCAAGCTGTAGGTCTAGATGGTGGGTCCAAAGTGAGGACTAGTATATTCCTAGATTGATATAAAATTGGTACCAAGAGCGGAGTCTATTTCGTATGTGTTATATGTGTTAGCGACGCATCAAGGGGCCAATCCCCAAGGTGTAGGAGGGTCGCAGTGGGGCCGCGGCAATCAGCTCGAGGAGTGCCTCCTATGTTGTTCCACATGGTGAATTACACCAAAATGTGTAGGGTCTCCCTTTGAGGAGTCTGAGAAGGTTAAGGGTTGGACTATAAACATGATACAAACGCAAAATGTACATACGATGGCATGGCAATGTGTCCTGTAGACGCTCCCGACTGCAAGGCCATGGGATTTTCTTGTGCATGTCAAAGGTCCGACTAGTGCTATAGCTAGTGCTAGCCCATTTTAGGTCCCATCAGGATCTGAATGGGACTATGCCCTATGGTGTCGTAGAGTTCGTGCAAGAGCTGTTGAACACGGGGTTCAAAATGCTGCAAGAAAAGAGGCTAACAAGAAGAATTCAATTTTTGATGCCAAAGTTCACTATATTGCTTATCAAGTTCGTAGAGTTACAACAAAGAAACTGCCAACAAACAAATTCTGTTCAAGTCCTTCAGCATGTATCTTAGCAAGCTCAAGCTTTCAAGCCACTAACAAAGGTAGACAATAGAAGGTTCACAATTAGTCTCCAAACCCATGTATAAATCAGAGCAACATCAAGGGCCACCTGTACCTCAGCATTGCTGAACTCCCATAAACCTGGGTGAAATTTTGTTCAAGTCCTTCAGCATATAACTTTTGGCCTAAGGGCATAGAAGAAGAGCTGAAAGAGAACAGAAGAGGACCAATGGAGTGGGAAGTTCCTCAAAGACCCTCCAAATGAGGTGGGTAACCCTTCTCTAAGACCTTCCAAATGAACACTTCGGCAAACCTTGAAATTTGAGGCCTACATGCCCCTTTTTTTTTTCCCAAAACTTCCATGGCAACATCATTGCTGTCCATATCAACATTCCCAAAACTTCCTAAACACATGCAAGCCATAGCTCAAGGTCTATCCACACCAGATAAATCAGTCGTCCCTAAACAATCCTCCGTTTTTGGGCATTCAAATTTCTCCTTGAACACTTTTAAATCAATGACCTTGTTGATTGGCATCAGAGCTTCAACAACTCGTCCAAGACCATGGAGAATGTGGACCAAATCTCTCACACAACTGGCGTTCCCCAAAGCCATATGACATCTATATTGGAATTCTGAATTCGCCACGTGAGGAACAGGCTTAGAGCTATCAATTACACAACCGCAATCAACATGACAAAAACCCAAATTTCAGAGAGGTCTCTGTAATCTCAGGGCTTGTAAGCGAGCTCATCATAAACAGATCAAGCAACGGTGATCGGGCGCTGGGGGAGCGTCTTTTATTGTTGCTGTTGAGGGTCTTCGGGTTGCTGGAAGTCCTCCATGTTGTAGATGATGGTGATGTAGAGGGAGCAGCTGGGGCATCTAGAAATCTCCTTGCGTCACATGCGCACCATGTTAGTGAAGAATCCGACTAGCTTTTAAGCGGAGGTGTCCACGATCTGCAGAGATGGGTCAATCTTGTGGGCCTTGAAGGGGATTGCGATCTCGACATCAAAGGGGTGCAGTCGAAGGAGAGGTACCTGCCCAAGAGACTTTAGACTGACGGATGAGAAAGAACTGATCCGAAGGAGAGGCGAGATCTCCGCTGCTCCCTTTGTCCACTAGCACTGACGGCCGAATTCAGAAGAGAGATAGAGTCCCCAAAGCGAAGGCGTCACACCTGTCCCTTGGCATCCAAAAGCCACCATCTCCAGCCCCCGATCAGCTCTGGTTTTTCCTTTCATAACAGCAGCCATTGCAGCTAAGCACCTTTCTCTCTCATAGCACTAGGTGTCCTCCCCATCCGAAAACTGTGGCCCTCAGTGATGGCGCCACACTGATGAAGATCCCCCCCACCTTTTCGGCTGGTTCCTTCCTTAATTGCCTGGTAAAGAGCGAAAAAGCTTCTCTTTGACCAGAATAGGCTAGCCCCCCAAAAAGGCCCAACAAATTTAGTTGCTCCTCTTAGCAAAGTGATCCACGTAATTCTCATCAATCATGTCATGTTCATTTGGGGATGCAAGATTTGCTTAAGTCCCAAAATCCTTAGACAAACTTCATAATTTCACCATCATCTCCATCCTCGATATCAACTTCGATGTCCCCTTGCTTTTGGGGGTCTCCAACGCCAAAGCACATCTTGTTTGTTTTGGGGATTTGAAGCCTGTCCTGCGCTTTTCTTAGAATTCATCATTGAAATTGATAGCATAATAATATTCTTTGGCATCAGTTTTTCATATTTTTCTAGCACACACACAACATGCACGCAAATAGAAACACATGCAAACACAAACACACAAGTGGAGTATGTATATTGGATGCGGGTTCTGAAAAGGACGGAAAGATAATGCAGCAATCACACACAATGAAACACACGTGAAAAGATAACACAGATGCACAACAAAAATGGAGGTGTTTACGGCTCGAATGCGTAGCAGCACGGCAACGGGCAAAGAGGTTGAGCGGCGCATCCCTCTCGTTTCCCATTCTCTTTGAACCAAGTGCATTATGGATGTACTTTAGATTAGGTATCTCTACGTAAAGTAGGATGTCCAAAACTCGATGCTAGAATGTTGTTAAGAGACCTTGGCCCTAGGAACTCAGATTTCAGGTTGATCCTAGTGGGTTCATCCATGAACGTTCCCTTGTGAGGCGGACTCGGGAAACCCTAGGCAACAAACCCCAGAACATTCCCTGGGAGTGCCAGGCGGTGACACTTAGACTCGTTTCTCGATGGACCGCTAAAACATGCTTGGACAACCAATAGGTGGAGATATTACAAAGAGGTGCTCATAAAAAAAATTTTGCACCTGAATAAAGAGGTTGAAGATTGGTCCACAAATTTAGCAAGTCATCTAGCTTTGAAAGCTCTTCTTGAGGAGTAGAGGGATTTGTTTGAAGTGCCTACTTCATCGCCTCTCTAGACAGCAGTAGATCACCCAATTGATTTGGATCCCAACTGAAAGCCAATTAATAAGCCACCTTATACATTGTCCAAATGTGAGCGTGAAGAAGTAGCCAAGCAAATCAAGGAGCTTCTTGAAATGGGATTCATTGAGCATAGTTATTTACCTTATGCATCTCTAATCTTGTTAGTTAAAAAGAAAGATGGATCTTTTAGGATGTGTATTGATTACAAGGATCTAAATAAGATCACAATGAAGGATAGGTACCCAATACCCATCATTGATGATTTTCTTGACGAGCTCAAGGGGGCTAGATTCTTTACGAAGATTGACTTGAGGTCAAGATATCATCAGATCCACATGTGAGAGGGTGATGAAATCAAGACTGCTTTTAGGATTGATTAAGGTTTCTACCATTTCTTAGTGATGCCATTTGGGCTTACAAATGCTTTAGCTACCTTCTAGAGTCTGAATGAATAAGATTTTGTAGCCTTTCCTCTTTTAATTTGTCTTGGTCTCCTTTGATGACATTTTGATTTATAATAAGACGACCCTTCAGGACCATTTATCACACATGAGGAAAGTTTTTGATGTATTGAGGCACCACAAACTCTTTGCTAAGGAGAAGAAATTCTCTTTCATGTAGACTGAAGTGGAATACTTGGAATATATTGTCAGTGAAAAAGGGATCCATGCTGACCCTAAGAAGGTGCAGTGTATTAAAGATTGGCCCCAACACCTACTACCACTACTTCACTTAGAGGGTTTCTTGGTCTATCTTCATTTTATCATTGATTCATCAAGCATTATGCGGTTATTACAGCTCCTTTGAGACTGATAGATTGAAGAAGGAAGCTTTCTTTTGGGATGCTCTTTTACAGATAGTATTTTTCAAAATAATTTACCATACAGTGTGATTCCAATGGCTGAGGCATAGGGATTGTTTTGTTATAGGAGCATGTAGTGATTGTCTTCGAAAGTCGCAAGCTTACAGATAAGGAAATGGCCATGTATGTCTATGACCAAGAGATGTTGGCTATCTTATATGAAATTAAGAAATGACACCATAATTTGTATGGTAGCCGATTTAGAGCTCAAACTTATCACAGTGTCCTTAAATATTTTCTCACTCAGCTCAACGCCATATTAGAGATTTTGGAAATTTCCCAAGTCTCACATTTAATGAATGTCTTGTTTTTTTGAATGAAAGAGAGCACTATGTTTATGTTTATCTTTAAAAGGCACTTTGTTACAAATATGAGATCACACATATTG
Organism: Lygodium microphyllum; assembly: GCF_053477565.2. NCBI lineage: Eukaryota > Viridiplantae > Streptophyta > Polypodiopsida > Schizaeales > Lygodiaceae > Lygodium > Lygodium microphyllum. The sequence goes on from NC_141138.1 coordinate 93,276,920, forward strand.
AGAGCTTAATTGATGACTGTAAGCTATGTGGATATTAGGAGATTTGGATTTCACCTCTATCTTTTCTAGTATACTAACAAAATATGATGTTGTATGGTGGTGGAAATATCAAGGAGGCTTAGCTAGTATATACCTAGGAAATTTGCACATTTAATGTAAGAATACAAAGGTTTGAAGGAGTGCAGAGAGAATTTAGAATACAAGAGCCCTAAACATTATATGAAAATATATTATCATGGCCAAAATTTATAATGTTATGGGTTTGAAGATATTATAATATGAGTTTTTTCTTTTAGATATAGCATCATTTAAAGTGACATGTATAAGTTTCATGAACTAGGATCTTAAAAGAGTCACCACTAACTAGGTGTGGTTTAACAACTTGATCTAATACCATATAGTAATAAGTTTAGATAACCTATGATGTGATGGCTCTTTTTTTTTGTGTAAACCAATAGGCACAAGTATGTTAAATAATTACTCACCTCATTTGTATTTTTTGTATGTATATGCATGATATATAAATATCTTTTGTTCAAATTTTCTATTTATCTTGACAATATATGGACAAGATGGATATTGGCTTTGGCCAAAATCAACTAGCTTCACACTTTGACTAGCTAAATGAACTTTTATATCATAAAATGAAGATTTATATACCAAGCTAGAAGTTTATGATTTTTCTAAGACCAAAGATTTAACATTTTGTAACAAGCGGGATACAAACTGACTAGGGTTTAGACACTCGGTCACACTGATCGGGGTATTTAAGGTGTAAGAGCCCCAGATTAGGGCAACTAGTTATTGTCAAGATCATACTCTTCACCTTCATCTCCAACTTCCATGGCTTCCTCCTCCCTTCTCTCCTCCCTTCTCTCTTTCTCTCTCTTCTTCTAGTCTTCTTCCTTCTTCTTCTTGCTCTCTTTCTCTCTCCTTAGCTCTTTTTCTCTCTCCTCTCAGCTTCTTTCATTACAAGTGGTATCAGAGCTTCAATCTTTGGTCCTTTTCTTCTTTCCCTTTCTTCCTTTTCAAATCCCAAAAACCTTAGTTACTCAGTTTACATGTACAAGTACAGCAAGAAGGATTGTAGTTAACTTTAGCTTTTTGGAGCAAGTAGGAGCTATGGCTGGAGACTCAGGCATATTTGGAGGTAAAATGGTTAAAATAGCAGGTTGTCACTTCTTTTCATGTAAATTTTAAGGGTTCCAGGCCAAGTTTAGGGTCTTAGGAGTTGGAAGAGGGCAAAATCTCAATTACTTTTTGCTCCAGCCCCTTTCTCTCTCCTCCCAAGCAAGCTACCATAGCCACATAGCAGTGAAGAACCCTTCTTTCCCCCCGGAGTAGCCATGGGAGTTCTCATGTGAGGGTCTAGGAGCCTTTCCCACTTGCCCCTGACCAAGGGCAGCATCCTTGTGGAGGGGCACAGCTAAGTAGAGAGCCCATTGAACAGCCTGCAATTTGCGAAGCATTTTGCGCTACTATTCCCTACTCTGCCTGCCCTCTTCCAGCCCTCCTGAACTTCTTCCCTTGCTACCCTCCCCTCCTTGCCATTCCATGGCACTGACTTAGCACATTGCTCTACCTCCTTTGGCACTCTTGCTCCCGGGATTCATCCCTAGGTGGACAGCAGTTGGACTGTTTGAAACAGTTTGGGACAGCCATGGATTCTTCAAGCTGAAGCCCTGGGAGCTCATACCCCACAAGTCCTTCAGCCCGTGAATGGTTTCTCTTGCCCGAATGAAGATATTGAGTTCAACATGCATGGGAGCTTTGTGGGCAGCCATGAAAGCTTCACTAGAAGCTTTCCATCTTTGAAGCTCAAGCTCGGGGACAAGCACGGGAGCCTTCTTCATCAGTAAGAGCATTCGAATGTTGAAGTATTCTTCCATGAATGCCCAACCAACAACCGGACTTGATCAATGGACCAATCGGGCACCATGATAACTTATTCTTCAATGGTATTCCCAAGCATTAAAGATGTATGCCAATCTGATCTTAATCTCTCAATTTAGCCACTTGCTGAGCTTAATCCATTGTTGGAGAGATTTGGATTGCATAGGTTAATAGTTCAATCCTCTTTGTGTGCATGCATCATATCTCTTCCTGGAAATTATTATAATTGCTGACATTAACCCCCATTTGGTCTTGTGATCTTGGATGAGCCCAAAATGAATAATATCCGTTGCAAATTGGGTAAGTAGCAGCTAGTGAGTCACTGGACTGCCAAGGTAACCCCTACCCCAACCTTTTTCATTCCTTGCATCTCATGAAAAGGCCAAATGTATTCTTTCCAATGCATTTCATGCTGATTTCCTAATAAAATTTTTTGCCATGTATACTCCGACTAAGAAAAAAGGCCGATGCCAACAAGCGAGGTGGTAAGACAAAAGAGAGGTGACCCTCCCTTACCACTTAAGACCCTGAAGGGGTGCACAACCCAGTCCAGGGGAAACTTTGCCCACCTCCCACTGATCCAGAGCTCGATACTTGTATGCAGGTACATGTACTTCTATGAGCTCCACTCCCATGTCCCAATGATCCCTCTTGGATACCCCACAATGCTAATGGCACCCATGTATGACACTTGAAGTACATGCAGTCAAGGAGATATATGGCAGTGAATGTCCTTATGCATTAATGACAGAGCTGATGGGTATGCAATGATGCTTGAGATTATGCTCAGTATGCTCAGGATGCTATTGATGTGGCTGATCAAGCCCTTGATCTATGCTCTATCCATGTAAGACCTTGGTACTAAGAAACATGCAGTGTTTTTGGTCATAGTCGTGTAGGACTGTCACAAAGATCCCATTGCAAAAAATTATGTCCTAAATCTGGGAGTGAACCCTATAGCTCACCTCGAAGAAGGCTTTGTCCCCTCTGGTTTGAATCAAAAACTCCCCAATCGGAGCTATGGTTTGAAAGTTATGCCCATTTTTGTGCACTAGGGTCATAGTGGACAGAATACAAACTGCTCCAGGACAGGCACAGTAAACCCATTATAGAAAATTCTGATAATTTTCTATCACAAAGGTTAACAACTCATCTCAAAGAGGACGTTGTCTCCTCCGACTTGAGCCCAAAAGCTCTTCAATCGAAGTTTCCTACAAACAGTTACACCCCTTTTACTGACAACAGGTCTTGTGGACTGCATCCAGACGGCTGGCTAGAAAGGTAAAAGCAAGGCCCAAGAGGAACTCCAGAGGGAGATTAGAGACTCCCGAACCTCCATGAATGAGAAACCAAGCTTGGTGCAAGATTACCATGGTGACATACAGGTGGAAATTCCTAAAACGAACCCATATACCCTTCTCAATCACACCCTTTGCCAACATGAGCTCCGTCATATGGAACGACACAATGATATGGTCACCAACCACCGCCAAATGATGTCCAAGTTTGATGAAGTGATCAAGCACATGGCTATCTCAAACTCAAAGAGCAGCTACTACTCTTGTTACCCAATTAGCGACTGCTTCATCCCAGAAAAGACCAATGACTCTAGGCATGAGTCTAGAAGTCCTCCCAATCAGGAACTGTTGCATGGTCTACAGGGTATACTTGGCTCTAAGGGAATTTACCCTTCTACCTATGAGATCGGGGAACCCTCTCATACACATGATGAGCCCCTATTGAATTCCCTTGTCCACCATGCAAGCGCCATCCATTTGAGGCCTTCTCCCACCTTGGGTCAGATTTCCCCCACTTTACCTAGGAGCCCCCATGCACCCCATATGAATAAGCCCCATCAAGGAAAATATGGTACAAATGGCCAGCGTGGCAATCATGGACATCATGGTTATAATGGACAACATGGGCTTAATGCACCACAAGGGATGTATGGATAGCAAGGCATGTATGGCCACCATGGGCTTCATGGATAGCAAGGATTTTATGGGCAGCATGGCCCCTATGATCTGCGTGACAAGGTCATCCTAACAAAGTAAAATGGGCAATCCCCCTCACCATCTGACTTAGAGGAATGGACGTCCAAGTTGGAGTCCTACTTCAATATCTACCACTGCACTGACAATCAGAAAATACTTTTTGCTTCTCTCCACTTGGAAGGGTTTCCTCACACATGGTGGCACCATGTCAACTGAGAGAATCAACAGTTCATTGATTGGGAAGATTTTAAAATGCATATGGTCTAAGTCTTTGTGTCCCCTGTGGAAAAAGAACGGTCCGCAAGATGATGGTACACTCTTGACCAACGTAACCTCCCTATACGTGAATACAAAAATCAGTTCGTGAATTTGACCATGTATGTGGAGAGCATTAGCAACGATGCTAAATTGCACAAGTACATCTATGGGTTGGAATTGAGTCTGTCGGTCAATATCATGGCCTAAAAACCTACCACACTGTTTGATGCAATCGAATTGGCTGAGAGATATGCAAGACAGTACCGTGCAAATGAGCAATTTCAGCAAGGTGTTGGACAGCCCCGCATTCCTTCACAATCATCCCCATACAGAAGTGGTTTTCGAGGCACTTCTATGCCTAATAACAACCCCAAAGTACCCACTTGCCCCGCCTTACATGCTGAAAGAAAAATGGGCACTTTTGGGCTAGCATCGGGTCCTAATGTTGAAAATAGGTATGCTGAAAATAAACAGTCCACCACATCACCATACCAAGGATCCAGTACCAACAGTTCATTCCCCTCCCCCAGATGTTGTGAAGGAACGAAAGGAAAAAGGTCTATGCTTTAAGTGTGGAGATAAGTACACTACTGATCATGCCTCCAAATGTCCGTACAAGATAGCTAAGCTCAAAGTTCATAGCATGTATGTCGTGGAAGATTGGCACACTGAGGAGGATGACCTCCCCATTGACCAGGCTGAGCCTACGTAGGATGTTGATCACGAGCAGTTCTATGACCCCGAGGATGGGTTTTCCTTTGACTCGGGTGGTGCTCCATTGCAGATACTTGATTTCACATCCCACCCACCCCCCACTTCCCTTTGCTCGATCTCCTTGGATGCTTGGACGGGTTCTTGCAGCCCCAATATCCTTCGCATTCAAGGAAGTATCAATGGGAAGCATGTGTTTATCCTTGTGGATAGTGGAAGCACTCATAGTTTTGTCAATAAATCATCCATTGATCGGTTGAAATGCACCCCTACGGCATTACATCACCCCTTGAAGGTCTAAGTAGCAAATGGAGAAGAAGAAATCAGCACACATGTATGTCCTACAATTCCATTATGCTTGGCTGAAAATAATGTGGCACTGGTTGACCTGGTTGCCTTAGATATGGGCCCCATTGACATTGTCTTGGGCTGTAATTGGCTGAAACAATTGGGGAACATTGCGATGGACTTCTCTCAATTTTACATGGATTTTATGATGCATGGACAGCTTATCCACCTTGAGGGACTTCAAGATCATGCTGATTTTCTGCTCATTACAGCAAAGCAACTCAAGTGGAAGTTTAAGAAATCCTCACAGATCTTTGTTTTGCATTTAAATCAGGACAATTTTGATAAGCCCTCTGTAGTATCTCATGATTTAGCCTTGCAGGCCTTACTTGAGGAATACAATGACTGATTTCAGATGCCTACATCCCTCCCTCCTAAGAGACAAGTGGACCACCCACTTGACCTAGAGCCCCATTCCAAGATAGCGAATAAAACCCCCTATAGACTCTCCAAGTGTGAGCGTGAAGAGGTTGCAAAGAAAATCAAGGTGTTGTTAGAGATGGGTTTCATTGAGCCGAGTTCTTCCCCCTATGCATCCCCCGTCCTCTTAGTCAAAAGAAAGATGGCTCCTTTCGCATGTGCATTGACTATAGAGATCTGAACAAAATTTCAATGAAGAACCGCTATCCCATCCCACGGATTGATGCTTTGCTGGATGAGTTGAAAGGGGCATGCTTTTTCACCAAGATTGACTTGTGTTCTGGCTACCATCAGATCTGTATATGCAGGCAAGAGATGAGGCCAAAATGGTCTTCAAGGTTGATCGTGGACTCTATCATTTTCTAGTGATGCCTTTTGGGTTGACAAATGCCCCCGCCACTTTTCAGAGCTTGATGAACAAAATCATAAAGCCCTTTCTGTTGAAGTTTGTGCTTGTTTTCTTTGACGACATCCTTATTTACAGCAAGTCATCCACGAAGCACTTGACACATGTTCGGAGGGTGTTTGACATATTGAGAGAGCATCAACTCTTTGCTAAGGAGAGAAAATGCATATTCATGCAGACATCTGTGGAGCACTTGGGACACATTGTGAGCAAAAATGGTATACAGGCTGACCTGAAGAAGGTGCAATGTGTTAGAGACTGGCCTACTCCCTCTAACACCACTTCTTTGCGTGGCTTCCTTGGTCTCTCTTCATTCTATAGACGCTTCACTAAGCACTATACCACCATTGTAGCACCTTTGACTGATCGCTTGAAAAAGGAGTCATTCTTTTGGATGCCACTATGGATCATAGCTTCAAGCAGTTAAAGAACGCACTTACTTCAGCCCCCATCCTTGTTTTCCCTGACTTCTCTAAGCTGTTTACCATTCATTGTGATGCCAATGGCCGGGGTATTGGTGCAGTGTTGTTGCAAGAGCATGGTGTGACTGCATTTGAGAGCCGCTAGCTTGATGAGAAGGAAATGCAAATGAATGTATATGACCAGGAGATGTTGGCCATTCTCCATGCCATCAAGAAATGGAACCACTATTTGTATGGCATCCGCTTCCAAGTAAAAAGTGACCATCGAATCCTCTAGTACTTCTTGACTCAGTCTACTTTGACTCCTAAGCAACAACGATGGGTGGCAACCTTATAGAACTATGACTTTGATATTTCACACACTCAAGGCAAGGATAATATTGTGGCTGATTTACTCTCTCGAATGTGGGCATGCAGGGTGTCCTCTATCTCAGAATTGCACAGTGATTGGGTTGAGCTTCAAGAGGCTTACTTGTTAGATGATCACTTCAGCCACACATTTCAAAAATTACAGCATGGGGTCATGGCTCAAAACTCCCAATATCAGCTTAAGCATGGCCTTCATTGGTCCCATGGCAAGATTGTCATCCCCCACACTTCCCCCTTCACGTAGAAAATCATGGAAGAGACGCATTCTTGCCCCATTGCTGGTCACTTGGGTGTTTTCAAAACATATGACAAGATTGCTAAAAGATTTCATTGGAAAGGCTTATGGAGGGATGTCAAGGACTTTGTGACCAAATGTGTTCCATGCCAATAGAACAAGGATAATGCACTCAAGCCCGCTGGCCTCTTGCAGCCCCTCCCTATCCCTGAAGGGAAATGGACTCACATCACGATGGACTTTATCACTGGCCTTCCTGTAACTAAGAAAGGGTGGAACAGTATTTATGTGGTCGTTGATCACCTCACCAAAGCTGCTCACTTTATCCCCATTAAAATCCAATACACTGCCTCCAAGGTGGCCACTCAATTTATGGAAAATGTCTTCAAGTTGCATGGCTTGCCACAGGTCATGGTACATGATCGGGATGCAAAGTTTATGAGTAACTTCTAGCAGACAGTTTTTCCCTCCACGGGGACCAAGCTTGCTCCATCCACTGCATACCACCCAAACTGATGGCCAGACTGAAAGAGTGAACAACTGGCTTGAGACATATTTGAGGCACTTTTGCCATTATGTTCAGCACAGTAGAGATACATGTCTTCACTTGGCTGAGGGTATAAGGTTTCCCTCCCCATAGTTTTATTTAATGATAAGATCAATCCTCGGAGTCAGGCTGAATTGGATCACATGCAAGCTTTACTTCAGCAATGCAAAATGAACCTTCTAAAGGCTCAAACACACATGAAACTCTATGCTAATGAAAAACGAAGGAATTTGGAATTCCAAGAAGGGGAATTAGTCCTTTTGAAAGTGCCCAAGTCCCGCTACTCAACTTTCAAAGAGGGCAGCAGTAACAAGCTGGCCCACCATTTCTATGGCCCATACCGGATCTTGAAGAGAGTTGGTGACTTGGCCTACCGCTTAGAACTTCCCCCTACCACCAAAATCCACAATGTGTTTCATGTCAGCTAGCTGAAACCCTTTGTAGGCTCCTCACTGGACTATGTGGAAGAACTCCCCCCCCATAGATGAAGAGGGTATCACTCAATATGTCCCTGAAGCAATCATTGGGCAGCGAGATAAGCACTTACGATCCCGATCCATCAAAGAATATCTCATCAAATTGCAAGGTCTACCCTTGGAAGAAGCCTCTTGGCACCCAACAACCATCCTCAATGAATTTCCCTACCTCCATGAGGCCCAACGACTGGAAGACTAGACGGTCATGCCCCAAATGGACCACCTTCTGCCCGCATGCTGCACATTGTTTTAGAATAGTTTTCTACTTACTCAAACCACATGCATGCACATTCTACATAAGCTGAAAGTACTTGTCATAAGCTCCATTTCAACATGTGGTACGTCCTATTTAGAGCAACCTATCAAAAGTTATGACTTGTTTACTTCAGCAAACCAGTCCTGGACTGCATGCTATTCCTAGTCTCTCCACACCTAATTTTCATTGTCAAAGGGCTCTGAGTAGTACTCTGCAATCCTCCCTTAGCCCACCCATCCCTCCCCTCTATTTCTTCTTGTTTTTAGGGGCAAAAACCTTCCGACTGGGGATGGATTGTAACAAGAGGGATACACACTAACTAGGGTTTAGACACCTCGTCACACTGATCGGGGTATTTAAGGTGTAAGAGCCCCAGATTAGGGCAACCAGTTATGATCAAAATCATACTCTTCACCTTCATCTCCAGCTTCCATGGCTTCCTCCTCCCATCTCTCTTTCTCTCTCTTCTTCTAGTCTTCTTCCTTCTTCTTCTTGCTCTCTTTCTCTCTCCTCAACTCTTCTTCTCTCTCCTCTCAGCTTCTTTCATTACATCTTTGACCAATGGTTTGTGTTTCCAAAGAAATAGACATAAATTTTATTATTAATTAAGACTTATTTGTTAGCTAAGATGACATAAAGTACAAAATTGGACTTAAACCACTTTATAAAAAAATTCAGCACAATTAACTAATGTTATTGAAAGAATAAAAAACATTAAGTAGATTCTCTCATTGATATTGGTCATTGATATTGGTGGCGTTTAGAAACACCAAGGTAACTACATAAAACACTTTAAATTTCTAACAAGCATATATTTCATAGCCATGCAAAAGCCCTTAATGTAAGGGATATATTTACTATGGAAGTCAAAATTAGTCCATATAGTGACCTACCTTGTCGCATAATGTACATTTGAAAAATACAACTTTGTAGATTTTTTATAAAACATTTAGCTACACTACCATTTATGAAATGTTTATGATATCCTAACTCATGAGCAAGTTGCATTGCTTCCATATCTTTCAAACTAGAGACTAAAGGAGTCTGCTTCAACTTGGATAATTGCGAGTTGTTCAATGTAAGTGACAGATGGCGTGAGGCATTTGTTGAGTATGTTTGTATAATAGATGGTCATAAAGTACAAAATAGGATTTAAACCACTTTATAAGAAATTTCAACACAATTAACTAATGTTATTGAAAGAACAAGCATATATTTCATAGCCATTCAAAAGCCCTTAATGTAAGGGATATATTTATTATGAAAGTCAAAATTAGTCCATATAGAGTCACCGCCTTGTTACATCATGTATATTGGGAAAATACAACTTTTGTAGATTTTGTATAAAACGTTTAGCTGCACTACCATTTATGAAATGTTTGTGATATCCTAACTCATGATCAAGTTGCATTGCTTCCATATCTTTCAAAGTAGAGACTAAAGGAGTCTACTTCAACTTGGATAATTGTGAGATGTTCAATGTAAGAGACGGATGACTTTTTGAGGATGTTTGTATAATAGATGGTCTCTTGAAGTAAGAAGTAATTGAAGGTTGAACATATATACCATCTTTATCAATCATGGTCTCGTGCAATGCTGACGATGAAGATGAAATACCATCATTCTCTGCTCTAATCCATTCATCAATGACAACCTTGAATTGAGCATACAATTCATGTCCATATTGAACTGGATCATGTCCATATCGATCAAACTTGATGACTTCACGTGCATCATGGTATTTGCTTAAGCGAGTCAAGTATAGTAGAAGTTCTTTCATCAAGATAGAGTCTCCACTATCAATATCAAATGTTTTTGGATAAATGCGATTCTCAATAGGATTTGGACATATTTTGTAAGGACTTTCATCTATGAGAATAGTCTTGGTATGCTGACAAACATCTCCATATTGATCCCATACAAACTTCAGAGGCTTGAACATTGCTTCTACTCCCATCTTATCTGGCCTATATATGATTTTGAGTCTATGTCTATGACATTGTTCTTGGCCCCAAATCATGAAGAAATGATACTTCCTTTTTGCATGGATCTCCAAGCACTTAATAACTACCATGACATTCTTATGTAAATCTATTCACCAAACTCCCACTTGGAATCTTGCAAATAAGGCTTCAAGAAACTCCATATATCTTGGTCGAAGAACAAGACATTCCATTTGAAAGCTTTGAAACCTTTTAGACTTAGCAAAGTATCGTTATAAAAGAAAACCATTGAGATCAAGTATTACGCATAATTGTGTTGCATTTCTTATCAAGGAAACATCAATCACATCATCGTGCTCTACTATTGTTGAATCTGTAAGATATCCAACCATAGATGTCTTAGTTGAAGTTACAAAGAAGAAAAAGAAGCACATTAGATTCATTTACTTTCTCGTCATTCTACTTAATGTTTGAGCTATAAATTGGCATAGAACACTAAAGCAATTTAACTTCACATTGACAAATACATACATAGGTACTACTTAATAAATGATGTCTTAAGAAAAGAGACATTTGACCATGTGGACAAATCTAACCAAGAGTAATGTCATGAGGTGAAAAAAAATGATGATTTCTTTGAAGTAAAATCTATTCTAATAAAGTCATTTTTCCATACCTACTTTTTATTGCTAATTATAAGTATACTTGAGATACTAACAATAGATTCTTATAATTAGTTGCAAAAATTATCTTATCATTATAATACTAAACATACTTAGTTTCTAAAGAGGCCTTCAAAATGGCATGTATAAAAAAGGTGTTTATTAGTCCTAATTATTAAAAGAAAATTTAAACATGATACTTTTGACCATGTGACCAAAATTATGTCACATATAAGTGACACATGACAATTTAATTGACAAAAGTTATACTCTATTTGGATAAGTTTTCATAGTTTCTTCTTAAGGACTAACTATTCTATTTTTGAACTTGTTATATCCCATAGATATTTAAACTCATGAATTGTAATAAGGATTTTACCTTGATATTCCATATACACATCTCAAAAGATACATTAGAGGTGAAATCTTTGTTGCAATATTTGCTATTGAGGTAAAACTCCTTTGGGAGGTGCAATGAATCTTTTTTGGGGTGTGCAATAGATTGTTGGCTCTCTTATCCTAAGGTACATGCATAGACATACACTAGTGATGTAGTAAAAGAGGCTATAAAAGATAAAAGATTTGACCATGTGGACAAATCTAACCAAAACTAACATGAAAAGATCATTACACAACATGTATAAGAGTTTAATTGAAATAAGATCTAAAATAGACTTAAGTAAATTTTGCATAGCTAGCTCAAACTTTTCATTATGATAAGTATTCTTACACACTAGATTACAATTAAAGAGTTATCCTTACAAAGGATGATAAATTTTAATGAGCTCTTTAATACTATTTTAGCAAAAGATTTACTTAAATAACTTTTTAAAACCAAACATGCCTAGTACATTTTGTAAAAAATTAAAAAACTAAAGACAGTTTCTTTAAGTAATATCACCAAAGAAAGAAAATATTGCAAATTCTAATGGAAGTAACTTCTCAAGAAAAAAATCAAAATTACATCAATGTGTCTTCCTTGATGAAAGGAGAAGAAACAAACTTTAAACATCTGAAGTAGCCTTTAACGTCTCTTTCACAATTGGACTTGCTATATCTTGGCTTGATTCTTCTATGCCCTTGGGTGGTACTTCAAGAACTTGAACTTCAGTAGGAGGAACCTCTTGGGAGTTTGAATTTTGTTTGGCACTCTCATGGACCCTCCATAATTGTGCTTCAACTTCTCTTTGCTCTTGAGTGTTGCAAACCACTGCAATAGTCTTCATATGATTTACCAATGCCACCCTAGATGCAAGTCCACTTGCATATACATCAAATATAACCTCATGAGCAACATTGAATGCTTTGATTGTAGTTTCCATAACTTTCATTTTCTTTCTCAAAATAGCCTTTTTGCAATCCTTTGTTCTTCTTCAAGATCTTTATCATTGCACTCCTTGTCCAAGCCTTCAAAGTCCAAAAATGGAAGGCTTGTTGACATTGTTTATATATCACTCAAAATTGATGAAGCTTTTCTCCATGGATACTAATGTCAAAACCACGAAAGAATCTATAGATCCAAAAGTAAACATTCTATCCATTGGTAGGAAGTCAACACTACCAACTAGCATGTGATACTTACAAGAAATGCTTTCAAGAGCATTTTCCAAAGCTGCCATTTGCTTTCAATGAAGAAATGATAACAACATGAATTGTTTAGGTTCACATGTCATTTTTAGCAGAGTGGATACAACATTTCCAATGGACTAACCATAATGTAGATGAAATTCTAGATCGGGTTTACATCCCTTTTGGAATTGGAAACATAGGAATTTCCTTTTCTCATCATAGAACCCTTTGACATTCCACAACACAAGCATTAGCTTTTATCTAGCTCTCTCTCTCTCTCCCTCTCTCTCTTTCTCTCTCTCTCTCCCTCCCTCCTCCCTCCCTCCCTCCATCTCTTTCTCTTTCTCCTTGACTCTTCCTATAGAAGGAACATCAATCAACAAAGAATCCATCAAACAAATCTTTCCAAATAAAATAGATATGCAATCCCTAATAGTGGGCATTGTAAGTTTCATGGACCTAGAACTAGATGAGCTATGGTGGATACAAAACAAACACACGATACATGATTAGAATGAGAAATTGTAACTCAAGTGAATTAGGTTTCAAGATAGATTAGCTTGGACTCATAAACACAATCTTGAGTGACTCAAACTAATTGTGCCATTACATTGAAATGAGTGTCAAGTACATGCTTATATAACTTTTGGGTAGTACCATTATTCCTCTCTGTGCTTATGGGATTTAGGATATCTCTCATAGAGCTTCTAGAGCAGACATCTTTTCTCATAAAGCCACTTATGGACAAGTCTCTATCTAGCCTCTATGGGTATTCATGTTAAGTATCATTTGATATTCTCAACACCCCCCCTCAAATGATGAGTCTCTACCCTGCTGGCTTCTGCCCCCCCTGCATGTAAACATGGACCAAGAGACCAGCTCTTTGGCAGCCTAGTTAAGTTAAGGCTTGAAACTTTACATCTTGGTAGGGTTTGTTACATCCTTTATGGGAAATAGATCCACTACAGGAGATCGGTTATGGAAAATTCTTTGTTTGTTAGTAGCATAAATTTTTTTATCTTCTTCTTACTTCTTTGATGACCTTTGGTGATCACAATCTTCTTGGTGTCTTTGTTCCTTTTTTTTTCTTTGACTCCTTGGTTTTCATACCCTCATCCCTTTTGTTGATGCATGGTACTTCTCTTTTAGTCTTCTTGACACAATCTTTTTGCTTCATGCTTAAGGATCAAACTTGACCATCCTAAATAACCCAATCGCTGGAGGTTCTCTTCAGTGATATTTCTACATATCTCATCCTTGCCTGTTTAGAAGAATACACTCCACTAATAATCTATTAACTGGTTATATAGATCTAGGATGGATTGAATTAGAGGAGACATTGCTTGTGTTTCCCATATCACCCATGCAAACCTGTTGATGAATGGAATAGTGCCGAAATGATTTCTTGAGTAATACAATATGTGACTTAGGACTATATCATCAATGTCGAAAAACCAGGCATCTTTTCCATGATCATTGCGGGCCATGCCTTTTGCATATGACATGGCCTCTTGAGCCATGAGATCTATATCTGCGGCATAATGTCCCCCAAGCATGTATTTGCTCACATAATCCTCATAGTTCAGGGGGATGATAGCCCATTTGATAATATTGCCAATCTATGCATTCAACCTCCAACTCTTGCTTGCAAAGAATACACTTTGCACGGTGATATCAAAATTTTTGGGGGTAAAGGCGCCTCCACATAGCCGCCCGTGTATTACTACACTGATAGTACCTGCCATTGCACACTGCAGGTGGCGGGCGCCCGTCACAGTAACTTATTCTTTATTCTTTTAGTGACAATTTGAATAAAGGAAGGTCTGCGGCCACACATTGTGGTTGTTGCAGTTCCCACTTTTGAGTCTCTCACTCTCTTGGCTCTTGCTCTCCATCCGCCATAGCTCTCACCACCAAGCTTTTTCCTCCTGGGTTCCAGTTCCTGTTCAACTAGTATTAGAGCAAAGGCGTTGGAGCTTGCCCAGCATTCTCTTCAGCCCGGATTTGAAGAGCTTAAACCCAAGCTTTAGTGGAAACCATGGCACCTTCGTTTGCAGGTATATTTTGATCTCTCGCCTCCTCCCCAAGCTTCCGGACCTTCATCGACTTCTTCCCAGGTTGCATTGGAGCCCCCTCGACATTGCCAAGTGCCCGTAAGGGCTGTTGAAGACCCCCAGCCCCCAGGAATAGTAAGCACAATTTTTGACGCATTTTTAGGGGGTTGGCTGATCTACTCCTCGGTATTTCCCTGCTCTTCCTCGGCTTCCCCGAACTCTTGGCAACCTTCCCCAGCATTGCTTGACTCCCCAAAATTAGTGCTTGACTCTCGGTGATCGATTCGAGTGCTTCCCCCTTCAACCCTTTGTTGTATGCACAGTCCCATGACTATCAAAATAGGACAGCACTTGACGTTTACTGTTTGATGCTTCTTGGCATTGTCCATTTAATGCCTATTGATGCCTGGCGATGCTCGGATGTTATGGGATGCTATGTCTATGCTTTGGGATTGATTTGGAGCAGATTTGAGCACCATTTGATCTTCATTTAATAGTAAATTACTTGGTGTAATACAGTGGACTGAAGCTCATTTACTTGGTGTATGCATTGGTTCATGGATACGGAGTGCTTACTGGAGGTTTGAATGATCATACCGATGTATTTGGAGGTTGCCAAATGCTTTTTCTTGGTTTCGGAATGCTTTTGAGCTTAGATTAGGCTCCGACTTAGTCATCATCACTAGCATGTGACTTCAATTGGCATGCTTTGGACCGGTTTATGCCTATTGTCACTGCTTGACATTTAGGCCTCTTGCATTTATGCTTTGGTCTGATATGGATGCCACTTGGTTTGCCCATGCTTGATAGTTACTTGGAGCTTCATCTTCATATATATTTGAGAATTTTGGATCTACTGGCATTACATTTATTTTTCAGTTACATGCTCTTTGAATACTTTCATGCTTATGCTTTACGGGTCTTGGGATTTATGCTTCGGATTATGCTCCGGATGTACCCTACTGGGATTTGGCATGTCTGATGCTATGTATTTGATGTATTAGAGCATTGCTTGCTCTCTTTGTATCTAACTTCACTTCCAGTGGGAGCCTCTTGGTAAATTTGGATGTACACAGAGTCTTATTTATAGATGAGCTTGAGCTTGTGGGACAATTACATGCATTTGCTCTCTTGAGAGCTTTATGTTTGCAGTTTGTCTGTAGTGGGCTGATTTGATACACCTATTGGAACAGACACATATCTTTATCATAGGTTTGTCAGTTTTGTATGCATCTTGGATGGTTATGTATTGAACTTCTTGCTCTATCACTTGTGCTTGTGCTTGGTCTCTTCTCTTATCTCAAGACCCATTACATGCATGACTTCTCGACCTATGAGTTGTCTCTTGCTTGACAAGTGATTGGTTTGACAGTTCTTGGTACCTTCTTGCCCCTAGAAACTCAATGTTGGATGTATCTTATTACCTGGCAGTTGCAGTGACATATGTATCAGTGATTGCTTCATTTTGGGACAGTTTTACATATTGTTGTAATTTATTACAACAAGCTAAAATTTGCAGATTTTGAGCACTTCTATGAGGGTAATGCTTACTATTTGATGTTATCTTGGTCATATTTGGTGGACAGGTGCTTCTCTTGGTGAAATCCACCCTTTCAGCCAGTTTTAGCAGTGGTTTTAGTGCATTTTCTACTAATTATAGTAACATGCAATTTTACTTTTTTGCTTTGATTTGGGACAATATGGTTGGTCATTTGAAAGATACAGCTCCTCTTTAACATTTCCAAGTTGGATGGTACCAAGTATGGGTATTGGAAGTCCCAAATATGGTAGGTTTTAGTGTAGAAGTTGCAGATTAAACCTTTACGTTTCAAAGGTGTTAGTATGGATGATGATGTTTGGATGGAAGTTGATGAGCTACACAAGTCTACCATTATTTTTTCACTCTCAGAAGAGGCCCATCATAATATTGTTGAAGATGAGAATCAAAGTGCATGGGATTTATGGGAAAAGATTAGGAGCTCTATGCGTAGCAGAGTCCCACGTCACAGATGTATTGGCTGAAGCAGTTAATGGACCTTCGCATGAAGGAGGGGACCTCCCTTTCATCTCATTTCAGTCAATTTCATGCCATCATAAAGAGTCGATTGTCATAGGATATTGAGTTCAAAGACAACTTGCACTCGTTATTTCTACTTAGTACCTTGTCTGAATCATGGGATGTATTCCATACTGCCATATGCACGAACAAGCTTGATGGGCTGAAAATCAAAGATGTTGAGAGTGTTTTATTGACTAAGAAAATCAATAGGAGAAACAATGATGCTTCCTGCTCTTCACATGTATTGATCATTAGAGGTGGCAAATATAGCAAGCGTCACAGGAGTCATCAACCACCAGAGTCGATCCGACTCTCCAAATCCATCCTGAAAGTAACAGGCCGTCACTCGAGGCTGCTGCTAACCCAGCCATAGTCCCAGTGACCCAATCGCAAGCTCAAGAATACTCATCACTGCAACTTTTCGTTGCCAAAGGCTCAAGTACTACCAAACCCCAACCACCCGCGCAGGCCTTAGGCCCTCTTACGAGATGAAATCCTTTCTCACACTAGCAGCTGATTTAGCTGAAGAAATAGGGGATGACGTGGTGGATTGCATTAAGCGACTCGACGCCACTTTTGTGTCACTAGCTCTGAGCTACGATCGCCTAGACTTAGGCCTATTGGACGAATCCTTCGCAACCGAAGTTTAAACGATGCCTTGTTCTTGGGAAACATTTGAATTCGTGTTTGCAAAAGCCGCTACCTTCGTTGCTAAATTGCTCAACACTGAGATCTCCACAGAGCAAGTAATCAAACAACGCCTCATCACGTCGTATGATCAGTGAACCACTTTTGCCATCACTAACCAGGAAGTGGTAGAGCTGTCAAGACTTGCTGAGATGGAATCCCAGTTCTTAAGACATTGGTACGCTCTTAGGTTGCAATGGGAAGTTGAAGGATGCCGAATAATGACCAACACTGAGCAACGCCGCACTATCAAAATAGTAGAGTACGACCCCACATATGTCGCGCCAACCTCATATCGAGTGTTAACCACTCTTCGGGGCCGTCCTATAGAAGAACACATCAAAGGACACCTCTATCTCAACCGCTTGTTGACCGAGGAGGAGTTACACATTGCTAGCAGAGTCAACTCGAGTGACTTCCTAACCGATGTTCTCACATACATCACCCAAGTGGGGATTAAACCCATTGACCTGGACCGCAAAGCTCATTTGGAATACAATCCCAATTTCTATACTTGGATCCTTCACAAGTAACCCCTACACCTCCATGCCGAAAGCCCTTAACCTTCTGACCCTAAATCCTAGGAAGGATTCTTCTCAAGCTGGAAGGGGAGGGGGTAAGGTGAATCAAATCAGAATCAGTAAATCAAATCAAAGTCAGTGAAGCACGTAGACATATATTATGGAAAATGGATGGGGTAGGAAAAGGGCATGGAAATTTTGAAGTAAAGAGCAAAAAGTCAAAGTCTGAAAAGGAGAATCTACATTGGATCTTAATGAATTCATTCAAAGCATAGAGTTTTTCTTTTTCAGCAAATTATTATGCCGCAAGCACTAATGAAAATTATGGTTTATGACAGGAAAAAAAGATGCCGCACCAAGACCGTGCCCACCGACTCCCGTTCATAGACGAGGAAATAGAGCAATATCGCATCCACCTAGAAAACCGCGCCTTCAGCCAGCTTAAGTTTCGAACCGTCTGCAACATAGAAGTTGTGGTGGCTAGGGAGGAAGCAGCTAGGAGGGTGGTCGAGCAATGTAACCTCAGTAAGTACCTTGAAAAATTCTCACAGGAGCCGGACCACCTGAAGTGTGTAGAGTTCCTCAGATCGTATGACCCATACCAATAATGTGGCACAGTGACGGTGGGTAGAGGAGAAAATGCCAAGCAGGTGCAGGTCCATCTAGACCCAGCCTTGGTAGACAAGGCATTGGGGTTGGAGCCAAAGAAGGAGAGAAAATAGAAGAGGGATGTCTATGTGATGCTGAAAATGAAAAAGGAGGAGGTACTCACCAATATCGATGCAGAAGCTAGGCTGCAAGCAAAGCTAGTACATGTCCTCTTCTCCAGCCAATGCTACAACTCCATGATGCATCGAATCAGCATACCCGTGTTGGAGAACGTAGCGGCCCATAGTCTGGACGAAATTGATTGGAATGGGTATGTACAAAAAACTATCGACCAGGCAGCCAAAGCATTGGCTTTAGGAAGTGTGCCAGCAAGTGGAGGGTCTCCAGCCTCCAAGGCTATAGAGAGGAAGAAAGCCTCATCCAAGGCCTCTTACATCGGGTATGGAGGTGTCTTAACGGCGCTTATCTAGGAGGCCATGAAGGAGGCACAGGAGGCAGAAGAGGGGGAGGGGGAAACACCTGACAGATCACCTCCTCATCAACAGCAAGAGAGGTCTAGTGATAGGACTGAGACCGATGAAGAAGGGGAGGAACAGAAAAGGAAAAAGCAGGTCAAGGAGACCGAGAAGAAGGCATCGGAAAAGAAAAAGAAAAAGGATGACGAGGGCCACAGGAAAGAGAAAGAGGACTTAGAGAAGGCCAAGAGAGAGTGCCTTAGGGAGGCCAAGGAGAGGGAGAAGAAGAAAAAACAGGAAGAAGAAAAGGAAAGGGAGTAATTATTACAGAAGGCTAAGAAGGCATCGAAGTAGGAGGCAGAGGAGAGAAAAAGAAAGGAAAAGGAAGAAAAAGAGAAAAAGAAGGAAGAGCAAAGAAAAGAAGAAGAGGAAAGGCTGATGAAGAAGAGGAAGAACTAAGAAGGAAGGAGGAAGAGGACCTGGCTGAAGCTACACGCCGGTCCATAGAACAGCAATGCAAAGCTGATGAACTGGGGAGTTTGAGCCCACATAGAGAAGAAAGGCCTAGGTCAAGCACACAGGTGCCGGAGATTGTGCCGCCCGCCATCTCTGAGGGCAAGGGCAAGGCCCCAATCCACCCATTCCTACTCTATTGGTGCCTCCCACCGAGCCGACCACCATCACTCCCAGCATCCCCACCAGTACAGATGTATCAAATCTTGTGGCATGGATGTAGTATTTCATTAACAAGGAGATAGCCTAGGGGACGAGCACTGAAACTAGGGCTACAGGACAAAAGCGACTGGCCACCAACGTAGAGTCTAGGCAAGATCCTAAACAACAAAAGGTGGAGGCCTCAACAACACCCATCCAAACAACGATGACGCCGCCAGCTAATTACGATGAATACGTCGCCGAGCTACTCTCGTAGTTGGAGAGAGCTAAGGAGGAATGCAAGGTAGCGGTGGCTGAGTTGGCAACTGAGAAGGAATCAATAGCCACCTTCCAGCTTGACAAAACAAGGATGATAGCCATGCAACAAAGGGAGATTGGAGATCTCAAACAGGAAATAAAGGCTAAGGATGACAGAGAGGAGCACTGGAGGCAGCAGCTCGAGAATGAAACACAGGAGCTGGTAAAGATGCAAAGAGAACATAAGCTCCTAATAATGCAATATCACGAGCTCATTGCAAAAATTGCTAAAGTTGAAGAGCTCATGGCCGAGCTCAATTCTAGGGATGAGAAAAGAAAGCAGGACATGGAGGAGTAGCAAGAAGAGATGGAGCGCCTAACCGATTAGTTGAACTCTAAAAGAGAAGAACAGGAGAGGCTGATCAGGGAATTGGAGGACCAAGAGCAAAGGCTCATGATACTGACCCTGAAGCAAGGGGAGAGCATGGAGGAAATGAACAAGAAGGCAGAGGAGTGGGCGGTGCATAATGAAAAGAGGGTGAAGACACTGGCATGGTGCCTCGCTTTGGTAGAAAATAAAAAGATCATTGTAGAGAGCAAGGCAGAAGCTGCCCAAGTGGCCTTCAATGCCCAACAAAAAGCCTTCCTCGACACCATCATGGACACTATCCGCCCAGAGGAGGGAGAGCCGTTGGAGGTGGCACAATGGAAGCTCAGCATTGCACGAAGAGTCCTACACGCAGGACTACAATTGCTACCCCAACCTGCAGAGGTTAGGTTGAGCCTGGACGAGCAACGGAAATACCTATTGCTGGCCGGCCTAACCCCCCAGGAAGTGGATGCCCTAGGATTTGAAGACAGAGCACCATAGGGAATCCGGCAGGGGGAGGAAGCCGAACTTGAAGTCGACATGAACAGATTCAGAAAAGATGTAATCCCACAACCCCCCTCGCCGCACATTCAGGAACAGCAACCACTTGACCCGCCCCTGGATAGACAAGCCACGCTCAAGGAACGACGGAAAAAGTTGGTGGAAGAAGCCAGAAGGTAGCTGCAAGCCAAGCCAGTCGTGCGGCCATCCGCATCCCTCCCACCATGCCCCGATGATCTCCCAACGCAATTCCACGCGGAGCTGGTGGTCTGGGAATGGCAGGAAATCGAAAAGGACCCTTTCTCTTTCAGCTTCCTTATGCCTAACAGCCTGAGAAGGGTCCTGCTGATCAAAGTAATGGAGGAGGTGATCGCGGTTGGCAGTCGACTAGGCCAAAAATGGCTAGATGACAGGGCAAAGACCCCCACTTTGTGGGACACGGAGGAAGTAGAATTTTGGCAAGACAAAGTGTACGAAGTGCCACACACCATAAGGGGCTATGACTGCCAACCTCTCTGGAGAAGGCGAATATACAATATGAACATGCTCGCCTGGATGGCATTTTGCAACACCCTACCCTACGAGAGGAACGACCCCGCATTCATGGCGTATCCTCGTAGGGTAGGCGTGGATTTTGTCGCCACCCTCCATGGGAGGTATGACTTCCCCGTCATCTATAATTCCAATGCCACCTCCTTCGAGGATGCTCTATTTTTTGATTTAGGAAGCCTAACCGGCTCCATGATGCACTTCCTCGCGGAATTCTCCTCCTATCCCGATCCCGCTTTCATAACTACGTGTAATTACCTTAGGCTCATTAAGCTCCTACTCAAGCAAGATCCAGCACCGCAGGAAAATGGCTTGCCTCTCCTCTTTTTTGATCCCAATGCTATTGATAGCTGCGCTATGGCCCGCTTAATGATGAGAGCTAGCCTGCTACCTTCCCTTTTGCCTAGCTCTCCTAGAGGATATGAGTGACAGCCAATTCACTAGGTGTAATCACTCCTTCCTTTCCACCACCTCTCTCCACGTCCGCATGAACCTGAAAGGGTACATGCAAAGCCACCAATTTTTGCACAAGTCCATCCGCCCTCCTTCTCTCCCTCATTCGGATGATGAGAATTAGACTTGGCTGTCATACTCCTGATGTAATACTATCCCTAAATGTATGCAAAAAAGAAAAAAAGGAAGAAGAAGAAGAAGAAAAGAAAAGAACCGAAGAAAAGAAAAGCACGAACGCCAATCCACACTGAATGGACGGAAAAACTCACTTGCAGCACCACTTAGCACCACAAAAGCACGATCACTACACCTATGGGTCCTTAAGTTAGGCGTGTCCGGTGGCTTCGGTCGGCTGGCTCCGCTCCTAACCCCCTAGCCCTTTTTGCTCCCCCACTTCACGCTTAGGGCACATCAAGGGTAGGACACACCTAGGGAGGTAACACTCACCTATGGTTAGACCTGTCACCCTAAGCCACTAGCACCGCACCCCCTTGGCACAAATGGGATCCTCAAGTGTGGGACATCACCCAGGCTCGCCTACGGTTAGACCCACCTCCCCATTCCACTAGCATGAGCACAATGCACCAACACGCTGAGGAAGCACCCCCCTGAGAGCGGAATTTAGGTGCCAGGAATTGCTTAAAATAGCTAAAAATTATGAATATCAAGAGAAAAATATTCACCGTCAAAGGCGGCTGCTCGATCTAGGACGATTTTAAGCGTCAAGCAGTCGACGGGCGCCCAAGTGACACATCCGGATTTTTAGTAATTTTTATGTAAGTTGGGACGGGATACGGGAGCTGCAAGCCTATCCGGGATGCCGAGACGGATGCCCAGAATTTTACAGCATGACAATCAGAGCTCGGACGAGGAAGATAGCCAAAAACCGGCTGGGACGCCCAAGAGAGTGGCCAAATTGGAGAAGTGAAGAGGCATGATTAGTGGGGGGGGGGGGGGGTTGCCCTTTGGCTCCCCACCCCCCAATTTTTTCGTGGCGCCCAAGGAAGTGCCGTGATCAGATCTGCGCGAAAAAAACGGAGCGCCCCCCCCCCCCCCCTCCCCACAAATCGATGTTGAGGCTTCAAAGTAAGCCATGGATTCAATCATAGTAGGCAACCAGATTCGATCTTCGCTCCACATCGCCCCAATTCATGCGAGGAATGGCAGCCTGTAGAGGGAGAGAGAAAATCAGTCTTTCTCTCTCCTCCCTCTCTCTCCTCTAAGAGGGAGTTCATGTGGGAAGAAGAAGGAAGAAGAAAGAATGGTGGAGGCTTGTCCAGCATGGATCGGATTGCTCCACGGGCTGGAAATGGTGATTTGTGATCATGCTGAACATGAAGTGCTACTGATTTTTAGATTTGCAGCCATGGACACGAAACCCGAAACACGCAAATAAGCAGTAATTCAATTTTTTCAAAGGAAATTTGAGATTTCATGGCTTTTGATTGATAAAATGTGGTTCATGTGGGCAAAAAATTGTTTATGTTGCTGTTTTCCATGAGTACTTGCTGATCATAATCAAAAAATCAGAAAAAATATTCATCTTGTGGAAATAATACACTAAAACACGTAAAATATGGAAAATCAAGGGAAAATGATGTTTTTGAGTATAAAAATGGGAAAATGAATAGGGACACCAACTAAATTTTCAATTTTGCTACAAGAAGGAACTAAGGGCCACAGGCCATAACCTATTTTGAAATTTCAGTAATTAAATAATGCAGAAAATAAGGGAAAATACAAGAAAAATAGAGGAAAATCATAAAAAATAGGGAAAAAATACATTTTGGGTGCGAAAAATTAATGAAAATTAAGAACAATATTTGTGAATATTTGTGGGGACTGAAGCATAAGGATTTACCTCAGTTCAACCCCACCTTCTTGTTCTAGTGTGTTTTTCCCGCTTTTTACACATAAAATGATGGCAAAATGCCCTATAAATCCATACCACAATGCAACATTTGATCGATGGGAGGGTAGAGTGGTTAGAATGTGTCTAAATGTGGAGTAAAATGATGAAAAGATTACTGTTTTTGTTTGCATGCCACATATGTCGGTGAATAATTATAAAATAAGAGCCTAGTAGCACGAGGGTTTCCTTGGTGCTAGGTTTGTGCACCGCCGCATAAGAACGGTAGTTGAAAATCATTGAAAGGATGTTTTGCACATGTGCATGATATTGATTTCATAATTGTTTGAGCACTTGGCATCCACAATATGCATAAATCGTCGAAATATTTAAAGGTATCAGAAATCCTGGATGCACAGCAATTGCTTTCATTAGGACCTTGACCCACGTGGAGTGAGAGACAGGACACCGTAAGCCATAGGCTAGTCGTGAAGTCTAGGGAAAAGAGAAGTGAGGATAATGGTACACTCCTGGACACGCTTATTTGGTACCTTGAGCGACTTTTGTGCGATGTGTCTATTTGTTGAGCGACGCACTAAGGGGCCAATCCCCAAAGTGTAGGAGAGTCACAGAGAGTTGACGGCATTCAGCCGTAGGAGGAACCCCAGGTGTATGTGATTCGAGCCTTTTGGCTATGTGAAAGGGACTCCCTCTGAGGAGTAATATTGGGTTAGGATCAGTTGGACTACAACGTATTACAAACGCAATGTTTAGGAAGGCAGAGATTTCGATAGACACTCCCGGCCGCGAGGCCGAGAGGTTGTCTTGTGCGTAGTGACGAGGCCCGGCTAGTGCATGAGCCAGTGCCGGCCCGTTTTTAGGTCCATCAGTGGTGCGTTTGCCGGGAGCCGCTTAAAAGTGGCTGTCCTCGAATCCTGGTTGTCTAGGGACCAACTAGCAGTTTATGCCAAAGGATACTGTGATTGATCCGTTATTTATTGACAAGCATCGTCTAGCAGAAATCCAAAAGCAAGAGAGAGACGAAAGAGCTAGGCGACGTGCTGAAATTTTTAGGAGATATTCCCCTAAGCGTAGCGGTGCTGAACCCTTTCGAGGGAGTGGATCTAGTGGTCTTAGTGCCATAAGCAGTAAATCAAGAGAAGGTGGAAGCTCTAGTGCTCCCCTTCCTTCCATAAGCCAGTCTATATCAAGTGCGGGAGGTGTAACCCCACCGTCCCCTATTCCTAGTGCAAATCCAATCCTCGTCATGGCGCAACCTATTGCAATTCCAGCAGGAACGACGAATTTGCCGGCTCTAGGTTACCCGCTACCCATTTTTAATGGGCTAGTTGAGGAAGATGCGGAACTCCACATTAGGGAGTTTCAAAAGCTGATGTTTAACTGTCGCATTCAAGAAGAAGGACATTTAATGATGTTCTTCAATATGACTCTCAAAGGAAGAGCCGCTATATGGTATCATGGTTTAGAAGCCGAAACCATATTGAATATTGATTCATTTTATGGAGCTTTTCGAAGGGAGTTTGCCCCTGAAAGGGGTGGGCAATATTGGTTGCGTGTACTCAACGTGACCCGCCAAGAACCACACGAGGATATTCATGCTTATGCGAAGAAAATAAAAGAGGTTTTCCGTAAGTTGGACACCTCTATTCCTATCCCCGCGGCTGCCCAATTGCAATATTTCCTACATGGTTTGGACTTTAATATCCAATTGCAGTTGAGTAGTGTCCCCTTGGGGGATATAGATACTGCTATTACAAGAGCACAAGAGGTGGAATCCTGACTACAAGCAGCCTATGCTTCTCGAGGCAATTCGAATATGGATTTAGTATGGGGAAACAATGTGGCGATGGCCAATGGCAGTAGTGGCCAAGGGATAGCGATGGCTAACCCTAATGGGAGAGGGAACATGATGCAGAATGTGCATTTATTACTAGCTCCCCCTAGCATGTCGATGCCTACGAGCAGTCAAATGGCTCCAAATGGTGGAGGCCAAGCGGCCAATGCTAATACCATGCCTGTGGTTCAACAACTAGTGCCTAATCGAATTGTTAGACTGATGGAATGACATGGTAATGACCAAGGCTATGAGTCGAGCGCTTTCAATGTTCTTGGCGAGGTTAAGGACATGATGAAGCATTATACCGACATGATTACGGAGCAATATCGACAAATAGCCGTTGATGTCAACTTCCTTAAAAAACAACAAAATTTGATAGGAAGTAGATACCCAGAGGAGGGTGCACCTTCGAGGTTTAGTTGCAAATGGTGTGGTGGGCAACACTATCCAAGAAATTGCCCAAATGTTAAGTGCGACATTTGTGGAAAATCCGGCCATTTAGCAGCTACTTGCTAGAGTAAGATTAGTTCCCTCCAGCGAGGAAGTCGGCAACCAGGGCCTGTTAATCATCGTGCCCAAGGAAATGATTCCCAGCGAGAAGATGGGCCTAAACAAATACTTCAACGACCAAAGACTACAGTGGAGGAGCTACCCAGTGGTAGTGGGGTTAGTTTGATTGAGACTGTACGTGTTAATGATGCTGAAACCTCTAATTTGCGAGCTGTTCTTACAAGAGGTCAAAAGGTTAGAGAAGCCGACAAGGATAAGCCTGTCGACGGAAACCCTAAACAAGGCGACAAAGGAACTCAAGTTTTGGATCCTACCATGGAAGGGGGACCTTTGAAGCCCGTAGAAAGTAAAGCCAATACGGAACCACCAAAGAAGAAGGTGAAAGTTAAGAAAGAGGCAATAAAGCCGGTTCAGCGACCTAAAGAGCAGATGGTCTGGCGTGAAAAGCGAGCTCTATCGAACTATCATGAATTCGATTTGGCTAGCTCTCTTTGTGAAGTCAAGCCGGATGTGAATCTTTTACAGCTTATTAAGCTTTCCCCAGGAGTACGCAAGGAATTTAGAAAGATCCTACGTACCGGGTATATAGTAGAACCTTTGGGTATTGCGCGAGTTGGTGATGACTGGTTCGAGCATGCTGAGAAGCATTGCCCAAGGGTTGCAGCCTATGTCGATGGGATATTAGTAGATTATGCCATTGTCGACACATGATCATCTGTTAACATTATGAGTTCTGAATTGATGGAAAGGTTGGGTCTTGCGATCCAGAAAGATACCTCCACAATTCTCAGAATGGTAGATGATAGTTTGAGACAGCCAGAAGGCTGCATTACTAAGGTTCATGTCACTGTTGCAAATGTAGAATGCCTGTTGGACTTTAGGGTGATTCGTTTTGCAGGCCGTCCAAGTTACCAAGTATTACTTGGACGACCTTGGATCTTGCAAGCGGACTACCAAGTAGATATACTCGCCGGTCGACTAATATTCGGCAGAGGTGCCCAGCGTGTGGTGGTTGATGCTTATCCTGAGTCCCCGCAGAGTGAGAGAGCTCCTCTATCTTCTACAGAATTGGAGACATTAGAAGATTTATCTGCCAGTGAGACATCATTGAGTGATGAGTCCAAAGAGGGATCCACCACGGAAGACATCTATCAGATTACTTTGAACGAGCCGATAGAGGGCCAAGATCGTATAAGAGATGTAGATGTTATCGAGCTAGACCTTGGTACGCCTAATGATTCACGGCCAATCAAATTAGGTTCTATGCTCAGCACAGTAGAAAGGGAGGACTATGTGGCCTTGATCCAGGAATTCCGTGATATCTTTGCCTGGAGTTATGATGAGTTGAGAGGCATTCCTCCTAGTCTTGCTGTTCATACAATTTCGTTGAAAGAGGGCAGTCGTCCTGTACGACAGAAAGTAAGGCGTATGCCTTTCGAATTGAGGGACGGGCTGTTTGTAGAATTACAGAAGCTTCGGAAAGCGGGTTTGATTTTTCCTGTGCAACACACGGAATGGTGTTCGCCAGTTGTGATCAGAAAGAAGAAGAATAATCAAATTCGATTATGTGTAGACTTTAGGGAGCTGAATAAGCAGATAGTTAAGGACTACTACCCGTTGCCATTTATTGACCAGATTTTGGATCAATTAGCGGGTAGGGAGATATATTCGTTTATGGACTGCTTTGCAGGATACAACCAAATGGCAATTGCAGAAGAGGACAAGTTGAAAACAACTTTTATCACTGTATTTGGTACTTTTGCGTACCATGTGATGGCCTTTGGTTTATGCAATGCGCTTGGTTCTTGGCAACGAACGGTAGATAAGACATTCGGTGACATATCCCCTGAAGAGTTGAAGGTGTTTATTGATGACTTAGGGGCCGTCACCGTGAGAGGAAGGCAATTGATCATTTTAAGAAAATGCTTTGAGCATTGTAGACAATTCTGCATCGCCCTAAACCCACGGAAGTGTGTTTTTGGAGTACCTTATGGGCTATTGTTGGGTCATGTGGTCAGTTCGGTTGGAATTGGGACAGACCCCAAGAAGGTCAAAGTTATAGCTGCCATGGGTCCACCACGCACTCCGAAAGAAGTTCATAGCTTTCTGTCTTCGGTTGGTTACTACCGTAGATTCATCAATGCCTTAGCAGAAAGAACGTTGCCGCTTATAAATTTATTGTCCTTTAGCTGTTCGTTTGTATGGGGTGACCCTTGTAAGATAGCATTCGAGGATGTGAAACAAGAGCTAGCAAGAGCGCCCGTTTTAAAAGCATCTAAAAGAGGTGAGGTGTTCTATATATTTTCAGCGGCCACCATGTATAGTATCAGCTATTGTTTAGCCCAAATTTGGGAAGAGAAGTGGTACCACCCGATTGCTTTTGCTAGCCGGAAGCTGGGGGTATCCGAAATCAACTATACCTACATGGAGAAGTTGTGTCTAGTGATGGTCTTTGGGACCAAGAAATTCAGGCATTATATTCTCTATGAGAAAGTCGTGCTTTATACGAAGGCGGAGGGACTTCGATTATTGATGAATAAGTTACAGCCGCCTGATCGTTTAGCAAAGTGGTTGATCACTTTGCAGGAATTTGATTATGAAATCCGTAGTAAGCCACCAAGGTTGCAAGGCATCGTGGAATGTCTTGTGGACTTTGGGGAGCCGAAAGAATCTGTGGCTGAAGGTAGTGACATGGAGTTGTTATTTAAAATAGATACGGCATCTATTCCCTCGTGGTATGCTGCAATAACGCATTATTTATCGACAGGAGAGGCGGGATCCGAATTATCTAAAGCTGAGAGAAGGAAAATTAAGCAGCAAGCGTTAAAGTTTGCTTTGATCGTAGGTACATTATATCGGCAAGGGGTTGATGACATCTATCGCCGATGTGTGATGCCTGACGAGGTGCCATTCATTTTGGAAGAGTGCCATGATTCTGCTTGCGGTGGCCATTTTGCTGGACGGCTTACAACACAAAAGGCTTTAAGAGCAGGTTATTGGTGGCCTGCCATCTTCCAGGATGCGTTTGCGTATGTTAAGAGATGCGATATTTGTCAACGACATGATAGTCGAGAGAATAGGAAATGACCACTTACTCCTATTATGGCGATACTTCCATTTTAGAAGTGGGGAATAGACTTTGTGGGTCCTATTACTCCGTCGTCGACTACGAAAAAGAGGTACATCATTGTAGCAACTGACTACTTCACAAAGTGGTCAGAAGCACGTGCAACAAGGAAAGATGATGCTAAAGAAACTGCTAATTTCCTTTTAGAGCAGATAATATGCCGTTTTGGTCCGTCGAAAGAATTAGTGTTGGACCGCAAAAGCCATTTCTTGAATAAGGTGATCAAAGGTTTGACAGAGATGTGGCAAATCAAGCATAACAAGACAACCCCATATAACCCGCAAGCCAATGGGCAAGTTGAAAGCACCAACAAGCAGCTTGTGGGCATCCTGTCCAAAATTGTATCGGAAAAGAAACGGGATTGGGATAAAAAGTTATACGTGGCAGTGTGGGCCTATAATACGACCTTCAAACGAGCCATTGGCCATACCCCGTTCAAGTTAGTATATGGGGAGGAGTGTGTCTTGTCTTTAGAGATTGAGCTGCCGACTATTCGGTTTGCCATCAATCATTCTTTGAGTGATGAAGACACACTTTTTGAGCGCTTGATGACACTGGCACATTTAGATGAGCTTAAGCTGCAGAGCTTATTGCATCAAGAAGTGGCGAAGCGCCGAATGAAGCAGTTACACGACCTCAAAGCCAAGAAATACACCTTCAAGAAAGGACAGCTTGTTCTATATTATGATGCATGACGTGAATTATTTCTAGGCAAGCTAGAGCCCAAATGGGATGGGCCCTATAGGATCGTTAGAATAGGAAAGAATAAATCCACAGTTTTGTTAGCTGACCTTGAGGGGATAGAATTTAAAAATAAGGTTAATCTTAATAAGATTAAACCTTATTATTTCTGATTGCACTAATACTATGATTGCCTTGCAGGTCTAGGCGAGATCGATCAAACATCTGCAAGGAAATTGTGATAGAGGTTGATGGGTCGTCTGATCCCTTATTTAGAACACCCATATTTAGAACAGAGGTATCATCAGGGAAAGCTCATTTGGTGGAGCAAAGGATATAAGGTGACTGAGCAAGAAGACGTGACATTTATTTGGGAGATCAAGGTCTTCTGCACCATCACTGCCTACAAATTTTGACGAGCATCCCTGTTGAATTCAATGATGAAGGAGGGATGGAGCCTACAGTCCACCCGTTGAATATGCTGAATTTCGATTACCATAATTACGAGTAGAGTTCATGATGGCAGGATATGTAAACCCTTTATGGATGTACACCTTGTACTTTGATGGGGCGTCCAGGGGTGCATGTAAAAAAGAAAGTGTAGGAGTTGTCATCGGAGACCCCCGACGACGCATTGTCATGAAGTTAGCTGCTTATCTCGGGGTGAATTTTACCAATAATATGGCAGAATACAAATCCCTGATTATGGGTTTGAATATTGCAATGAAGGGTGGTATCCTCCAGTTATTGGTGAAAGGGGACTCTCAGTTGGTTTTAAATCAACTCAATGGGACGTACATGGTACGAAACCCCATTCTTTGCATGTACCATCATACTGCCATAGCCCTGCTAGACGAATTTGATAGAGTGTCTTTTCAGCTGATTCCACGAAACTGGAATCAGTTTGCCAGATTCATTGGCTAATTTTGCGTATGAAGAAGACCTCTTCTTTAATTGTGGCCCTTGTTCCGATATATCTATTGATGATGAGACAGGACCTGGTCGTTTGTGGGGTATGCTTTCTGAACATGCCCTCTTTGGCAGACGATGGTTGATCTGGGTGATGCAGAGGGTAAGCGAGACTCATCTGCCTTTATTATCTTGGACCCACAGACTGATTAGACGACATGTAATGCGAACACCTCTTGCAATATACGCAGGAGGGATGGGTCATAATTTAATGCACCTAGTTTAGGACTACTAGTCTCTATCCCCCTGGGAATGATATGCTTTGATGTCTATCATAGTTGTTTCCAGGAGGATGTTATGAGTAGTATTGTTTGATTTCATTAGGCCAAGAGGGCCGATTCAGTTTTGTAGTGAAGTGTTTCATTTCATTAGGCCAAGAGGGCCATTTCCCTATCTAGTGCGGGTGCGTTTAATCGGGTTTTTGTTTTAATTGTTGTGCTGGACAGGTTTCGTGTTCGTGAATGTTGGTGGAGCCTGGAGGAGCCTTTGCTGCGATGGAAGCTTCTTGTGGCCAATCCAGGTGATATCTCTCCTTTACGAGTACCTTTCTTTCCTGTTATATGTGTGTTTGTACTTGTCAAGGGGATATATTTTTGTTGGGGACCAACAACCAAGGCATGAAGTTCCAGGTTTAGGCTAAGTATGTTTGAGGGAGGTCGGAGTAGTCATTGCCTCCTGTAAAGACATTGTCAGGCATTGAAAGACCTGTTTTAGAAGGAAGTCTTAGTGGCCCTATTCTGCTAGCCTGCTAGGCAGCCGTTTTAGGAGTTCCTGTTAGCAGTGAGGTAGTTAGAGAAGCCTGCCAGAAGATAATAATGATGATGCCAAGAAACCCTGAACATCCTAAAAGATGAATATAAATACGAAGGTGTGTAAAAAGGGGTTCTAACCCCTATTAAAGAAAAGAAAAGAAATGAAAATGTATAAGCAAATGATCATCGCCTTGCGAAGGCATGGTAGGTTCTTGGGGACGAGTCAGACCCGAGGCCGATACCTTGTCTTCCTAGGGGTGGCTTCTTGCTGGGAAAAAAATGATGATTAAACAAGGAAGGTTGGAGCGAAAATAAAAGTGAGCGTTAGAAAAGGATTAAGCGTCGCCTTGCGAGGGCTTGGTAGGTTCTTGAGTGCCGAGACAGGTCCTGAGACCGATGCCTTGTTCTCCTTGGGTCACTACGCTCAGCTCCCTCCTTTTTACATGCCCAAGTATATTCATACAATACAAACCCTAATAGAAGAAATGTACTGAAAGAGAATACTCTTTGATCAGGCTATAGGAGTCCTCGCCTTATAGGAGCTCCTATTGTGTTGTCTTTAGTTGGTAAGTAGTGCAGACTACCACTTAGGGCAACCTCTTTGATAGGTTTTTTAGTTTGGCTGTGTTGGAACAATTGGTTAGTGACTCGCTTTGGATCTTCTGTTGGATGATGCTAGGCCTACTCCTTGTGGATGTCATGCCTTGGTTCTGTCCAGGGGTACGGGAAGCATTGTGCTAAGTTCTATTATATATTTGTTTTGTATCAGTTTGATGCTTCTTTGGTTGTTTATGTGCATATATGTTCGTGGATTCGACGGGCTGAGTCACCCTATCCCGTGGTCGCCAATGAGAGCGGAATTTAGGTGCCAGGAATTGCTTAAAAATAGCTAAAAATTATGAATATCAAGGGAAAAATATTCACCGTCAAAGGCGGCGGCTCGATCTAGGACGATTTTAAGCGTCAAGCAGTCGACGGGCGCCCAAGTGACACGTCCGGATTTTTAGTAATTTTTTTGTCAGTTGGGATGGGATACGGGAGCTGCAGGCCTGTCCGGGATGCCGAGACGGATGCCCAGAATTTTACAGCACGACAATCGCAGCTCGGACGAGGAAGATAGCCAAAAACCGGCCGGGACGCCCAAGAGAGTGGCCAAATTGGAGAAGTGAAGAGGCATGATTAGTGGGGGGGGGGTGCCCTTTGGCTCCCCACCCCCCAATTTTTTTGTGGTGCCCAAGGAAGTGCCGTGATCAGATCTGCGCGAAAAAAACAGCGCCCTCCCCCCCCCACAAATCAATGTTGAGGCTTCAAAGTAAGCCATGGATTCAATCATAGTAGGTAACCTGATTCGATCTTCACTCCGCATCGCTCCAATTCACGCGAGGAATGGCAGCCTGTAGAGGGAGAGAGAAAATCAGTCTTTCTCTCTCCTCCCTCTCTCTCCTCTAAGAGGGAGTTCATGTGGGAAGAAGAAGGAAGAAGAAAGAATGGTGGAGGCTTGTCCGGCATGGATCAGATTGCTCCACGAGCTGGAAATGGTGATTTGTGATCGTGCTGAACATGAAGTGCTGCTGATTTTCAGATTTGCAGCCATGGACACGAAACCCGAAACACGCAAATAAGCGGTAATTCAAAATTTTCAAAGGAAATTTGAGATTTCATGGCTTTTGATTGATAAAATGTTGTTCATGTGGGCAAAAAATTGTTTATGTTGCTGTTTTCCATGAGTACTTGCTGATCATAATCAGAAAATCAGAAAAAATATGCATCTTGTGGCTCAAAATAATACACTAAAACACATAAAATATGGAAAATCAAGGGAAAATGATGTTTTTGAGTATAAAAATGGGAAAATGAATAGGGACACCAACTAAATTTTCAATTTTGCTGCAAGAAGAAACTAAGAACCACAGCCCATAACCTGTTTTGAATTTTCAGTAATTAAATAATGCAAAAAATAAGGGAAAATATAAGAAAAATAGAGGAAAACCATAAAAAATAGGGGAAAAATACATTTTGGGTGCGGAAAATTAATGAAAATTAAGAAAAATGTTTGTGAATGTTTACGGGGACTGAAGCATGAGGATTTGCCTCAGTTCAACCCCACCTTCTTATTCTAGTGTGTTTTTCCCGCTTTTTACACATAAAATGATGGCAAAATGCCCTATAAATCCATACCACAATGCAACATTTGATCGATGGGAGAGTAGAGTGGTTAGAATGTGTCTAAATGTGGAGTAAAATGATGAAAAGATTGCTGTTTTTGTTTGCATGCCACATAGGTCGGTGAATAATTATAAAATAAGAGCTTAGTAGCACGAGGGTTTCCTTGGTGCTAGGTTTGTGCACCGCCGCATAAGAACAGTAGTTGAAAATCATTGAAAGGATGTTTTGCACATGTGTATGATATTGATTTCATAATTGTTTGAGCACTTGGCATCCACAATATGCATAAATCGTCGAAATATTTAAAGGTATCAGAAATCCTGGATGCACAGCAATTGCTTTCATTAGGACCTTGACCCACATGGAGTGAGAGACAGGACATCCTAAGCCATAGGCTAGTCGTGGAGTCTAGGGAAAAGAGAAGTGAGGATAATGGTACACTCCTGGACACGCTTATTTGGTACCTTGAGCGACTTTTGTGCGATGTGTCTATTTGTTGAGCGATGCACTGAGGGGCCAATCCCCAAAGTATAGGAGAGTCGTAGAGGGTTGACGGCATTCAGCCGTAGGAGGAACCCCAGGTGTATGTGATTCGAGCCTTTTGGCTATGTGAAAGGGACTCCCTCTGAGGAGTAATATTGGATTAGGATCAGTTGGACTACAACGTATTACAAACGCAATGTTTAGGAAGGCAGAGATTTTGATAGATGCTCCTGGCCGCGAGGCCGAGAGGTTGTCTTGTGCGTAGTGACGAGGCCCAGCTAGTGCATGAGCTAGTGCCGGCCCGTTTTTAGGTCCATCACCCCCTTAGGTAGAGCACCGCACCTTCTTCTTTAGGAACCCCAAAAGTGCCAAACCACCAACTTCGGAGGCCCTCAACAACCCATGACATCTAGTTAGTGGCTCTGACAAACATCATTCTTAAGCTTCCCCAAGCACTTGAGTTTACATGTGGCCCTCACCCTTACACCAACGCCGAAGTGCCATGGGACTGGCACTCGTCTAGGAGGGGGGTAATGTTAACCCCAAGTCGAGATGGCGGAAAAATGAAGGAAAAAGCAAAAGGAAGATGGAAAAAGAGCAAAGATATGCACGCAGCCTCTAAAGATGAAACGGGGCAAAAAGCGCAACTTTAAATGAAAAGGCATCTCAAAAAACTCGAAAAACTCTTGTAAAAGAGCGCCAGGCTCCCTCCTGTGCCAATTGTAAAATATTAGATGGGAGTAGGCTAGAGGCACAAGGCTAGAAAATGGAAATGGAAAAAGGACCTTGCCACAATGGCCGGTCATGTAAGAAAGGGATGGGTGCCCATGGGATTTTAGAGTTTGTATATATAAAGTTCAAAAAGTGAATAAGAGATCATTCTTTTGGTGTGTGGCAACAAGAGTCTTCTTCTTCTTCTCTCCTTCTCATCTTCTTGCTTGTGTGTACTCTTGAGAGAGGGAGTGTGAGAGTGTAAGGGAGTGAGTGTGTGAGAGTGAGGGATCAAGAGGGTGAAGCTCTTCACCATCTCCTCTTCTCTTCTTCTCTTCTCTTCTCTCTTCTTGTGCGTGCGACTATGGAGGATGGAGCTTGGAGGTGGAGGAGGCTTGAGGATGCTTGAGCTTGCATCTAGGATCGTGGAGCTACCGGTGTGTGTGAGAGAGGAGGAAACTCATATCAGCAAGCTCACTACACTCGTAGGATTGATGGCGCATCAACTAAGTGAGAGATAGCCATTAGAGCTCGCTTGGAACGCTTGAAACAATAAGCTGTCCATGGGTCTTGGCGGTTGAGTGAAAGCTCCCACATGGCAACTCTCGGAAAATGCACTACTGATGGGACCTAAAATGGGCCGTCGGCACTGGCTTTAGCTCTAGCCCGACCTCTGACATGCACAAGACAACTCCACAGCCTCACGGGAAGGAGCATCTATAGGACACATTGCCCTACCATCGTATGTACATTTTGCATTTATATGGTATTTATAGTCCAACCCTTAACCTTCTCAGGCTCCTTAGAGGGAGACCCTACACATTTTGGTGTAATTCACCACGTGGAACAACATAGGAGGCACCCCTCAGCTGATTGCCGTGGCCCCACTGCGACCCTCCTACACCTTGGGGATTGGCCCCTCGATGCGTCACTAACACATATAACACATACGAAACATACTCCACTCTTGGTACCAATATTATATCATTCCAGGAATGTACCAGTCCTCACTTACTTGTCCCCTTGGACCCCCCGTCTAGACCTACAGCTTGGGTGCCTTACTCTCTCTAGTGTGGATCATTTAAAATTCAATTGCTATGCATGCCACGAATAGATACCATGTGTATGATTCATGCAATGGTGGATGCATTATTGTGCACAAATATTTATGGTATGAAATCAGTCTATGTGTCATGCAAAAACAACCCTTTTAATGAATTTCCGCTAATACGCAATGCTTCGTTGTAAGAACCTAGCACCAAGGCGAACCTCGTGCTGTTAGATCCATTATTTCTAAATAAACCGCATCCTAAATGTTATGCATAAAGAGAACAATCAGACTTTGTATTAATTCAATACTTAAATTGTTGTATAACATCATCCTCCCCCTCACCATTTAAATTTTGTTGCGGTGCATAGGTGTAGAGGTTCCTTTATGTCATTTTATATGTATAAAAGCAATAAATACATACTTTAACACAAAGGGCAAGCATCAAACTGAGGGTTAACTGCATGCTTCAGCCCCATCAGACATTCACATACATAGATCTCATTTTTTTCATTTTTTTGAATGCAAGAAACCCATTTTTTAATTTTCCTCCATTTTTTCTATTTATTTTTAAAATAAAATAGGTATTTTCTATTTTTTTCTAATGATTGATCATTTAAATTGAAACTCAGTATTTTTCCTTATTTTAGCCCATATCCACTTATTTTTTCCCACTCAAAATTTAAAAAAATATCAATTTTCATCAGAATTAGTGTTTTTTCGAGTTTTGAAAATTTATAATTGCTGTAAATCAATACAGATTCTACATAACAGTGATTGCAGCCCTCAAACATAATGCAAGGAACATTCAAATAAAATTTTAGCTCATGTGTACACCATTTAGACTATGAACGATAAAAAACAAGCAAAATCCTTTCATAAAATAGAGCATACTGCCTTTTTACGTGTTTCAGGTTTTTTGAATATTCAATTAGGACTATGTATCAACCAATCAGCCATGGATGTGAGTATAGATTTTCAGCCTTCAGCCTCCTCAGCCTCTTGGAACAGTTTGATGCCTCTCGGACAAGCATCCATCTCCCGATTCTCTTCTTGATTCTTGCCACATGAAGTGCCTCTATGCAGGAGAGAGAAAGAGGAGAGATGAATACTGAAACAACATCTCCACAACCGGGAAGCCATTCCACACGTAGAGACAAGCGATGAAGAGCGAAGATAGAGTGTAGATCAGGCATGAGATCAATTGGGGGGTTGTTTGCAGGCCCCATAGCCGATCTCCATCAATTGTGTGAAAATGGTGCCCTCTTTCTACTCATGCAAAAAAAACGGACCTCCCCCCTCCCCACAATTTTGATTTTTTAGTTGGGCTCCCTAAAGGAAGTCCCCAAAAGGCATGACCTTTGGGACTTTTAAAGTCCATTCTCACTTGACCTTGGGTCTTGGCGTCCTAGGCACTCCCGTTTCCTCGTTCGGTGTCCGATTCGCGGTCCAAAAAATCGTGGGCGTCCATCTTGAAGTCCTCCACTGTCGGGCATCTCCCAGGGTCTCGTTTGACATGCCAAAAAATTATGAAAATTCACCAATTGTCATCCAGTGGGTCTTTTAAGCACTTCCAAGCATTGTCACTTAAAATCGTACTGATTGCAACCGTCGCCTTCGACGAAGTCTATTTTTCCCCCGAAATTCAGAATTTTTGGCTATTTTTAAGTATTTCTTGGCATAAAAAAATCATCTATCAAGTCCCCTAAAATGACATGATTCAGGCTCTAACTTAACCATAACTAAAGGTCAAATGATGGTAAAACCTTGTGAGAAGCCTCCCAGTTCTCTGGGACTACACTGGCCGTCGAGATTCTGTCCACTCGCTTCCCTTGATAGCTTTAATTTTATAATTAGGTCCTATCACATTTATGTATGACATCCACAATCAGCTTCCTTAATTAGACCTTTTAGGGAACATGATTCGTTTGTGTAATTTACAACACTGACACGAAAACAAAACAAGCAATCCTTTTGATAAACAAGTTCCTTAACATATCTTCAAGTTAATCTTTATCTCCTGCCCATATAGAAGAATTATGTATCCCTTCTGTCCATTAGAAGTATCCGATGCAAATCACATGGCACCATAATTTCTATCCTTTATCTAGAATAGGATCTTCCAATGCCCCAGACTTTGGGCTCACGGCAGTCTACAATTCCGTTACAGTCTAGGCAAGGAGTGTCCAAAGTTCCATTGACCTCAAGCGTAATCCGTGATGCGATCTTGGAGATGATCCACTCATGCAAAATATTCTTCCTTATTTAATTCAATTAAGAATCAAGCATAATCAAGGCAATCATCCTAATATCATCTTCTACTGAAACATTTCTTTATTTCCCATGGCTACTTGTTATTACTGACCTTTGCCATGGTTTTACCATCCAACATAAGCACTTTGAATATTTATCCAAATCACAAATGCAACAATCAGTTGATTGCAAAAAGCATTTAGGGTATTGTTCAATCAACCAACAAAACTAATTGTATTTTTCCCAAACAATACAAGAATAGATGTGACAATAATTCCATCTCATATTCGCTCTCCCCCTTGGGATCAAATAGCGATTCTATACAAAATTTACTTAATACTTGTATGCACAATTCCTAATGTTATTTTTTTTACGATTATGCTATTCATAAACCCTGACCAATTTCTCTATCAATGAATAAGCCATACACAACTAAGTGCAATTAACTTCCCTTGATACATGCCCTTTGCAAACTCCATCTTTTGAATATGTGAGAAGAGGCCTATGTTAAGAATCGCATGGTGGGGGAACTTGCTTAAGCTATTGTGTCAAACACACACTGTATACACAAGAGGAAGCTCACTCAAGAACACAAGAAGAGAGATGAGGACAAAATGTTTTCTTGCTGATTTCTTCTTCTTCTTCCACATACTATACAATGTACACAAAGTATAGATAAGATACAACATAAAGGAAAGTGGCCTACTAAGTCAAACATTGCATAACAGACTACACTAATTGACTGTGCTATATCTTTGCCAACTATAGGTAGGTGTAACAAACTAAATATAATAAGTGATAAGTCAGTGGCCATGTGAGTATCATAATGACTACCAACGTGCTAAGTATAGACGTGCGGACCCATCTAGCTAGGCGGTCCATCATCAATGTCCACACATATTGAGCTTGCCATCTCAACACTCCCCCTCAAGCTCAACTCTATCTCTGCAACTCCAAGTAAGCTTTGGAACTTTCGAAGCTTCTCTGCACCCAATTCCTTTGTGAAAACGTCAGCTATTTGATCCTATGTATTGACATATACCAAGTCAATCTCTCCCGCAAGTACCTTCTCTCTCACAAAGTGGTAGTGCACCTCAATGTGTTTTGTCCTAACATGGAACACTGGATTCTTAGCATCTCTTTGCACATCCAAATCACCTAATGACTTTTATAGCCATACCACCTCACATGCTACCATAGGAGCACCTCTATACTCAGCCTCCGTACTCGATAAAGCAACTGTAGGTTGCTTTTTGCTACTCCATGTAATTCTTACATTGCCAAGGGAAAACATGAATCCACTAGTAGATATTCTGTCTGACATGCTACCAGCCCAATCTGCATTTGTGTATCCAAAGACATGTACATCCTTACCTGCCTCATAAAAAAGTCCACAATGTAAAGTGGACTTCACATACCTCACTAACTACATCCAAATGACGCTTTCTAGGCATCTACATAAACTAATTGACAAGGCCAATAGCATAGCTCAAGTCTGCCCTTGTGATAGTCATGTAAATCAAACTCCCTACTATCCTCCTGTACATAGTAGGGTCTTCTATCTCATCCCCAACATCAGCACTCAACTTCACATTTTGCTTCAATGGTACTGAAAGAGGCTTACATGCTGTCATACCATACTTGGATAACATATCCAAGCTATACTGCCTTTGGGATAGCCATATGCCATTATCACATCTGATCACCTCAATACTAAGAAAGTATCTCAACTCACCCAAATCCTTCATCTCAAACTTCTTCTTCAAGAAGTCCTTAACTTCAGTAATTCCAATGTCACTGTCTGTCACTGTCACCTGTAATAATCAAGTCATCCACATAAATGACTATGATGACCAAACCTGCATCTCCCTTTCTCACATAAAGTGAGTGATTAGCATCAGAAATACAAAATAAAATATTAACAAGATACTCTCCAATCTTGTTAGACCATACTCTAGGCGCTTGCTTCAGCCCATAGAGTGTCTTCTTTAACCTGCACACATATGTGGGATGTTCTAAATCCTCATAACTTGCCGGTTGCTATATTTACACTTCTTCTTGCAATTCACCATGCATTCTCAACATCCATTTGCTGCAAGCTCTAACCTTTGGCTACTGCCAAGGCAATCATGCATCTAACAATTGCTATCCTAGCAACTAGACTGAATGTCTCT
This sequence comes from Lygodium microphyllum, assembly GCF_053477565.2. Taxonomy (NCBI): domain Eukaryota; kingdom Viridiplantae; phylum Streptophyta; class Polypodiopsida; order Schizaeales; family Lygodiaceae; genus Lygodium; species Lygodium microphyllum. The sequence continues at coordinate 93,317,180 of NC_141138.1, forward strand.
TCATAATCTATGCCATATGTTTGAGCATATCCTTTTGCAACCAGCCTAGCCTTATACCTCTGCTAACGGAACCATCTGCATTATGCTTGACTTTGTAAACCCACTTACAGCCAATGGCTTTTTTACCCTTAGGCAAGGGTACCAAATCCCAAGTCTTATTGGCTTCTAATGTAGCCATCTCCTCATCCATTGTTGCATCCCAATGAGCATGACCAACAACATCCTCAAAACAAGTAGGCTCAACATCCTCAACTACCTTCACCATATAATCATAATGGTGAGTTGCATAACCTTCAAAACCAAATCTTTTAATAAGGTATGTGACCCTACTACACTTGCGTACCACTGGATCACTCAATGGAGCCTTTACATTACTATAATCTCTCTATACACTTGGTGTTTTGACTGAAGGAATACCAAGCTCATCATCCAGACTCTCTAAACAACTAGAATCTCCATCAAATCCCAAATGACTAGTAGATATATCATTACCATCTAGCACTTTCTTCTTTCCTTTGTCCTTCCCTGCAACACTTATAGATCCACCTGAAGATGTAGGGCTACTCCTTAGTCTCTGAGACCAAGGGCTCACTGTAGGTGTAGTACCAGATGATGTTTCTAGTCCACTAACTTCGTGGTTCTTTTTTTTCTTTCTGCACATAGCTGTCTTGATCATTATCATCATCTAATATATCACCAACAGGTGCATACCAACTGCTCATCTCATCAAAAATGACATATCTGCTCACTCTAAACTCACCTGTGATAGGGTTATAATAGCGATACCCTTTCTACTCTAAAGAGTATCCAATAAAAATACATTTTTCTACCTTTGGATCAAGCTTCTTCCGTAGCTCATCTAGCATATGAACATATGTAACATAGCCAAATACCTTCAAGTGTGGTACATTGGGCTTCTTGCCAGTAAAGCATTCTTCAGGAGTCATCCCATGAATTGCAGCTGTGGGAGTTCTGTTCATAATATAGACAGCAGTATGGATAACTTCAGACCAAAAATATTTGGGCATATTCTTTTCAGTCATTAATGCTCGTGCGACTTCTGTAATATGGCTATTTTTTCATTCTGCAACCCCATTTTGCTGTGGGGTATACTTGTGAGTAAATTTTCTCTTTATCCCATGAGTCCTCAAGAAGCCACTAAAATCATTAGAGAGGTACTCTCCCCCTCCATCTGATCTCACACACTTCACTTTCAAGCTTATTTCTATTTCAATAGCTTCCTTAAAAGATTTGAAGTACTCAAACACATCACTCTTTTCCTTCATGAAGTATACCCATAGCTTCCTTGAACAGTCATCAATAAATGTGACAAAGTATTTGTTTCCACCAAGAGATACATTCTATGTAGGCCCCTAAACATCTGTATGCACTACATCAAGTATATTTCTGCTCACTTCTCTATCATGCGAGAAGGGTTGTCTTGCCTGCTTACCAAACTAGCATGCTTCACAGACTTTATGTAATTTTGCAACTCTAAAAGAAGGCAACCCTCTAATCAATCCTCTGAACTGTATTAATTTCAGCCTTTGCACATTTGCATGTCCAATACGCTTATGCCATATTTCAATATCTGCAACTACTCCTTTTCCTTTAGCATACATAGCAGCATCCATTGCAAGAATTCCAACATCTAAAGTGAACATGCGGCCAACTCTACTTCCTTTTGCGACCAACTTGCACTTATCATTAAAGCCTTCTACAAAACAACCTTTTGCATTGAATCAGACCTACAACCCTTGCTTTACCATTTGGCCAACAGACAGTAGATTCATTGTGGTTGATGGCACATATAATACATCTGTCAGACTCTTTGTCTGGCTATCAAACAGGGACAAGGGAACCTTTCCAATGTGTGAAATTGGGTGGCATGAATCATCACCCATCTACACATAACTTAGATTTTGTAAGTCCTACATCTCTCCAAACCATTCAACATGACTTGTCATATGATTAGATGCACTGAATTGACATACCATACATCATCATGTGTCCCCTTTCCTATAACTGCATTCATCAAATGTAGCATTACAAACAAGCGCTTATTTTTTTCTTCATTCTGTTGTGAAGACAATGTATAGTTTCCTTGCTGCAATTTACCACTGCAAATATCATCCTTCTTAGCATAACAATGGGCTACAACATGGCTTGTTTTTCCACAATAATGGCAAACAATAGCAGAATTTTCAGAACCTCTATTATGCCATCCACCTCTTCCTTTAGAGCTCCCCCTGCCTTTAAAGTTTCCTCGGCCTCCTAAAACCTGCATTTCACCAAATTGCTGATTGAACCTGTTTTGCTGGTTATCGACAGCATATCCCATACCATTGCCTCTTGAAGAGGATCTACCATGTCCCCTTCCTGAACTTAAGTAAAATACTTGAACCTGTTCACCATTTCTTTCAGACGAGTCACCCTGCATATTGATCTCTTTGGTAATCATGAGAGAGACCAACTCATCAAAATTTGAAAATGGCTTCCATACGTATACTGAAGTAACAAATGATTTCCATACCTTCTCATTATTGGGTCCACTCAAAGTGGATGAAACCAAATCATCATCATCAAGTGTTGCATCAATCACTACTAAAGTATCTGCAATGCTCCTCACCTTCAACACATACTCATGTACATACATTTTTCCTTTCTTCAAGGCATTCAACTCTTGCTTGAGTTGAATCTTTTGTACCTTTGTATTTACTGAAAACATGTTCTCAAAAATTGTCCAAGCTACATGTGAAGTTTCTACATTCCTGATATGTCCCAACATTGTATTATCAATGATTGCAGATTACTAGTACATCACATTTTTGTCTTTTGCATTCCATTCTTTCCATGCTTTTAACTCATCTATAGTTGCGCCAGCTCCTCTGGCTCCTTTTCTTCACCTAAAACAAACTCATAAAGGCCCTTTCCAATGAGGAAGTTCGTCACATGCAACTTCCATGAAGGGTAATTGTTCTTGTCGAGCTTCTCAATAATGGGATTTCCATTGTTCTCTGCCATTATCACAAAAAAGGATATAACACAGCAAGTTAGTCTTCTGCAGCCTTTCACAACAAGTACACAACAATACACCAAGCAACCTTTTTCATTGATTGCTCAATAATACATGTCTGCAACCTGTTTGAAGATAAACCTTATGTTTTCTTCCTAGCAAACACCTCAAAAATTACAGATTCAAAATCTGTAACCTGTGCACCCACGTTCGGTCAATACAACCAAAATCACACTGTACCCTGAAACTCATATTTGCAACCTTGCGAGTCTAAAATGGGGCTCGAAATGGCCTTAGATGCTTGTACACCAAATCTCACAGCAATCTGAGATTTTCACTCTACCCTACTTCTGGTGCCTCCACAGGCACTATCCAAGAGAGAGAGTGGAAGAATGGGAGAGCTTCTTGCATGTTGCTTGCTTGCTCGAACCTTGCTTTTTCTCCTTCACTTCAGCCTTCAAAATCACCCTCTCTCAATGGCGCAGCTTTGATACCATGTCAAGAATTGCATGGTGGGGGGACTTGCTTGAGCTACTGCACCAAACACACTGTATACACAAGAGGAAGTTCACTCAAGAACACAAGAAGAGAGATGAAGGCCAAAACATTTTCTTGTTGATTTCTTCTTGTTTTTCCACACACTATACAGGGTACACAAAGTATAGATAAGATACAACATAAAGGAAAGTGGCTTACTAAGTTAAACAGTGCATAACAGACTACACTAATGGACTAGCGCTATATCTTTGCTAGTTGTAGGTAGGTGTAACAAACTAAATATAAAAAGTGATAAGTCAGTGGCCATGTGAGTGTCATAATGACCACCAACGTGCTAAGTGTAGATATGCGGACCCATCTAGCCAAGCGGTCCATCATCAATGTCCACACGTGTTAAGCTTGCCATCTCAACAGCCTACCCCTTCCCATGACCTATTCTTGTGCATCATAGTATGAAGCCTAATGTATCTCATGTGAGAATCAAAGCAAGCACCTAACAATTTATAAATACATTACTTATGACCGGAATCATAGTTGGATTGATAGTGATGCCTTTTTCCGAAGCTTCATTGCTAGTTCTAGGATTACCATCTACACGCGACATTCTTCACTTCATCCGCAAGTAGACTCAAGAGATTAAGAGGGTGTAATAGATTCAAGATGGGAGAGTGCAAGAGAAGATGGCTAAGTCGAGGATCAAGCTAGAGGGAATTAAGCTAACTCTCTCCCTTGCAGCCTCTCGGGGTGACCCTTCTCTCTCTCTCTCTTTCTTTCTCGCACACACACACACACACACTCTCTCTCTCTCAAGCTCTCTCTCACAATCTCTTGGAGGGGTATCCTTCTCTCTACCTCTCTCTTGTAGCCTCTCAGGGTCTCCTTATGCTCCCTTGTGCCTCCCCATGTCTCATATTTATAATGAATTAGAGAAGAGGGGATGTGCCTGAAAACAAGAGTTCTTGGTGGTGGGACTCTTAGAAAACTTAGTGATCTGATGCTTAACTCATAAATCTGATGGTTCCATTGGCTCCAAAAGGGGGGTAAAACCCCAAGACACTCAATACACTTGGTTAGAAAGCTTTCAAATCACTCCTTCTTTCTCTCCCTATTCAAAGTGAATTCTACTGCCTGTAGACTTTGATCACGGTGTGCATGATTTCACCAATCTCTCTCTTTATTTTTTCTTTTTATAAAATCTCCAAAACTAACTAAAACATCACTTATCTTTTCTTTTAAATGACATTCAGTTCTAGAAATCTCCATATCTTTTTAGGATAATATCTAAAATATGCTAGTTTTTTCGCCCAAAAATCTAATATTTTCGGACCATCCATACTATACACGTTAACACTAAATATTAATATGGCTCGTAACTCTCATTTACATTGTAACTTCTGTGAAGGGTGGCTATGGTCCTTATTAATCCGAGAAAAATATTAGATTTACGACTCTCGATTTTTTAAATAAAATATTTTTAAATAAATAAAAATGGTTAGTTATTAATGTTAGTTAGTTTTTACCTTAGTTAGTCTTTAGTTGGTAACCTTACTAACTTATTAATTGAGTAACTAACTTTCAAACTAACCAACTAACTTTTGATTGTGTGGAAATATTACACTCTTGTACTCATTTTTGAGTTGTTGAATGGTGATAAACTGAAAATCTAATTTACTAGGAATTCCCTATAAATGGATGAGCTATCCATCAAAGATAAACTCCATATATAGCTGTGAGAAATCCATAGTAATTTTGCCTAATATCATCAACCAATCACAATCAAGTACAATTTCTATGTGCCCCATTTCCAAGGTTATCATGTTTACTTTTGCTTCATAACTAGCTCTATAAAGAAACCTATGGGCATGTTTGAGTGTTGATTTCTTCTTCACCATTGGCCACCTGAACTCTGATGGGCTATTGTAAGTCAATGGGAAGACAATCCAACTTATCCATAATGGACTTATTCACAAAACTGTGTGTATTGCCACTATCTATCTCACGATGAACCCGCCCTTCCCATGAATATTACCTTTCATATGAAGTGTATTAGGTGTAACATGTCCCCCTATCCACTTGTAGGACACATCTTAGCAGCCCGTCGGGAAGAGAGTCTAGAAAGCGCCGCTCGGCACTCACAAGGAATGTTGCAATCAAGGTCTTCCCGAGCCTGCCACGAAGCGGAAGCAACTAGCCATTCCCACTTAGGACCGACCTGTATCAGGGTTTTCCTAATAGTCAAGTTTCTAGGAAGTAGCTAGCGTCGAGCCACTTTGCGTAGAAACATCAGGGTCGAAGCGGATTTATACTACACTTGGTTCAAGGAGAATGGGAAATGAGAGGGATGCGAAGCTCGACCTCTTTGCCCGTAAGGCATAGTCCCATTCCGTTCCCCTAAAACAACATAAATCAGGACTCTAATTCTATTGATTCTAGGTCATTGCTACCTCACTGTCAATTCCTTTGAGAAAAGTTCCCGACTAACCACAACCACCCTTCCGTAGGCCGGACCCAGAGTCACATCCACCGCACTTTCCTCAAGTTGCTTAGTTATCTAATTACCTACCACGTTTAGTTTGACAAGCAAAAATAGATTTCTTAATTAACCAACTAAACTTTGGTTCCTTCACGTAACTTAAGCACTGACATAGAAAAACAATGTCAAGCAAGTTCCTTTTTCAACATTTGATCTTTATTAATCATAGTCTTTGGAATACATCAAATATCCTGCCCAAAGGCTATCCCAGCAATCCTCAGGGATCGCTATTCCAAATTTCGCCTGTTGACTAGTATACGGGTCTCGAGATCCCATCTTGAGTCACGTCGGCCTCTTGTGCAAGATCCGGAGGCAAGGAATTTATGGCCAGAGCCTCCCCTGGCATCCAAGCGTCCTCCTACTCCAAGCAGCACCCACAGAGAGACCTCTCGCGGCGGGTTCGGTCCACGTACCCGTAGCGGCTAACAACCCCCTTGGATAGGGTGTCAGGTAGACAGTTGGAGGTAACTGGAACTACCTCTCCCTCGAGACTTTTAACCTGAAGCATTAGTTTTTTTTCTTGAATTAGTTCCTTGAGCAAAGAAGTAAAAACAGTGCACCTATATGTACAATCACGAGCATTCCAGTGGTCATTCGTATGGCCAACTGCTAAGGTGTGATTTCTTCTCACCGAATACTTCCAGCATTCGATCCTGGATCATTTGTGACTTGGCAAGATCCCAAAGTTTTAGCAAGCTGGGTTGCTTGTTTACCCTTTTTCCTTGGGTTAGGGTTTATACCCTGTTGACCCCAAATTGTCATTACCTTAGGTTTCCTTATATTATAGTCGAATAGTTCCTCGACAACCCCGTCATCCTAACTTGGTTGGTCAATTTGCTTCTTGGCAATTCGCCACTGGCCTAAACTTGACAAAACAGTTCCCAAGAGGGAGTGTTGTAGTAGGGAAACTACTCAATTTCTTAGAGAAACTAATTTGTAATTAGAACTCACCAATCTTGATCTAAGGTGTAGCAGTACTAACTTCTGATTTAGATGCAAGAGCATATGGCCTTGCAGGCTTGTTGCATGAGGTAGGTGTCGGTACCTAACTTATGGGATTATATCTCCCATCATACGGTATTTTTTGATCCTCACGATATAGGGTTTGGGAGTCCTATTGACCCCAATCCAAAACTCTAAACCTACTAGGCTAATAAATGTTTTGGCCCTAGGGTTCCTAAATTCCTTACGAAAGTCTAGTATTTGGTCATCTGATCCTTAGGGTGAGAACCCTAGATCATTCCTACATGGTTGATTTGATAACCCTAACATTCGTCAATGTGGGTTGAACTCTTAAGATCGAAAATATTAAATCGGCAACCTAAGTGCGATACTAAGCAGAATTTTAACATAACTTAACCTAACCTAGCACATTGGGGCGATCCTCGTATGCTAACTATTCACGCCTTTAGAGTTACTTAATTACATGCGAATTACTTAAGTGATCTAACTATCTTACGAATAAAGATGATCCTTCCTTTAGAGATGTAAATACTTCCCTCTAAAATTTGCAAGTATCTTCCTTAAGAGACGAAAGTAACTGCAAGATGTATGCGATGTATCATTCCATGCCATTTCAAGACCATAGGCCTTCTGCCTTTATGCAACTACGGAATCTACAATGATCTTTCTTTTCCTTGCCCTATACGAAATTGATTGACATTCAAAGCTATTTCTTATAAACCCTACGTTTATGCATAAAATTCAAAGCTTTAGTATTTTAATGAAGATGCACCCTTTCCCAATTTCGAGCTTTGATAAAAGAACTCTATGCATAGATGCATCATTCTTTCATGACCACATGCCAATGAATACATCATTGATTTAATCCTTCCTTTATCACTTAACTCAACCTAAAATGTAACTATCATTGCATGCGAATTGCATACTATATGTTTTTTGTCAAAGTTCATAAATATTTTCCTTTCATTGCAACTATTTAGACATCATTTAATGACCGTCTACAATTATCTTATACACGAGTCACAACCATGAATTTATTATGTAAGTGCATTATGTGTTATATGCTCTATCCTTTGTGTGATGCAACAAGGACTCCTTTGCAAAATTTCATCTTTTAGCTTATACATCATATGTTTAAAAATGTGACTACCCTTGACAATGGAAGTGCAAGAAAATGCAAGTACTCATCATGCAACTGAACTTTGTAAATCGAACAAGTATATAGATTTTCCAATGCATTTAAGTTTCCCTATGTGAATTAAAAACATGCTTTATGCATCCCTTCCATGCGGGGATATTTTTCAGAACTTGGGCATTTACTGTCGAGGTGTTGTGCACTCTTGTACTTTGGGTGGAAGCTCTCGCGTGTGCTCCTCTCGACTTTTTCTTAGGAGCCATTGATGAGATAAATTTTGATTTAGCGAACTCTCCCTTGGCTCCCTTACAAGTTTCGAAGTTACTATTGCTCGAGATCTCCTTCCCTGCATAGGAAACAGGCCTTGCAAGACACGGTCTAAAAACCCGGGAGCCACAAGTGAACTTGGTCTAGAGAAGCTTCAATAGAAGCTTCTCAAGCTTCTGGATGAACATAGATGACGTGTGAAGACGTGATGGTGAAGATGATTGGAGTGATGATGGTGAGGATGACGATGAGGATGATGATGATGATGATGGCGATGGCGGCAGCAGCAACCTGGCGATGATGGTGGCAGTCTGGCGATGACGGTGTAGGCAATTAGATAGTGGGCAGCTCCCTCACGATCCCCCCCAAGCTTGGGAGGGGGGGTTTTTATAGGGTGAAGGTGGGGGGGGTGTAGGGGTGGCCACACAGGTGGCAGATTGCATGCTCTCCTCCCTATGCCCCTGTGCAAGCTCCTACACACACACTCTCTCCCCGCCATACAACGGGTGAAGGAGAGGGAGTTATATAAAAAAATTTGTAATTTATTGATTATTCTTTTTTCCCTTGAAGGGGAGTTCCCGTAGTGGGTTGGAGTTTTGAGCCACGATTTCATATGCACAACAAGGGGGGGCTGGTATTGTTAGTACGTGAGGATGGAGTGCTTAGGCCAAAGTTTTTTTGTCACGGGAGATTATTTCAAATTGTTTTTGCATAGGATCTAGGGTCTTTAATACTTTGTTGTAGAAATATTTAATTAGGGCTCTTAGAACTTGTCCAAGCATCCATGGAAATGGAACAACTATTGTCAAGAAGTGGCTCATCATAAGTTCCTTCCAGATCGAAAGGAATAATCCCACCTAGATAAAAAAGAAAAGTGTCAATAGGATCATAAAAATACTATTGCCCAACTTTCTCCTCAAGATCTTCATTTTCGACAATAGGTCCAAATGTATTGGCCTCATCAGTGTCATCTTCAGAATCCTCAAAGCCTAGCATACTATGAACCTTGGTTTTTGCATTTTTTAAATACACACTTTGTGGCATGATCAGCTTTATAATTATCCCCACATTTGAAGCATAAGCCCTTTTCCTTTCTTTCTTTGTAGAGGTCCATAGGAATAGACTTTGGATTCATATTGGCTAAAATAGATTTAGGCTTGTTGTCCCCTTTTTTGAAATCTATAGTGCACTAATTTTCCCATACATTTGAGGCTCTTCAAAGCCCTCTTGATGTGTATTATCCAACATGGAGTCTTTGATTTTCTATGCATACTCATCTTGGGCCTTATTCTTGCCTATATGACCTACCATAGTAGTGCAGTCATGTAGTATCCCCTATCAGAAAATTGGCTATAACTTGAGCTAGGAAACTCCAATTTCCAAAGTTTTTGATTCAAATTGAATCCAATGATGCCCTCTTTAAGATGATCTAAATCACTTCATAATAGGTTTAGAAAAAAAATTTGCAATTCAATCTCTGAGTTTGAACTATCCACGCATGCACCCTGTTTAAACTTGTAAGTACCCTATTTCCACCTGTAAGAGTAAAATGGTAGTCCCAAATGGCTACCAAAATCTATAGGAGACTGAATAGCATTTGTGGAAACCTTGTAGTACATGCACCTGTATTTCATAGTGAAGATGGTACCTATAATGACTTATATATACCCTCCAATGTCCTGTAAATCCCCTATTTTATCTTGTTTTGCTCTTGAAGTTCCTTGAGTCTTTGAAAATACTTCAATCTTCAATACTCCACTCATTGTACCTGTGTGAGGGATAAAACAGTTGGACATGCTCTCTACATGGGCTTTGAATCATCGAGAGGTGGACAAAGTTCCCCTCGCGTTGGCCGGTTGTTGCACCCCTTCGATAGTGAGGGAGGGTCATCTATCTTTTGTCTCAATATCTCCCCCAACATCCAGCTTTTTCCTCAGTGGGAATATCAATATGGTAGCGGCATACTACTCTAATCAATCAGCATGAGATGTATTATTGAAATATCCATTCAGCCCTTTTTATGAAATGCAAGAGAATGAAAACTTTGACAAAATGGATGGGAAGCAGGTCTCACCAATGCAATTCAGTGACTCACTGATTGCTAGTACTTACCCTTTACAATATTTCAATCTTGGATAAAGGAAATCAATCAATCAATTCAAGGTTATGCATCAAAACATTATAAATGATATCCATGATGGAACAAGATTGAAATGAATGCTGAGATTCAATGTAATAGGGTTTGATTAATAGAAAGACTACTAATATTTGATCTATTGATCAATTTAGAGAATTAATTGACCAATAATCTATCATCAACAAGTCAAAAAGCTAAAGCAAGTGGACTATTGAGATATTTCAAAGATTAAGCAAGTGGAATACCTTGATTAAACTTGAAGAAGATGATTGATGCCAACTTTCACTCAAATATTTGAAAAGCCCTCCATAATCCATCATGAATCCACCATAAGCTTGAAAAATCCAGAAGATTAGCCCATATAAGCTCAAATATGGTTGAATCCATGAAGACTCAATGCCCCGGGCTTGTTTGAACACTTGAATGTCAAAGATTCAAGCCTCTTGAAGAAAAACCCCAAAATAAACCTTCAATATGAGCTTAAAGATCCTCAATAGGCTGAAATCATCACAATATCTTCAATCTTGGAGTCCATTCTACTTCAAAAATGATGGTAGAGAGGCTTTGGAGGTCAGGAAAGCCCAATGATTGAAGAAATTGAAGCTTTGTTGTCTAAAGTTATGGCTACCCTACTCTATTTTAGGGTTTTAGAGAGAAAAGATGAAGATCAGTGAACTTTAAAGCTTTTTCCTACTAAAGACAAGGCCTAGTAGAAGTTCAATAATCATGCAATCCATCAAGGAGATGATTGAAGCTGGCTAAGGAGCTGTGAACTGATGTAGGAATCCCTTGCATTTTGGGCACATTTTTTGGGTTGCTCCATGGCCTCAATACTACATAACTATCTGACATAGGTACTCTATCTAATGTACAAGAACTGAAGAATCATTGCCCCATGGTCTAACATGAAGAAGATGTCATTAGAGGGCAAGATTAATGGATTTCTTGGCATCCACCATGGAAGCTTTAGCCAAAAGTGTAACGTGTCCACTTGTTCTCTTCAGGACACGTCTTAGCAGTCCATCGGAAAGGAGGTCTAGAAAGCTCCACCCGGCACTCCCATGGAATGTCACGGGGTTTACGATCTAGGACTTTCCGCGTCTGCCATGTAGCAAAACTATTCTGGCCGTTCCCACTTAGGACCAACCTGAATCAGGGTTTTTCCTAATGGTCATTTCCTAAATGGCAACTAGCGTCGAACCCGTGAGCGAACTCCTTTACGCAGAACGCCAGGCCGAAGCGGATTCACGCTGCAGTTGGTTCAAGGAGAATGGGAAACAAGAGGGATGCAAGGCTCGAACTCTCTTCCGTAAGGCATAGTCCCATTCCGTTCCCCTAAAACAGCGTAAACCGGGATTATTATAATCTAGACTCTAGGTCAGCATCCTTGCTATTCATTTCCTTTGAGAACATCTCCTTGCTGTTCATTATAATTGAGAAAAGTTCCCGGCCAACTGGGACCACCCATCCGTAGGACGGACCCATGGCCACATCCACCGCACTTTCCTCATGTTGTTTTAGTTGTCTAATTACCTACCACATTTAGTTGGACATGCATCAAGCAACTTCCTTAATTAGCCCGTTAGGCACTGATTCTTCATGTAATCTTAGCACTTGACATAGAAAAACAATGTCAACCAAGTTTCTTTTCAACAGATTATCATATTTATCTTTGGAATACATTCATAAAGTCCAGCCCATAGGCTTATCCATAATCCACCCGAAGGCTATCCAGCAATCCACAGGGATTACTAATCCAAGATTCCGCCCGTAGACTAGTATGCAGGCCTCGAGATCCAATCCCGAGTCACGTTGGCCTCTTGTGTAGGGCCTGGAAGGCGAGGGATTTACGACCAGAGCCCCCCCTGACACCCAAGCGTCCTCTTGCTCCAAGTAGCACCCAACGGAGAGACCTCTTGCAGCGGGCTCGGTCCACCTTCCCGGCGTAGCTAACAACCCCCTTGGTTAGGGTCAGGCAGACAGTCGGGGGTAACTGAGGTTGCCTCTCCCTTCAGGTCTTCAACCTAAAGCATTAAATATATTTTTATCCTTTAGTTCATTGAACAAACAAAGCAAACAGTGCTCTTTAAACTGTTACAAGCACAATCATTTCCAGTGGTCGTTATTTGGCCAACTGCTAAGGAGTGAATCCTTCTCTCCGAATGCATCGAGCATTCGATCCAGGATCAATTGTGACTCGGCAAGATCCCCAAGGGTTTGTTTGTTAACCCTTATGTCCTTGGGTTAGGGCCATACCCTATTAACCCAACTTAACCAATACCTTAAGTTCTATTAGCAGTAAATATGTTACTCCAAATTTTTGATTGGTCCTTTGGTTCCAAGCAAATATCTAATTCCCTTATCTTGGTCACTTTTTCCCAAGAAAGGTGCTATATCAGGATGACTACTCATCCTCTTGCAAGATAAACTTGCACAAGAATCTACCAATCTCATTCCGAGGAATTGGGCCATTCTCTTGTGATCAAACCACAAGATCATGCGACTCTGCAACTTGTTGCACAAGTGTCGCATCTAATCCATGGGACTATTTTACCCATTGAATGGCATCTTCTAATCACACGGAATCATGACTATATAGGAAATAGGGTTTAGGGTGTCTTCATATCCAATCCATTCCCGATTGCACTAGGCCGACATCGTCGGTCCTAGGGTTCCGAGTTTCATCTTTTTAACGAGCGATCCTTAGGGTAGAGACCCTAGATCGTTTCTTGCAAGTATGTTCTATTGTCCCTACATTCCGTGAATGTGGGCAGGACTTTAGGGTATGAGAGTTTCGACTTGGCAATAAGTGCGACTAGGTTAAGTTCTTAACATGATAAACCCTATTTAGTACTTGGAGTATGTTGCATTGACTTAACCATCCTAAGCGAATTCTTTGTAGTTTAGGTATTTTGGGTAATCCAGATTACTTGTCTTACAACAAGGACGAACCATTCCTAGGATGTTGTTTTGATCAAAGAGGGAAAATACTAGTTTCATTATGTTACAATTCACGTAAGCATGCGATTCATTTCCTCTAGATTCGCAATCCCTAACTTTTCTTGTTAAGACCAAGCACATGTTAAAATTTGCATAACTTCCATTTATCCTACTAGAACATGCATTCACCATTCATCCCACTAAGCTCTTTAAGGTTTTATGTTAAACAAACCATGCAGCCTTTCCCTAACTTCATTTTTGAATGAAATATTCGTACGACGTTGATTGAGCATTACGCAACCTTTCCTAACTACTACGTAGTTGAATGAGATTTATGCCAATTGACTAGAGTTAACCTACTTCATGCAGCCCTAGAATCATTTCCATGCCTTGCAATTTCCTATGATTGTTAGCAACTTTCTTAATGAATCATTACAAAGAAAGATTTGTCTAATAATGCGACATGCGATTTAATCTTTCCATGCCCAATCGAAGGTGTACAACAATAATCTCGACTTTGTAATGATAGTCATTAGTTATTCTAGATTCGTTACTTTGCAATGCACAAAAGCAACTTGCTAAAAATGCATAGACATCTTTCGTTCATTCCATTAAAAACTACAAATGACCGATCTTCGATCGTTTTTTTCTTCCTTTAAAATAGCCAAAGTATTTCAATCGCAAAAGTGCATCCTAATTCCATGAATTAACCATGCATAATTGCAATACTTCGATGTAAATTAAAAATAGGATGAAAACCTGGACTTGTGGGTTCGGTGAAATATCCACATGAATATTAGGAGATGATCCTCTTGCGGTTGCGCCTTGTGTCTTTTTAGGGGCCATCGTGAATTCGGCCTTATTGCCTTGGTCGCAGTCTTATGATCTTGGCCCGTCTCCCTCGTGCATGCAATTCCCTTTGAGGTATGGCTTCTTTGACAGATGTACAGACTTGCGGAATTGGGCTTTGGAAGGCCTTAGGGTTCGGAGCTTGGGCCTTCTTTCTTTCGGAAAAGAGGGATTCCTGAGTGGGTTCTTGCAAAAGCCTGGAGGAAACAGAGGCTTGAGAGATTCTTCTCCTTGAAATTCTGGCTAGGAAGGGTTTTATGGCTTTGCGGAAATGGGGATTTATGAACTTCTCCTTCCTTCCATAGAAGTTCCGGGAATAAAGATCTTTATGGAGAGGGAGTGTGAGGGGAAAATTTAGAGATGGGTTTATGGGGGAAATTGGAGTGGAAAGGGGCTTAGAGAAACCCCTCTTCTTCAAAGCCGCGATGGGCTTATTTGAGGATCTAATGGGAAAGCCTTATAGGCTTCCTCCTCGAAGCTCGGAGGGAAGAAAGTTATCTTTAGGAGGGTTCAATGGGAAAGCCCTTAAACCTGGCAAGGAGATTGGGCTTGTGAGGATGCAATGGAAAGGGGACATAAATCTCGGGGTACAAAGGTCTTATGGAGATCCAATAGGAAGGGACTTAAAGAAAAACATGGGCCTAATAGGGCTTTATGGAAATCCACGGGAAGAGGCTTTAAAACCCTGGGGTAAGGTGGGCTTTATAGGGACTTGGGTGGGAATCCATGGGAAGGGGGCTTTAAGAAGTCCCCTTAGAAGCTTCTAAGAAGCTTCTGGGGGGTGTGATGGCCACGTGGAAGAAGAAGGGAGTCGGGGACTATGTGGACGAGGAGGATTATTGGAGGGCTTGATGGCAGGCAGCGGAATGACAGCACCAGATTGGGTTGGCGCTGGTGGCCTTAGGCTTTAGGCGATGGCTCCTCCAGTACGATGGCAGCTAGCACAACACGGCACTCGATGCCTCCCTATTCTTCCTTAGCACGGTGGTTGGTAGCTCACTCTCCTCCTCACGCACAAAATCCTCCACTCTACCTTCCTCCACCCCTTAGAGGGGGTTTATATAGGATAAGGGGGGAGAGGGTTCCCTCCCCTACGTGGCCCTTTGCATGCTATCCTCCCTTCCAACTCCTCAATTTCCTATTATAGCCCCATCCCCTTCCCTTAGCCATGCTTTGACTGGGGGAAGGTAATAATTTTTTTTTGCAATAAACCTATTATTATCCTCTTGACCTCCTCCCAAGAGGATGTTCACCTACGGTTATGTGGGTTCTCTTAAACCTCGGTCCCGTTTGTCATGATACCTCGCGTACAGCTTAAAGATTGCACCGTCGGTAATTTCAATGCCAGAATTGTCATTTGCATGAGTCTCACACGGCCTAGTAATATTTTTCAACAGAAATATTACATTCTCTCCCCCTTGGAGGAATCGAGATGTCCTCATCTTGAGATAAACTAGGGATATTGATGGTTGAGAGTGCTTTCATCCATCCAAGTGGCATCCTCCTCGGGATAATCTTTCCACTGGACGAGGCATTCTCTCAAGGTTCTGGATCTCAGTTGTCTCTCCCTAACATCTAAGATCCTGTCAGGCCGTAGCTCAAGGACTCCTTGGCTAGGCATTACAATTTGTTGGTCATCACGTACATGGTTAGGATTAGGTACATACTTCTTCAATAGGGTGATATGGAATACATTATGAACCTTTAGGTTCCCAGGGAGTTGCAGTCTATAAGCATTAGGTCCTAGGCACTTGAGGATCTTGTATGGTCCACAATACCTTGGACTTAGCTTCTTGCAATCTCCTAAGGATAGGGAGCTCTTCTTTGGGCGTACGCGAATGAAGACCATGTCTCCTTCCTCGAAGATTTTATATTGACGCTTCAAATCCGCGTATGCCTTCAGTCTATCCTTGGTGGATTGGATGTCCTGTCTTATCGACTTTACTTGGTCATCCATCTCTTCCAGCATCTGCCTTGAAGCTTCAACCCCCAAGGTTGGATCTAAGAAGTTTAGGGGACTTCGACAATCATGACCATACAATGCTTGAAAAGGGGTCATTTGAATGCTTTGTTGGTAGGAAGCATTGTAGGCAAATTCAACCAAAGGCAAGTATTGAATCCACCTTTTTGGTTCACGACAGCAGTGTGCCCTTAGCATATCCTCAATGACTTGATTGACTCGCTCCGTTTGGCCATCAGTTTGGGGATGGTAAGCTGTATTAAAATAGACTTGAGTCCCAATGGCTTCAAAGATAGCTCTCCAAAAGTGTGATGTGAAGAGAGAATCACGATCACTAATGATTCTTCTGGGCAACCCATGTAGCTTGAATATCTCCTTGATAAACAACCTTGCCATGTCTGAGGCTTTATAGTTTATCTTTACTGGAATAAGGTATGCAACCTTATTAAGCATGTCAACCACAACCATGATGGAGTTGTATCCACCCTGAACTTGGGGTAGGCCAACAACAAAGTCCATACTGATGAATTCCCATTTCATTTGGGGAATGTCGAGTGGTTGCAACTTTCCTGGAATTTTGACATGTTCGGCTTTGATATGTTGACAAGACAAACACTCAGTGACATATTTGAGAACGTCACCTTTAAGCCTCTCCCAATAGTAGCTCTTTCTAACTGCATTGAGAGTCTTGGCATAGCCAGGGTGTCCTGAGAAAGGGGAATGATGAGCTTCCCACAGTATCTTCTGCTTAAGTGACTGGCTTGCCGGTATACATAATCTCGTTCTATAGTAGACAAGTTCACTATTGATAGAGAATTCATGATACTTAGCCTGTAGCTTTTGGTCCTAGTCCTTGATAGGGATCTCCCTTAGCATCTTTTGATAGGCTGGATCATGGCATGCTTCTTCTTTAGCTAGCTCAAGTATTGGGTTGTTTGGCATGGATACCTTTGTAGCTAGAGATCTAGCTGTTGATGGATTTTGCAAGATTAGAGAATTAAGGAATGCCTTGCGACTGATGCATCGGCAACTACATTCTCCTTTCCAGGTTGATATTTGATTTCAAAATCATACTCCTCTAGCACTTCAATCCACCGACGTTGCCTCATGTTGAGCTCATTTTGGGTAAAGATCCCCTTGAGACTTTTATGATCAGTCACTAGAGTAAACTTGTTACCCAACAGGTAGTGTCTCCAAAGCTTCAGAGTATGGATGACAGCTAACAATTCTAGATCATGGGTAGCATAATTCTTCTCATGGCTCTTCAGTTTTCTTAAAGAGTATGCTACATGATGACCTTCTTGCATGAGCACACATCCTAAGGCAAGCATGCTAGCATCAATTACTACCTTGAACTCCTTACTAAGGTCTGGAAGTTTTAGGATAGGTGCTGATACCAAACTTTGCTTCAATCTATCAAAGCTGGTTTGTTCGGTAGTTGACCATGCAATGGATGTTTGCTTCTTCAGTAAATCCGTCAGAGGTGCTGCAATCAAAGCATAGTTTTTTATGAAGACCCTATACCATCCTGTCAATCCAAGAAAACGGCATATTTCTTTAACAATTGTTGGTATTGGCCATTCTAGAACATCTCTGACTTTGGTCGTGACTTTGGTCGGATCCACTGAGATTCCTTCTGCTGATACGATGAATCCCAGATATTCAATCTGACACTTGAAGAACGCACACTTCTTCATCTTAGCATAGAGCTTGTGTGCCCTCATTGTCTCAAGGACAATCCAAAGTTGGGGTTCATGATCTTCTTCTTGTTTAGAATAGACGAAGGTGTCGTCGAAGAAGACAAGTACGAAGTCATCAAGATATGGCCTAAAGATATCCTGCATTAACCTATTGAAGGTGGCAAGCGCATTCGTGAGTCCGAATGACATAACTAGGAACTCAAAGTGACCATATCTTGTGTTGAAGGCCGTCTTTGGGATATATTCTTCCTTGATCCTTATCTGATAGTAACTAGACCTAAGATCAATCTTCGAGAAGATCTTCACACCCTGAAGACGATCAAGAAGCTCATCTATTCTAGGAATAGGGTACTTGTTCTTAACAGTTGATTGATTCAACCCTCTGTAATCAATATACAATCGAAGTGTTCCATCTTTCTTTTTCTGGAACAATATTGGAGCTCCCCTTGGTGAACTACTAGGATGGATGTAGCCCTGATCTAGCAGTTGCTTGAGTTGTTCCTTCAGCTCGATTGCTTTTGGGATGGACATTCTATAAGGTCTCTTTGCAATTGGTGCAGCTCCTGGCACTAGCTTTGATCTCATGATCTACTTATCTTTGAGGCGAGAGTTTTGTCAGCTCTTCAAGAAATACGTCCACGTACTCCTTTAGCCATGAAGGTTCTTCACTAGACTCCTACTTCTGATCTAACTTTTTGATCTTAATCAAGTAGACAGGTAATCCCTTTCTAGCTCCCTTTATAATCTGAGATACTTTGGCCAATTGAATTTTCGGCTTTCCAGCCTCACCTTGAGTTGTGACCAATTCCCCTTCAAAGTTTTGAAAGGAAACTTGGCCCTTTCCATAATGAATGTGGGCGTCATTAGGTTTAAGCCAATCCATTCCGAGTAAACACTCATGGATACCTAGGTTCATGACTCTGAATTTGACTGAAGTCGTCTTTCCTCCCAGAAAGAATTCCACCTTAGTAGTTTGCCTGGTACAAGTGACCTCACGACCATTTGCTAATTCCACAAGCAAGGTAGGTGCTTCTACTATGGCTATTCCTAATCTTCTTGCACAAGCCGGTGAGATAAAGGAATGTGTACTGCCACAATCAATCAAGGTTTTGAAACCTTTATCTTGATAATCTGATGGCATCTGAATCATCGAAAACTGGCGATTCGGCCCTTTCTTGTGAAGAGCGGCATGGACTGTCGCACTTTCAAACTTTGCTTTCATGGTCGGATCTTCTTCTTCATATATTTCCCTGTTGGCAACATAGGCGGTTCTTCCTCTGCCTCGGGTAGCGGCTCCTCGGCCACGGCCGGTTCCTTGGAAAGGTGCTTGATGATGTCCTCCGCCAAGCTTGGGACATTGCCTCTTGAAATGACCGGGCTCGTTGCAATGGAAACAACAAAGATTTTGGTCTTTGCTTTGGGTAGGGACAAAGCTGTTGACATTATTAGTCCTTGCTTTCTTTCTTTGTCCCTGATTCTGACCTTGAACTCTCTTCATTTGAGGCCTATATGCTCCTCTGTTCGGGTCATTATAAGACCAAGTTTTGTTACTTCTTGGCCTAGCTTGCACCTCCTGAATTATAGGCGTACTCGAATGAGTGCGTCCTGTAGATCCGTTGGGTGCATAGATTCGAGACGGGTATTCACTAGTGGGTTTAAACCAGCACAAAATTTTGACACTTGCTATGTCATGTCCATCTATGGCGCATACTTAAGAAGTGAGACAAATTTTGAATAGTATGCGTCAAGAGTGAGTCCTAGTTGTTTTAGCTCGTAGAACTCATTCATTTTCTGCATGCGATATGCATGTGGTAAGTATCTTCCTTGCACAGCTTTCTTCAATTTTTCCCAGGTAACGGATCCTTCTGCAATTGATCTCTGCACCATTGCTTCCATGAAAGCCTGGCTTCACCGGTGAGCTTCAGCTTGGCGAGCATAGCCTGATTGGTGGGTGCAGTTATCGGCTACTTCAAAGTAATCCTCCATGGACTCTATCCAAATTTCAGCATCCGCTTGGACAGTCCTACATTTCCCGTCAAATTCAAGTGGCTTAATCTGCTTGAGAAGAAACTTATTCTCCTGGATCACGGCTGTACTTGATGTAGGAGGCAAACTGGGAATCTGTACCTGGGGTTGTGCCTGAATAAAGGATTCTTAATGTTATAACTCGCTAATCGTTATGATTTATATTTCATACCCAATTCAACTATCAACCAAGAATCCTAGCCACTTAACTTTTTATCAATTCTCATGGACAAGACAGACATTGATAAAAAGAAGTCTTATTACATTTATATGGGCATAGCCCTTTCGGAATACAATATTTCTTGGGATGACAAAGCACTGTTACATTTAGTTCGGGGAGAATAATGTTGAATTACATTTATCTACGGGAACTGGATAATAGTATGGTTTCGGATCATGGATCTTCAGGAATTAGTAAGTCATCGGAAGATTAGGGTATCCTTTCCTTTGGAACCCATTCTTCTCATAGAGCCCCAACACCTTGATCCTGTCGCGGCGGGGATTACACGGGTCACTTCCTCATATACATATGAGTTCAGCTCAACCCTCCGACCTTGAATATGTAAAGTTGAGTTTACATGAGCCTCCACAAAAATGAATAGCTTCACGATCTTTAGGTCCTCCAACCACTTGATCCTCTTTAGGTTGGTTCGAAGGTAAGCAAACGAGTGGGCAACTATATAGTAGATTCTTGAGTCACCCGTCCATCTCCGTTCCACATACAAAGGCGATGGATTATAAATATGGTCTAGGATGCTCATCATATCAACCCTTTGTTGATAATCCGGGAAATGCATCGCGGTCATAAACATGACTCGGAACACTAAGAACCTATTTCACGCTTTATAATTCTACAAGACAGCATCGAAAGTAAGGAGATGTTCTGAATAGCAACATTTGCTTTACTTCTTCTTAATAAGATTTCTTAAAAACAAATCCTTCATTGGTTCGCTCTGATACCAACTGTAACGTATCCACCTCTTCTCTTCAGGACGCATCTTAGCAATCCATTGGAAAGGAGGTCTAGAAAGCTCCGCTCGGCACTCCCATGGAATGTCACAGGGTTTGCGATCTAGGACTTTCCGCGTCTGCCACATAGCAAAACTATTCTGGCCATTCCCACTTAGGACCGACTTGAATCAGGGTTTTCCCTAATGGTCATTTCCTAAACGGCAACCAGCGTCGAACCCGTGAGCGAACTACTTTACATAGAATGCCAGGCCGAAGCGGATTCACGCTGCACTTGGTTCAAGGAGAATGGGAAACGAGAGGGATGCAAGACTCGACCTCTCTTCCGTAAGCCATAGTCCCATTCCATTCCCCTAAAATAGCGTAAATTGGGATTATTATAATCTAGACTCTAGGTCAGCACCCTTGCTATTTGTTTCCTCTGAGAAGATCTCCTTGTTGTCCATTATGATTGAGAAAAGTTCCCAACCAACAGGGACCACCCATCCGTAGGACGGACCCATGGCCACATCCACCGCACTTTCCTCAGGTTGTTTTAGTTGTCTAATTACCTACCACATTTAGTCGAGCATGCATTAAGCAGCTTCCTTAATTAGCCTATTAGGCACCGATTCCTTCATGTAATCTTAGCACTTGACATAGAAAAACAGTGTCAACCAAGTTCCTTTTCAACAGGTTATCATATTTATCTTTGGAATACATTCATAAAGTCCATCCCATAGGCTTATCTATAATCTGCCTGAAGGCTATCCAACAATCCACAGGGATTACTAATCCAAGATTCTGCCCGTAGACTAGTACGCGGGCCTCAAGATCCAATCCCGAGTCACGTTGGCCTCTTGTGCAGGGCTCAGAAGGCGAGGGATTTACGGCCAAAGCCCCCCCTGCTGGCACCCAAGCGTCCTCCTGCTCCAAGTAGCGGCCAACAGAGAGACCTCTCATGGCAAATTCGGTCCACCTTCCCGGCACAACTAACAACCCCCTTGGTTAGGGTCAGGCAGATAGTCGGGGGTAACTGAGGCTGCCTCTCCCTTCAGGCCTTCAACCTGAAGCATTAGATATATTTTCATCCTTTAGTTCATTGAGCAAACAAAGCAAACAGTGCTCTTTAAGATGTTATAAGCACAATCATTTCCAGTGGTCGTTATTTGGCCAACTGCTAAGGAGTGAATCCTTCTCTCCGAATGCATCGAGCATTTGATCTGGGATCAATTGCGACTTGGAAAGATCCCCAAGGGTTTGTTTGTTAACCCTTATGTCCTTGGGTTAGGGCCGTACCCTATTAACCCAACTTAACCAATACCCTAAGTTTTATTAGCAGTAAATATGTTACTCCAAATTTTTGATTGGTCCTTTGCTTCCAAGAAAATATCTAATTCCCTTATCTTGGTCACTTTTTCCCAAGAAAGGTGCTATATCAGGATGACTACTCATCCTCTTGCAAGATAAACTTGCGCAAGAATCTGCTAATCTCATTCCGAGGAATTGGGCCATTCTCTTATGATCAAACCACAAGATCATGCGACTCTGCAACTTGTTGCACAAGTGTCGCATCTAATCCATGGGACTATTTTACCCATCAAACGACGTCTTCTAATCACATGGAATCATGACTATATAGGAAATAGGGTTTAGGGTGTCTTCATATCCAATCCATTCCCGATTGCACTAGGCCGACATCGTCGGTCCTAGGGTTCCAACTCAATCCGAGTTTCATCTTTTTAACGAGTGATCCTTAGGGTAGAGACCCTAGATCGTTTCTTGCAAGTATGTCCTATTGTCCCTACATTCCATGAATGTGGGCAGGACTTTAGGGTATGAGAGTTTCGACTTGGCAATAAGTGCAACTAGGTCAAGTCCTTAACGTGCTAAACCCTATTTAGCACTTGGAGTATGTTGCATTGACTTAACCATCCTAAGCGAATTCTTTGTAGTTTAGGTATTTTGGGTAATCCAGATTACTTGTCTTACAACAAGGACGAACCATTCCTAGGATGTTGTTTTGATCAAAGAGGGAAAATACTAGTTTCATTATGTTACAATTCACGTAAGCATGCGATTCATTTACTCTAGATTTGCAATCCCTAACTTTTCCTGTTAAGACCAAGCACATGTTAAAATTTGCATAACTTCCATTTATCCTACTAGAACATGCATTCACCATTCATGCCACTAAGCTTTTTAAGGTTTTATGTTAAACAAACCATGCAGCCTTTCCCTAACTTCATTTCTGAATGAAATATTCATATGACGACGCTGATTGAGCATTATGCAACCTTTCCTAACTACTACGTAGTTGAATGAGATTTATGCTAATTGACTAGAGTTAACCTACTTCATGCAGCCCTAGAATCATTTCCATGCCTTGCAATTTCCTATGATTGTTAGCAACTTTCTTAATGAATCATTACAAAGAAAGATTTGTCTAATAATGCGACATGCGATTTAATCTTTCCATGCCCAATCGAAGGTGTACAACAATAATCTCGACTTTGTAATGATAGTCATTAGTTATTCTAGATTCCTTACTTTGAAATGCATAGAAGCAACTTGCTAAAAATGCATAGACATCTTTCGTTCATTCCATTAAAAACTACAAATGACCGATCTTCGATCTTTTTTTCTTCCTTTAAAATAGCCAAAGTATTTCAATTGCAAAAGTGCATCCTAATTCCATGAATTAACCATGCATAATTGCAATACTTCGACGTAAATTAAAAATAGGATGAAAACCTAGACTTGTGGGTTCGGTGAAATATCCACATGAATATTAGGAGATGATCCTCCTGCAGTTGCGCCTTGTGCCTTTTTAGGGGCCATCGTGAATTCGACCTTCTTGCCTTGGCCACAGTCTTATGATCTTGGCCCGTCTCCCTCGTACGCGCAATTCCCTTTGAGGTACGACTTCTTTGACCGATGTACCGACTTGCGGAATTGGGCTTTGGAAGGCCTTAGGGTTCGAAGCTTGGGCCTTATTTGTTTTGAAAAAGAGGGATTCGTGAGTGGGTTCTTGCAAAATCCTGGAGGAAACGGAGGCTTGAGAGATTCTTCTCCTTGAAATTTCGGCTAGGAAGGGTTTTATGGCTTTGCGGAAATGGGGATTTATGAACTTCTCCTTCCTTCAATAGAAGTTCTGAGAATAAATATCTTTATGGAGAGGGAGTGTGAGGGGAAAATTTAGAGATGGGTTTATGGGGGAAATTCGAGTGGAAAGGGGCTTATAGAAAACCCTCTTCTTCAAAGCCGTGATGGGCTTATTTGAGGATCTAATGGGGAAGCCTTATAGGCTTCCTCCTTGAAGCTTGGAGGGAAGAAAAGTTATCTTTAGGAGGGTTCAATGGGAAAGCCCTTAAACCCGGCAAGGAGATTGGGCTTGTGACAGATGCAATGGAAAGGGGACTTAAATCCCAGGGTACAAAGGTCTTATGGAGATCCAATAGGAAGGGACTTAAAGAAAAACCCGGGCCTAATAGGGCTTTATGGAAATCCACGGGAAGGGGCTTTAAAAACCCGAGGTAAGGTGGGCTTTATAGGGACTTGGGTGGGAATCCACGGGAAGGGGGCTTTAAGAAGTCCCCTTAGAAGCTTCTAAGAAGCTTCTGGGGGGTGTGATGGCCACGTGGAAGAAGAAGGGAGTCAGGGAATATGTGGATGATGTAACGTGTCCACCTGTTATCTTTAGGACACGTCTTAGCTGTCCATCGGAAAGGATGTCTAGAAAGCTCCGCCCGGCACTCCCATGGAATGTTACGGGATTTGCGATCTAGGACTTTTCGTGTCTGCCATGTAGCGGAAGTATTCTAGCCATTCCCACTTAGGACCGACCTGAATTAGGTTTTTCCCTATTGGTCATTTCCTAACGGCAACTAGAGTCGATCCCAGTGAACTACTTTACGCAAAAACGCTAGGTCCGAAGCAAATTCACGCTGCACTTGGTTCAAGGAGAATGGAAAACGAGAGGGATGCGAAGCTCAACCTCTCTGCCATAAGGCATAGTCCCATTCTGTTCCCCTAAAACAGCGTAAATCGGGATCATTTATAACTTAGACTCTAGGTTAGCGCCCTTTTTTTTGTTTGTATCCTTTGAAACGATCTTCTCGCTGTCCATCATGATTGAGAAAAGTTCTCGGCCAACCGGGACCACCCATCCGTAGGACGGACTAATGGCCACATCCTCCGCACTTTCCTCAGGTTGTTTTAGTTATTTAATTACCTAACACATTTAGTTTGACATGTATCAATCAGCTTCCTTAGTTAGCCCGTTAGGCACTGGTTCCTTCACGTAATCATAGCACTTGACATAGAAAAGCAATGTCAAACATGTTCCTTTTCAATAGGTTATCATATTTATCTTTGAAATACATAAGTCCAGCCCGTAGGCTTATCCATAATCCGCCCGAATGCTATCCAAAAATCCACAGGGATTACTAATCCAAGATTCCACCCGTAGACTAGTATGCGGCCTCGAGATCCAATCCCGAGTCATGTTGGCCTCTTGTGCAGGGCCCAGAAGGCGAGGGATTTACGGCCAGAGCCCCCTCTGGCACCCAAGCGCCCTCCTGCTCCAAGTAGCGCTCAACAAAGAGACTCTCGCGGCGGATTCGGTCCACCTTCCTGGCGCGGTTAAAAATCCCCTTGGTTAGGGTCAGGCAGGTAGTCGGGGGTAACTGAAGCTGCCTCTCCCTTCAAGCCTTCAATCTGAAGCATTAGATATCTTTTCATCCTTTAATTCTTTGAGCAAACAAAGCAAAACATTGCTCTTAAAACTGTTACAAGCACAATCATTTCCATTGGTCGTTATTTATGGCCAACTACTAAGGAGTGAATCCTTCTTTCCAAATGCATCCAACACTCGATTTGGAATCAATTACGACTTGGCAAGATCCCCAAGAGTTTGACTATTAACCCTTGTATCCTTGGGTTAGGGCCGTACCCTATTAACCTAACTTAACCAAAACCTTAAGTGCTATTAGCAGTAAATATGTTATTTCAATTTACTGATCGGTCCTTTGCTTCCAAGCAAAAATCTAATCCCTGTATCTTGGTCACTTTACCCAAGAAAGGTACTATATCAGGATGATTATTCATCCTCTTGCAAGATAACTTGCGTAAGAATTTGCCAACCTCATTCCGAGGAATTGGCCATTCCCTTGTGATCCAATCACAAGATCATGCGACTCTGCAACTTGTTGCCAAGTGTCGCACCTAATCCATGGGACTATTCTACTCATCAACGGCGTCTTCTAATCACGGTATCATGATTAGATATGACAAACCAGTCCTGATTGCATTAGGCCGACATTGTCGGTCCTAGGGTTCCGAGTTTCATCTTTTTAGCGAGAGATTCTTAGGAAAAACCCTAGATCACTTCTCGCAAGTATGTTCCAATGTCCCTACATTCCGTGAATGTGGGCAAGTCTTTAGGGTATAGGAGTTTCAGCTTTGGTAATACGAGCGACTAGGTAATGTCCTCAACGTGCTAACCCTAGTTAGCTCTTTGGGATATGTTGCATTGAATTAACCCTTTCTAAACGAGTACCTCTCGGTTTTAGGTTTTTAGGTTTAAACCAATTTAACTTGTCTATTCTTGAAGATAATTACGCTATCATTTCCGTAACCACATGATTCATTACCTACGTATAAGTTGATTTACAAACCCTAACTTTTCGGGTTAAGGTCAAAGCATAGGTTAAGTTATAGCATAATTCCAATTTATCATCCTATAACATGCAACAAGATTCATGCTACTAAGCTTTAGGATTTTATGTTTAAACATGCAGCCTTTTTCTACTTTCTTTTCTGAATGGATTTGTCGTATGCTGAACTTACTACCCTTTCGTTGATTTAAGTTTTTAGGCCACTTGCCTAGAGTTAAATCTTCTTCATGCAGCCCTAGCAATCTCCTACGGTTGCTAGCAACTTTCTATAACGAATCATTTTGAATATGTTCAATAACGTGATATGCGGTTTATTCCTTCCATGCTGAAGTGTACTATCATAATTCCGTTTTGTAAGGATGGGCATTAATTAATCTAATTAATGCATTAAACCCACTTGCTAGAAATGCATAGAAATCTTATGCTCACTTTATTTTGTTTGTTTTATTGAAAAAGACTAATGACCGAATCCCTCATTTGTGATCTATTAGCCAAAGTATTTTCAAAAAAAACATGCATTCTTATTCCTCAAATGATCCATGCATAATTGAAATATTACGATGTTAATCAAATTTAGGAAGAAGAACCTTGACTTGTGGTGAAATGTCCACATGGAGGTTAGGAGACGATCCTCCTGCGGTTGCGCCTTGCGTCTTCTCTCTTCCACCTTGGATGCAGATTTATGATGTTGGCCGATCTTCTTCGAACGTGAACTCCCTTTGTGACCGCTTGCACCGTCTTTCGTAGAAGTTTAGGATTCCTCCTTAAACTTCTAGGAAGAAGGGGTATAAAAGATTTGCTTTGTGAAGGCAAAGGGAATTTTTAAAAGACCCCGAGTTATCAAGAACCCACTTGAGAGGGCAATGGGGAAGGCCCACGGGGAGGGGTTTAGCACTCGGCTATTGGGAGATTGTAGGAAATCCAAGGGAGAAAGAAGGGCTTAACTCCGGGGTTAGATGAGTTTATAAAGGGCCTTAGGTGAAATGAAAAAGGGAAAAAAAAAGGTGTTTGTGAAGGCCAATAAAAAGGGGTTCTAAGGGACCCCGAGATTAAGATAAACCTTTGAGGGACTTTATAATATAAAAAGGGACTTAAAGGACCCTAAAATGATATGTGGGGGAAAAACCCACAGGGAGGGTTTTAAATCCCAGGGAGGGTGGAAAAGAGGTTATAAAACCCTTCAAGAGGAAGGCTTAATAAAGCCACGGAAAGGGGGGGGGGGGCTTTGGATTCGGGGGGGGGTGTAATACAAAAGGGGGCTTATGACAGCCCCCTTAGAAGCTTCAAGAAGCTTCCAAAAACACGTGGAAGGAAGACTTCAATGGCAGCATGATGACAGGACTGCAGTGGCAGATGGCAATGTGATGGCGGCAGCTTCAATGGTGGCTGATGGCGATCCCCAGGCGGCTCCACTCCCTCCACTCTTGACGGTAGCGTGCATCTCCTAGCTCTCTCTTAACAGCGTGCTGGTTCTATCTCACACTATTTTTTCCATCCCTCACGACACCCTGGTTTTATAGCTGTGAGGGAGAGGTACCTCCCTCCATGCGGCCATTGGCATGGTCTTCACTCCTCCAAGAGCTCCAGCACGGTGCTCAATCAGCCTTGCTATTCCCCTCTCCTCCAGCACGACAGTTGGCTAGGGGAAAAGGGGAATAATTAAAAAAAATTGCCATTATTTTATCCTTTTGGCCTCCTAAGAGGAGGTTCACACGGAGATATGCGGTTTCATAGTAATGATACATCGTGTTTTAAATTCGCACTGTCCGTGACCCAATGCCGGCATTGTCTTTTGCCCAAGAATTCACACAGCTTTGTAATAGCTGAAATATTATAGACAAGGAGGATTATTGGAGGGCTTGATGGTGGGTAGGAGGCGGAATGACGGCAGCAGATCGGGTTGGCAGCCGGTGGCCTCAGGCTTTAGGCGGCGGCTCCTGCAGTACGGCGGCAGCTGGTGCAGCACGGCACTCGATGCCTCCCTATTCTTCCTTAGCACGGTAGCTGGCAGCTCACTCTCCTCCTCACGCACAGAATCCTCCACTCTACCTTCCTCCACCCCTTAGAAGGGGTTTATATAGGACAAGGGGGGAGAGGGTTCCCTCCCCTACGTGGCCCCCTGCATGTTATCCTCCCTTCAACCTCCTCAATTTCCTATTATAGCCCCATCCCCTTCCCTCAGCCACGCTTCGGCTGGGGGAAGGTAATAATTTTTTTTAACAATAAACCTATTATTATCCTCTTGACCTCCTCCCAAGAGGATGTTCACCTGCGGTTATGCAGGTTCTTTTAAACCTCGGTCCCGTTTGGCCAGTGGAGAGTCATGATACCTCGCGTACAGCTTAAAGATTGCACCGTCGGTAATTTCAATGCCGGAATTGTCATTTGCATGAGTCTCACGCGGCCTAGTAATATTTTTCAACAGAAATATTACAAAAAGCTTGGAAGAGAGAGAGAGAGCTCTACTCAAAAAAGTAGCTGAGGTTTAAGTCTTTCTTATAGTCCAATTAGTCCCTATTTTACCAAATACCTCAAAAATTTGCATGAAAGTTTGATGACGACTTGCTATTCTGGCCTTCCACTACCATATCTATCTCAAAGATCTCTAGATATAGTCTTCATCTGACTGTAGATGTTCTGCAAGCCACTGTTAGTCATTGTCTCTGTCTTGTACATGTAGTACTTGTTTGAAATTGATTTTTATGGTGAAAAATTGGACTGAAATAGAATAAAATTGGATCAAAGACCAATGCTCTGATACCACTTGTCAAAAAGTGAACACTGGAGAGAGAAAGAGGAGAGAGAAGATTGCATAAGAGAGAGAAGAAAAGTGTAGAAGAGAAAGAGAGTGACAATGGTGCGCAGATCGGTCGCAGATAGCTCACGTGGTGAATCCCGGAAGGTCCCCAAGAACAAAGTACTCTACTTTTTAGCACAAAAACCCATGTAAAAGCAAGCACGACAAGAGGCAAGAGACAAATTGGGTTCAATCTCCCCCATGCCTTGTGTGAGCGCTTCACAAAGCATGTATTTAATGTATATTTCCAATCTTTATGCTCAAAAATAGCCCAATTACAAAAATATGACAAGCTTTTAGCTTTTGAGTTTGCTTTCTACAAAAATAGTAAAATAAAGCTAATGGACGGTGCCCATAGTGTCTGGCACGCCCAATCTCAATGTCCAAATAGAAATAACATATCCAGGCGCATAAGCGCATACAAAATAATAATAAATAATCGATGTCTCTATAGACATAACAAAATATAGGCGTGGCGCCTATCAAAATATAGTCCAAAGGTCGAAAACCCGCTAGATTCCAATGCTTTCCTCCGCCACTGCTGCTATCTCTACACATCAACTGAAGCATTCACAATCGTTAGTAAAATAACACAATTAAACCGACAAAAGTGAATACCTAGCAGTCTTCAGCTACATAAATAAATCAACTGGTTAGAAATAAATCTTAACCTTAATTTATTACGAGTGCGCACTCTAAACTCATAAACGTTTATTAATTTAATATGCATTTTGCGGAATCACCCGCTATGGAATCACCCATGTACACACTAAATTAATGAAACGCCCGAAAAGGACAGGCGTCCCCATCAACTTCTCACACAAAGAATCCTCTTTGCGTATGAGCCCCGGTCATCTAAGTTTACGGAATCCACCGTAAAACCTCACGGAATCCACCGTGGAATATGCCTCCTGGCATCATACCCCCGGGGTGGGATAGCAATTGACTTCAATTGCTATTAGCTCAATGTGGAGCTAACAGAGTGGGGAAAGCATTTAAGTCTCTAGCGTGCATCCATTGTGCTTCCTCTACAGGATGGTTCTTAAATTTGACTAGATATCTAGAATACCTTCGGCCAGTTCTAGTGGTCATGTAGTCAGTGTCTATAATGGCTTCTGGTTCAAGTATTTCAGTCTCTTCTTCTAGTAAAGGTGGGTTTTCATAGACAGGGTGGATAGGTAATTGGCCTCTAAATGGTCTCAATAAACTAATATGAAATGTATTATGAATTTTCCAATGAGATGGCAGTTCTAACTTGAATGCATTGTCATTAATCTTATGAATGATTCTAAATGGTCCGTAGAATCTAGGAGCTAATTTGACAACTGGATGTCTATCTACACTTTGCAGTCTACGCTTTTCTATTCTAAGCCAAACATAATCATGAACTTTGAAATTCATGGCTTGTCTTTTCTTGTTGGCTTGTTTGGTATATGATTGTTGGGCTTTAGCAATCATATCCTTTACCTCATCAAAAATAGTGTTATGCATAACAGCAATATCATCAGCACTCTGTATTCTATTAGACAAAGATGCAACAGGTGTAGATAATCTATATCCATAAATAACTTCAAAAGGTGCTTTCTTTGTAGATGTGTGCGGTGTATTGTTATATGCAAACTGTAATAAATGTAAATGAGTATCCCATGTCTGAGGTTTAGAGATAGTGTATACACGTAAAAGATCTAGAATGGTACTATTTGTGGCTTCTGTTTGTCCATTTGTTTCTGGATGAAATGCAGATGAGAAATCAATCTTTGTGCCTAGATTTGCAAACAGTGTAATCCAAAAATTATTACAAAATCTAGAATCTCTATCTGAAATAATCACTTTCGGCAATCCATGGTTAGTAAAAATAGTTTTCAAAAATAACTGTGCTGCTTGTGATGCTGTTAAAGTTTTCTTACATGCAATAAAATATGCTTGCTTACTAAATCTATCTACAATTGTCCAAATCATGTCATGGTTAGATTTAGTATTTGGTAAACCAGTAATGAAATCCATAGATATATGTTTCCAAGGTTTAGATGGAATAGATAAAGGCATTAATAGTCCATACTGTTTACCATGATGTCTCTTTATTCTTTGACAAATCAAACATTCAGAAACAAAATTAGATACATCTGCATCCATATGTGGCCAATAAAAATCTTCAGTTAACATGCGTAATGTAGAAATGATACCTCTATGACCTTGATATGGGGGACAATGAATTTCATTCAAAACAAAAGATCGGAATGGAATAGTAACACACAGTCTCTTTTCAAAGAACATGAATCCATCATTATATGACAATGAATCAACAGGAATGAAATTATTTTGAACTAATTTTTGCCAATCAGAATGAAAAGTAATATCCTGGTGATATGTGTCTTTCATGGCAATCAAAGAATCAAAAGATATGATAGAAATGTTATGAATTGCAGGTCTTCTACTCAATGCATTAGCAACTACATTTTCTTTTCCAGGTTGGTATTGAATGACAGGATGGAAACTTTGAATGAATGAAGCCCATTTGATATGACGGTCAGAAATTTGGGGTTGGCTAAGTAGATGTCTAATGCTTTGCTGGTCAGTCTTTATCATGAATTCTGAACCCATTAAATAATGCTTCCATTGTTTTAATGCTTGGACAACTGCTAAGAGTTCCTTGTCATAAGTGGAATATTTAAGCTCAGAGGGTTTCAGCTTAGAACTAGAATATGCTATTGGATGGTTGTCTTGCATTAGCACGGCTCCTATTCCTGATCCGCTAGCATCGGTCACAACTAAAAAGAATGGTCTGTTAAAGTCAGGCAATTGTAGAACAGGGGCATTGGTTAATGCACGTTTGAGTAAGTCAAAGGATTTCTGCTGGTTTTCAGTCCATTGATAAACAATGCCTTTCTTAAGAAGTTTGGTCAATGGTAAAGCAAGTAATGAGAAATTACGTACAAACTTCCTATAGAAACTAGCAAGACCAAGGAATGAGCGTAATTCATGTACATTTTTAGGAATAGGCCAATGCAATATTGCATCAATTTTCTTAGGATCAACTTTTATTCCTTCTTTTGATACAATATGACCTAGATATTCTATTTCTGTCTTAAAGAATTCACTCTTGTCAGGATTTGCAAACAATTGATTTTCTTTCAGTAATTGAAAAACTAATGATAAATGCTCATAATGCTCTTTTTCACTTTGACTGAACACTAAAATATCATCAAAGAAAACAATCACACAATATTGATATTTTAGAAAAATACGGTTCATCATTCTACTGAAAGTAGCAGGTGCATTAGTTAATCCAAATGGCATAACTAAGAATTCGTAATGGCCAAACTGTGTCCTGAATGCAGTCTTAAATATGTCGGATCTATCTAACCTCACCTGATGATATCCATATTTAAGGTCAATTTTACTAAATATAGAAGATCCTTGCAGTTTGTCCATAAGGTCATCAACTCTAGGTATAGGATACCTATTCTTTACAGTGATCTTGTTTAATGCTCGGTAGTCAATACACATCCGATAAGTATTATTCTTTTTTTTTACTAAGAGCACAGGTGCACCGAATGGAGAACTGCTAGGTCGAATTAAGCCTCTATTTAGTAATTCTTCAACTTGACTCTAGATTTCTTTTTGCTCTATTTGATTGTGCCTATATGGGGCTTTACAAGGTGGTTGTGTGCCAGGTATTAGGTCAATCTTATGGTCTTCTGGACGTGATGGAGGTAGACCTGGTGGTAGGTCTTCTGCAAAACAGTCCTTAAAATATGCGAGAAATTCCTTATGCCTAGGGTGCATATGATTTTCCTTTGTGTGCAATTCATTTACCCAAATGAGATATGATTTAGTATTCTTGCGTAGTGCACGTTTTGCTTGAGTATGCGAAAGCAGTGGAAAAATATGAGATGCATGCATACCAAATAATGTAATAGATTTTCCTTGAAAATTAATATTCATTGTGTGTGTGGAATAATCTATATTGGGATTATGTTGGTGTCTCCATGGCATTCCTAGAATAATGTCGCTAGACTGTAATGGGACAACTAAGAAATTTCTTCTTTCAATATATGGACCAATTTGAATTTCTAAATCTTGAACTTCTTGTGTGCCATTGTACCTAGTGCCTAAAAATGCAGCTTTTATGCGATAGTGCGTAGGTACAGTATGCAGTTTCAATTCCTTTACCAATTTTGCTGAAATAAAGTCATGGGTACTACCGTCATCATGCAATATAGTTCTTTCTTTTCCATGCACCATACATTTCATAGTCAACAATGAATGTGAAGTAGGCATACCTGGTAAAGTGTCGGAAGTAGTAGTAGGATCATCTTCTTCTTCAGTGAAATCCGGCATATCCTCATGCTCGTCTTCGTCCATAGCTCCAAGGTAGTTGATATGTGCTGATGGCTTCTTTGAATGACAATTTGCTGCGAGATGGCCTGGCTGGTGGCACTTGTAGCATACGATGGGCTTGGCTTTGGTCACATTATTTGCAATTGCTGGGAGTCTGGGTATATTTGGATTTGCTTGTGGAATAGGTTTAGAATTTGGATTGACAGTGGATGGTAATGCAGGTGGTTTAGGCCAATTCTTGCGGAAAGATGGTGATGAAAAACGACCTGGATTAAACCTTCTGAAATTTGAATTGAATTGTTTAGATCCATAATTACCGTTTGCTTGGAATGGCTGTGGTCGTCGATCTCTTCCGCGTAACTTATCTTCAGTGTCGTGAGCTAAGGAGATGGCATCTTCAAGGGTAGCAGGCTTGAACATATTCACCTCAGCGTAGTAATGTCCAAGAAGTCCAGACATATACTTCCGCTTATGTGTCGTCTCTGGTACGTCTTCAAGCATGCGTAGCTGTAGGAGTGCATTCCAAAAACGCTCTGTATACTGTGGAATAGGCTCACGATCGCGCTGTTGAAGTAAATCCCATTGCTTGATAGCCTTCTCATGAAATTGCGGTGGTAGAAAATTTTGCATGAACTTCTTCTTGAAATCTTCCCATGTAGCAGGACATTCTATGCTCTTGCGGACTACAGTCCACCAAAGTGATGCTCTATCTATCAGATGATTAGTAACACACTTGATTTTATCTTTCTCAGGATAAGTTTCCTCATGGAAATAGTCATCAAACTGGCTAATGAATGATAAAACAGTCTTTCCTTCTCTTATGCCATTGAAAGTGCGAAATTTGAAACTTCGTTTACTTATCTTGGATTCCTTGCGAATGGTTTGTGCTTCAAGAGTGGCGTCGATGGTACGGCGAATCAAATCTTCAGCTTGAGGTTCTTCTTTATCAGTGGACGCTCCTTGTAGCTTTGTCAATTGCGCTTGCAAGGCTTGCCTAGCTCTTCGCTCTTCGTCCAATTGTAGCATGATAAGATCCAGCTTTTGTTCCATGGTAGGCTCGGGTAGGTCATCTTCAGCCATAGGATCATCCATATGTGGGGTAGTCATCCTGTAAAACTCAACAAACCTTTCTCACTCAAAATCAATTAGCGGGATGAGCGTAGCTCAAATTTGGGGTTACAAGGCTATGTATTTTTGGGTATTTTCTTCTTCAATTTTCAGAAATTCTGCAATATTTCTGTCTCCGTTTGCTGAAAGTACTTCAACGAACTTGCAGATAAGTAAAACAGCTTGCTGCGAACAACTTTCCAGTTCTGAGTTTTTGCAAACGAACAAGTCTTCTATGAGTTTTAAGCGTTAGTCAGTACTGATTTAGTCTGACTTGCAGAGTTGCAGACTTAGCAGACTTGCAGGGTTGTTGACTTGCTGGACTTAACCGATTTGCAGAACTTGCAGGACTTGATTCCAAGTGACTTACGGAACTTGACTTCTGTAGTGCGAGACCCGGAGTATTTTGACTTCTCTGCCCTGTGTAACTTGCAGAGTATAGTGTGTCTTAAGCTTAATTAGTTAAGCTTAAGCTTAATAAGCTTAAAACAGGCCGCCGTTTTTTTCGTGAAGGGGGGGGGCCATTTTTTTTCTGCGCGTGATTTTCAGACTTTTCCTCTTGCTAATCGACTTGACGATTTGAAGCTCTATAAGCTTCTTAAGCTTAAGACTAAGCTTTAAGGTATTAATAAGCTTGATTAGGAAAGATCTTATCTCTGTTTGCAACGACTTGATGAAGAGAATTGATGAGTGGTCCTCCGCCGATAGAGATTGGTCCTTCGCGATCTGACAGTGGAAACAGGGGTTCTTGATCGCCAGAAGTCTGCCTGTATCGACGGTTCGCGACGAGATTGACTGTAGAGGCTGTTTGTTCCTGGAGCTCCGCCTTCGCTCGAGATTGGTAGCGATTGGAAGCCCTTGATCTCTGCTCCGCTCTGATACCACTGGTGCGCAGATCGGTCGCAGATAGCTCACGTGGTGAATCCCGGAAGGTCCCCAAGAACAAAGTACTCTACTTTTTAGCACAAAAACCCATGTAAAAGCAAGCACGACAAGAGGCAAGAGACAAATTGGGTTCAATCTCCCCCATGCCTTGTGTGAGCGCTTCACAAAGCATGTATTTAATGTATATTTCCAATCTTTATGCTCAAAAATAGCCCAATTACAAAAATATGACAAGCTTTTAGCTTTTGAGTTTGCTTTCTACAAAAATAGTAAAATAAAGCTAATGGACGGTGCCCATAGTGTCTGGCACGCCCAATCTCAATGTCCAAATAGAAATAACATATCCAGGCGCATAAGCGCATACAAAATAATAATAAATAATCGATGTCTCTATAGACATAACAAAATATAGGCGTGGCGCCTATCAAAATATAGTCCAAAGGTCGAAAACCCGCTAGACTCCAATGCTTTCCTCCGCCACTGCTGCTATCTCTACACATCAACTGAAGCATTCACAATCGTTAGTAAAATAACACAATTAAACCGACAAAAGTGAATACCTAGCAGTCTTCAGCTACATAAATAAATCA
The DNA here is from genome assembly GCF_053477565.2 of Lygodium microphyllum. Lineage (NCBI taxonomy): Eukaryota > Viridiplantae > Streptophyta > Polypodiopsida > Schizaeales > Lygodiaceae > Lygodium > Lygodium microphyllum. Next base: position 93,353,549 of record NC_141138.1, read on the forward strand.
ACTGGTTAGAAATAAATCCTAACCTTAATTTATTACGAGTGCGCACTCTAAACTCATAAACGTTTATTAATTTAATATGCATTTTGCGGAATCACCCGCTATGGAATCACCCATGTACACACTAAATTAATGAAACGCCCGAAAAGGACAGGCGTCCCCATCAACTTCTCGCACAAAGAATCCTCTTTGCGTATGAGCCCCGGTCATCTAAGTTTACGGAATCCACCGTAAAACCTCACGGAATCCACCGTGGAATATGCCTCCTGGCATCAGACAAGGAGAGAGAAATACTAGAATAGGAGAGAGAAAGATAGAAAGAGATAAAAGCCATTGAAGCTGTGAGCAAGATAATGAGGAGAGAGACAGTAATGTATTAATGTTTCAAAAGATGAGAAAAATTACACATCCCTTCCTTTTATACCTATGTCATTGTGACATGGTATTACTATTATTTCCACACTAAATCACTATTATTCCCATCTTCTTACATCTTTGTAAAAACAAGATTGTGCTTTGATAATTTTGTACTTCATGTTGCTTTACCTTGCTTTAGTCATATTGATTTCTTTCCATTAATATGGTTGAATTATCTTTTACTCTGTACTTTTGCTAGCTTAATTATTAGTCTAAAGCAAACACTCTTATAGTTCTATACCTTTATGAGTCTCATTGGAAGTATTTGCCACACCGATTATAATATTTTTTTAAATTTAGGAAAAAAATCACCTCACTTTCTAAAGTATAAGCTAGAACTTTAGCCATATATTCTATAACACACAATTGTAGAACTTTAGTATCATTAGTCCTCATGACATGCAGATCCCAAAATCATGGCACATGCTAGTCAAACAGCCTCTCCTATTAACATTTGTATATGTATGCACACATGCACAACACATAGATGCATAGTAAGTGGTAAAAAAGAACTACATCATGACATGCATAGACCAAATTCATGGTGCATCCATCAACAAGCCTCTCCCACCACACAAAATAGATAATTTAAAAGAAAAAACTATTTCATAGTCTTATATTAATTGAAATTTATTTTCTTAGACAACGTCTGAGCTTGAAAATTTTACATAGCACAACAAATCAATGAGAACCATATATAGCTTGATTATAAATCTTAAAGTGGTGGATCTTCAAGGTGGTCAAGTTAGTTCTGTTGTCTCCTTAGGATTGTATATAAAACCTGATTGATAAAATTATGCTAAGTTTTAGTCTACAAATAGCCAACTAGTTTTAAGCCAAGCATTAGGACACAAAGAGACAATGATATCCAAAAATGTAAGTGCATTGAGTCTCTTTTACTTGTCTCCACAATTGCTATCCATAATAAAAGCAAGCTCTTGACTCTATATATCTCTTGATTAAATCTTAATGAGTGGTGACACTTACATTGAGGCTTATCACTATACAAAATGTCATGAATCATGTGGTGCGATAACTCCTTGAGCTACTATGCCAAACACACAATACACACAAGAGAAAGCTCGCTCAAAAACATAAGAATAGAGATAGAGGCCCAAAAAATTACTTGCTAGATTTTCTTTCTTTTTCCACATGAAATACAATATACACAAAGTATACATAAGAGAAAACATAAAGGAAAGTGGCCCGCTATGTCAAATAGTGCATTATTAACTATACTAATTAAATAGATAGTATAACTATGTTAGCTGTAGATAGGTGTAACTAACCAAATATCATAAGTGATAAGTCAGGAGCCATGTGAGGATTATAATGATCACTAACATGCTAAGTGTAAAAGGGCAAACCCATCTAACTAGGCAATCCATCATCAATGTTCTCACATGTTGAGCTTGCCATCTCAATATTCCCCCTTACCCTCAATTGCATCTCTACAACTCCAAGAAAGCTTTGAAATTGAAATGTTCAAAGCTTTTCTGCATCAAATGCCTTAGTGAAGATGTTAACTATTTGATCTTTTGTGTTGAATATACCAAGTTTATCTCTCTTTCAAGTATGTTATCTCTCTCAAAATGATAATATACCTCGATGTGTTTTATCCTATCATGGAATATTGGGTTCCTAGCCAATTGTATATTGCTTATATTGTCATAGTGAATGACGATTGGACCATCTCCTTGCACACCCAAATCACCCAATAACTTTTGTAGCCATACCATCTCACATGTTGGCATAGCAACACCTCCATACTTAGCCTCTATATTTGATAAAGCAACTATTGGTTGCTTTTTGCTACTCCAAGTAATTACTGTATTACCAAGGAAAAACATGAATCCATTGGTAGATCTTCTATTAGACTTACTACCATCCCAATTTGCATCTATGTTTCCAAATATTTTTACATTCTTACTACCTCATTAAAAAATCCATAATACAAAATGGACTTTACATATCTCAATATGTGTCTAACTACATCCAAATGAGGCTTCCTAACTGCCTACATAAACTAGTAGACATATACCATTAGCACATCTGGTCACCTCAATACTAAGGAAGCATCTCACCTCACCTAGATCCTTCATCTCAAACTTTTGTTTCAAAAGACCCTTGACATTAGCAATCCCACTATCATTATCACCTATAATAATTAAGTCATCCACATGTTATGACTATGACAACCAAACTTGCATTACCCTTCCTCATATAAAGTGAGTGATCTGCATCTGAAACGTAAAAGCTAATATTAATATTTTACTCTCTGATCTTGTCTAGATTGTTGTTTTAGCACATACAATGTTTTCTTTTAACTTATTTACATATGTGGGATGTCCTAGATCCTCATAACCTGTGGATTGCTCCATATATACATTTTATTACAAATCACTATGCAAGAAGACATTCTTCACATCAACTTATTGTAAATCCCAAGTAACTTTGACCTCTAATGTAGTCATCTTGTCATCCATTGTTTCATCCCAATGAGCTTGACCAATAGCCTACTCACAACAAGTGGGCTCAATATCTTTAACTAAATTTATTATATAAAAGCATAATAGTGAGCTATATAACCCTTAAAACCAAATCTTTTGAAACAAGGTATCCCATCCTAATAGACTTGTGTGCCAATGGATCACTCAATGGAATCTTTACACTACCATGTGTCCATGTACTCTCTGTATACCTGGTGTCTTAACTGAAGGAATACCAAGTCCATGAACCAAGCTCTTTTGAGCCACTAGACTCTCCATTAAGTACTATATGAGTAGTAGATGAAGTATGTCTATTTGACACTTTCTTCTTTCCTTTGAGCCACTAGAGTCTCCATCAAGTACTATATAACTAGTAGATGCATTATTTCTATCTGACACTTTCTTTCTTCTTCTCTTTATCATTATCTATACTAGAAATACCTAAAGACTTGGGGCTTCTACTTAGTCTCCCACTCCAAGCACTAAGAGTCAATGATTGCTACTTTTCAATTTGTGCATGACTATCATGATCATCAACATCATCCTATGCGAATTCACTGCATGCATATTAACTAGTCATCTCATTAAAAAAACATCCTTGCTCACCTAAAACTCACCATTAACAAGGCTATAACAACAATAACCTTTCTACAAAGTAGAGTATCCAATGAAAGTACCTTTTTCAGCCTTTGGGTCCAATTCTTTCCTTAACCCATCAAACACATGAATATATGCAAAATAATAGATACTTTCAAGTGTGATACATCAATTTTCTTGCTTCTAAACCTTCTTGAGGAGTCATGCCATGAATTACAAAGCTATGGGACACCTATTCATAATTTAGATAGTGCTATGAATAGCCTCATATATAAAATTCTTGGTTTTTTCTTTTTAGCCATCAATACCTATGCAACTTCTCCAATATGTTTTCTTTTCCTTTTTGGAATCCCATTTTGTTGTGGCATACACTTACATGTAAACTGTTGCTTTATCCTGTGATATCTCAAAAAGTTATTAAACTTGCTAGAGAGGTATTCTTCGTCTCCATTTAACCTCAAGCACTTAACTTTCAATCCTCTTTCTATTTAATAATAACCTTGAAAGTTTTTAAGTACTCAAACACTTCATTCTTTTCCCTCATGAAATATATCCAAAGTTTCCTAGAGAAATCATCAATGAATGTAACAAAATACTTATTGCCACCAAGAGATCCATTCTAGGTAGGCTCCCAAACATCTATATACACAACATTAAGTACATTATTTCTTACATCTTTGTCATGCGAAAACAATTGCCTTACTTGCTTTCAAAACTAACATGCTTCACAAACTATGTAATTTTGCAAGTATGAATGTAGACAAATCTATAACTAACCCTTTGTATCGCATTAATTTTAGCATTTGTAAATGTATATGTCTATTACATTTATGCCATATTCCATTGTCTCAAACCATATCTTTGTATTTAGCATATATAATAGGAATTTCAATATCCAAGACAACTCTACTTTCTTTTGCAATCAACATGCACTTATTATTAAAGTCTTCAATAAAATAACCCTTTCAAATTAAATTTATTCTACATTCCTTGCTCTCCCATTTTATTAACAAATACCAAATTGTTTGTGATGGATAACACATATAAAATATCCAATAAACACTTTGTCTAACCATCATGCAAGGATAAATGAAATTTTTTAATATGTGAATTAGATGACATGAATCATCAGGCGTCTCTGTATAACTTTGACTTTGTAAATTCTACATCTCTCCAAACCATTTAGTATGGTTGGTCATATGATTAGACGCATGTGAATCAACATACCATATGTCATCACATGTTTCGTTTCCTATAACAACATTTATCATATACTGTATGATAAACAAATGCTCATTTTTGTTATCATTTTGTCTTGAAGAGGATGCATAATTTCCTTACTACAACTTGCCACTACAAATGTCATCCTATATATTAAAAAAATGGACTATAACATGATTTTTGCTTCCACAATAATGGCAGATAATACTAGAATTACTAAAACCTTTGTTCTACCATCCATCTCTTCCTCTAAAGCTCCCTGTCTCTAGAATTACCATGGCCTCTTGAAATGTGTATGTCACTAAACTATTGATTTAACTTGCTTTGCCAGTGATGACTAGCATGACCCATACCATAACCTCTTGAAGCCACGTACTGCTCCTAAACTTGAGTAAAATGCTTGGACCTGTTTACTACTTTCAAAAAATTCCCTCTATATATTGATCTCTTCAATGATCATGAGAAAGGCAAACTCATCAAAATCTAGAAACATCTTTTGTACATATACAAAAGCAACAAAATATTTCTAGGCCTTCTTATTATTAAGGCCACCCAAAGTAGACCAAATCATCATTATTAAGAATTGCATTAATAGCTACTAAGGCATCTACAATAGTTCTCACCTTTAAAATATGCTCATTTAAAACAAATTTACATTCTTCAAGGTGTGCAACTCTTGCTTGAGTTGAATCTTCTGTGCATTTTTATTGACTAAAAATTCTCAAAGGTCCTTCAAGGTACGTGTGAAGTTTCTACATTTCTAATATGCCCCAACATAGTATTATCAATGACTATAAACAACCAATATCCTTTGCATTTCATTCTTTTTGCACCTTTAACTCTTTGATAGTCATAGGATTACTTAGCTCTGGTTCCTTTTCTTCACCTAAAATAAACTCATATAGATCTTTTCAAACAAGGAAGTTTGTCTCATGTAAAACTTCCATGATGGGTAGTTTTTCTTGTTTAGCTTCTCAATTATTATATTTCCATTCCTCTCAACCATTAGGACACATTGATACCAAATAGTAAGAAAAATTTATGAAACCCTTCACAAAATATACACAATAATAAAATGGACAGCCTTTTTCATTGCTCAATGATACACACAATTTGTAACCTATTTGTAGAGATAAACCTTGTGTTTGCTTCTTGATAAATAGCTTAAAACTTACAAAATTGAAATCTGTAACATGTACTAGAAAACGACATACATTTGAAATTACAATATATCCTAAAATTATTGTCCACAACCTTGCTGGAAATGAACTCACATTGGCAAAAACATAGTAGAAAGTTAAAATATACATCATTCTAGTTGCTCAACAAATCTTGCAGTAATCTGAGATTTTTGCTCCATCTTGCTTTTAGTGCCTCTATAGGTACTATCCAAGGGAAAGAGAGAAAGAATGGGAGAGCTTATTTATAGATTTCTTATTGTCTTGAATCCTTACTTCTCCTTCACTTCAACCTTAAAAATTAGTCCTTAGTGGTGATGCTCTAATACCATGTCAAAATCGCATGGTGGGAGGACTTGCTTGAGCTACTACACTGAACACATAATACAAACAAGAAGATCACTCAAGAATATATATAGATGCCAAAATGTTTTTTGGCTGGTTTTTCTTCCTTCTTCTACACAATACAATTTACCCAAAGTATAGATAAGATACAACATAAAGGAAAGTGGCCTACTATGTTAAACATTGCTTAACTAGCAATACTAATCGATTGGTGCTATAACTATACTAGTTGTAGGAAGGGTTTAACTAACCAAATATTATAAGTAATAATTTAGTGGCCATGTGAGGATTGTAATGATCACTAACGTGCTAAATGTAGATGTTTAGACCCATCAAACCAAGTAGTCTATCTCATTAATGTCAGCACATATTGACCTTGCCATCTTAACACAAAGTGCATGATGTACATGCTTCTTCAAGTTTGTCTTCCATCTCACATCGAGAGATCCAATCATAAAAATTAGCAAGATTCTTAACTCTACATAGCTCATGGTTGAAGCTAAATGAGTTGTGATGCATATGGTGAGGCTTACCATTAGACAAAATGGATAAGAAATGTGTGTATTTGGATACCACTACTGGATTTTGGGATATATCTACCTTTAGAGAATATATATTGAATCTTATTCATGCAATCCGTGAAGAGTGAAATGGGTGGAGCATATATGGTGATAGGATTGATGTCAAGAATCGTGTGGTGGGGAGACTTGATTGAGTTGATGCGCTGTACACACACAATACACACAAGAGGAAGCTCACTCAAGAACACAACAAGAGAGATGGAGGCTAAAATATTCTCTTGCTGGTTTCTTCTTCTTCTTCCATAGACAAAATACAATGTACATAAAGTATAGATAAGATACAACATAAAGAAAAGTGGCCTACTAAGTCAACTAGTACATAACCGACTATACTAATCGATTAGTGCAATAAATATGCCAACTATAGGTAGGTGCAATAAATTAAATATAATAAGTGATAATTCAGTGGCGATGTGAGGATCATAATGACTACCAACATGCTAAGTGTAGATGTGTGAACCCATCTAGCCAGGCGGTGCTTGCCATCTCAACACTCCCCCTCAAGCTTAACTATATCTTTGCAACTCCAAGTAAGCTTCAAAACTTTCAAAGCTTCTCTGCACTCTATGCCTTTTTAAAAATGTCAACTATTTGATCCTATGTATTGACATATACTATATCAATATCTCATGCCACCTTCTCTCTCACAAAGTGGAGTGCACCTCAATGTGTTTTGTAATGTCGTCACAATGAATGACAACTGGACCATTTCCTTGCACATCCAAATCACCCAATAAATTTTGTAGCCATACCACATCACATGCTATCATAGCAGCACCTCCATACTTAGTTTGTTTGTAAATGTAGGTTGCTGTTTTTTTCTCCATGTAACTACTGCACTACCGAGGAAAAATATGAATATGCAGGTAGATCTTCTGTCTGACATACTACCATAGCCTAATCTGTATATGTGTATCCAAACACTTGTAAATCCTAACTTGCCTCATAAAAGAGTCCATAGTGTAAAGTTGACTTCTCAGACCTCAATATGCATTTAATTACATCCAAATGAGGCTTTCTAGACATGTGTATAAACAAACTAATAAGGCCAATAGCATAGCTCAAGTCAGGTCTTGTGATAGTCATGTAAATCAAACTTCCTACTATCCTCATAAGTATAGTAGAGTCTTCTATCTCATCTCCAACATTAGCATTCAACTTCACATTTTGCTCCAATGGTGCTGAAAGAGGCTTACATGCTGTCATGCCATACTTACATAACATATTCAAGCTATACTACCTTTGGGATAGCTATATACCATCATCACATCTAATCACCGCAATACCAAGAAAGTGCCTCAACTCACCCAAATCCTTCATCTCAAACTTCTTCCTCAAAAATTCCTTAACTTTAGTAATCTCACTATCACTATCACCTATAATAATCAAGTTATCCACATAGATGACTATGATGACCAAGCCTCTGCATCTCCCTTTCTCACATAAAGTGAGTGATTAGCATCAAAAATATAAAAAACTAATGTTAACAAGATACTCTTTGATCTTGTTAGACCATGCCCTACGTGGTGCTTGCTTCAACTCACAAAGCATCTTCTTTAACTTGCACACATATGCGCGATACTCTTAATCCTCATAACTTGTTGGTTACTCCATATATACCTCTTCTTGTAATTCACCATGCAAAAAGGCATTCTTAGCTTCCATTTTCTACAAATTCCAACCTTTGGATACTACCAAAGCAATCATACATCTAACAATTGCCATCCTACTAAGTGGGTTGAATGTCTCTTCATAATCTATGCCATATGTTTGGGTATAGCCTTTTGTAACCTGCCTAGCCTTATACCTTCTAATGGAACCATTTTCATAATTCTTGATTTTATAAACCCACTTACACCTAATAGATTTCTTGCCCATAGGTAAGGGTATGAAATCCCAAGTCTTATTGGCTTCTAATGCAGCTATCTTCTCATCTATTATTGCGTTCCAATGAGCATAACCAACAACATCCTCAAAACAAGTGTGCTAAACATACTCAACTACATTTACTATATAAGCATAATGGTGAGTTGCATAACCTTCAAAACCGAATCTTTTAATAGAGTATCTGACCGTGCTAGACTTGCATACCACGGGATCAGTTAATGGAGTCTTTGCATTACCATGTGCTCTTGTACACCTATGTCTTGACTGAAGGAATAGCTCATCATCCAAACTCTCTCAACCACTAGAATCTCCATCAAATCTCAAATGACTAGTAGATGCATCATTACCATCTCACACTTTTTTCTTCCCTTTGTATTTACCAACAATGCTTATAGATCCGCTTGAAGATGTGGGGCTCTTCCTTAGTCTCCCAAACCAAGGACTAACTATAGATGTAGTACTAGATAATGTTTCTAGTCCACTAAGGTTTTGTGATTTTTTCTTTTCTTTCTATACATGATTAACATGATCATCATCATCATCCAATGCATCACCACTAGATGTATACCAACTGCTTATCTTATAAAAAATAATATCTCTATTCACTTTGAACTCACCTATGATAGGATTACAATATCGATACCTCTTTGCTATAAAGAGTATCCAATAAAAATATATTTTTTAGCATTTGAATGAATCTTCTTTTGCAGCTCATCTAGCACATGGACATATGCAATATGACCAAACTCTTTCAACTATGACACATCAGGCTTCTTGCTTGTAAAGCATTCTTTGGGGGTCATCCCATGAACTATAGTTGTTGGAGTATTGTTCTTAATATAAAAACTAGTATGAATAACTTCAGAAAAAAAATATTTTGGTATACTCTTTTTAGCCATCAATGCATGTGAAAATTTTGCAATATGCCTATTTATTCTTTCTACAATCCCTCATTTTGCAATGGGATATACCAGCAAGTAAACTATGTATTTATCCTATGAGACCTCAAGAAAGCATTAAACTCATTAGAGAGGTACTCTCCCTTCCCCCCCTTATTTGAATCACTTAGCTTTCAAGCATGTTTCTATTTCAACAAGAGCCTTGAAAGTTTATAAGTGCTAAAAAACATCACTCTTTTCCTTCATGAATTATACCAATAACTTCCTTGAGCAATCATCAATAAACGTGACAAAGTATTTTCTACCACCAAGAGATACATTCTGTATAGGCCCCCAAATATCTATATGCACAACATCAATTATCTTTTTTCTCACATCTTTTTTTGGTGTGCTTACCAAACTGACATGCTTCACACACTTTGTGAAATTCTACAACTTTAAAAGCGGGCAACCATGTAACCAATCCTTTGGAGTGCATTAATTTCAGCCTTTGTACATTTGCATGCCCAATATATTTATGCCATATTTCAATATCTGCGATCGTTCCTTTCCTGTTAGCATATGTAGCAGCATTCATAGCAAGAATTCTAGCATCTAAAGTGAACTCTGCTTACTTTTGTGACCAATCTGCACTTATCATTAAAATCTTCTACAGAACAACCTTTTGCATTAAATCGAACCTACAACCCTTGCTCTACCATTTGGCTAATAGACATTAAATTCTTTGTGATTGATGGTACATGTAATACATCTAATAGACTCTTTGTCTAGCCATCATGCAGCAAAAGAAGGGAACCTTTTCAATGTGTGAGATTAGTTGGCATGAATCATCACCCATTTATACATAACATAGATTTTGTAAATCTTGCATCTCTCCAAACCATTTAGCATGACTCTTCATATGATTAGATGCACCTGAATCAATATATACCATATATCATCATGTGCCCCCTTTCTTGTAATAGCATTCATCCAATTTTTCATAACAAAAAGATGCTCATTTTTGTCTTCATTCTATTATAAAGATGATGCATAGTTTTCTTGCTGCAATTTACCACTATGCATATCATCCTTCTTAGTATAGCAATGGACTGCAATATGACCTGCTTTGCCATAATAATGAAAGACAATAGAAAACTTTCCAGAACCTTTATTCTACCATCCACCTCTTCCTCTAGAGCTCCCCCTGCCTCTAAATTTTTCATGACCTCCTTAAACTTGCATTTCATCGATTTGCTAATTAGACTTGTTTTGCTGGTTATCACTAGCATATCCCATACCATGATCTCTCGAAGAGGATTTTCCGTGTCCCCTTCTTAAACTTGAGTAAAATGCTTGGACATGTTCACCATTTCTTTCAGATGAGTCACTCTGCGCATAATATTGATCTCTTTGGTAATCATGAGAGAGACCAACTCATCAAAATCTAGAAATGGATTTTGTACATATACAAAAGTGATAAATGATTTCCAATTCTTTTCATTATTAAGGCCACCCAAAGTAGATGAAACCAAATCATCATTATTAGGCATTGCATCAATTGTTGCTAAAGCATCTGTAATGCTCCACACCTTCAAAACATACTCATTAATAGACATTTTTTCTTTCTCAAAATATTCAACTCTTACTTGAGTTGAATATTTTGTGCCTTTGTATTTATTGAAAACATGTGCTTAAAATTTGTCCAAGCTTCATGTGAAGTTTAGCGTAGTATTATTAATGATTGTAGATAGCCAATACATCACCTTTTTGTCCTTTGCATTCTATTCTTTCCATGCCTTTAATTCATCCATAGTTCACAAGGTTATTTAGCTCTAGCTCATTTTCTTCACCTGCAACAAACTCATAAAGTGTAAAAATGTTGGATCTAGAGTATGGCTATGGAGGTTGAAAGAGGAAGAGTGAGTTCATGAGGTAACAGACATCAAGACCAAATGTCACACAAGTGAATTAGGTTCCAAGATGGAAGCTTGGACTCATAAACACAGTCTTGTGTGCGGCAATGACACAGGCACTTTGCTGGAAGTACAAAAGTACTATGATATTGTATTAAAAAAGAGAGAAAGTACAATGCTTTATAGGAATAGACTAGGCTGCACTTTGCACCATTGTGCATATGGGATTCTGCATCCTGAGCCCATATTGCTCGATATAAAGAGGCTAGGCTAGGTGTGATTGCCAATATCTCAACACCCCTCCTCAATCCCAACCAGAGAAGTACAAAGTGTGTAGAGGCTTTAGTGAGCAACCACATGCAAAGTGTGCACACACCACAAACATGGTAAACACCAGAGGCTATCGCAAAAAAGGCTAAGTGTGGGTACCAAAGACATGGTGGACATCCAGAGATTGTAAACAGGGGCCTCACAAAGTGTAGAGAGGCTGTAGTACAAGGTTTATAAGGCTAAAAAAGTCTTTCAAAATAGAAGGATTGATGAGGTTTGTCCTTCTCCTAGTGGTCTTCTTCTTCTTCTTCTTCTTCTTCTTCTTCTTCTTCTTCTTCAACTCCATGGTCTTCTTCTTCTTTAACACCTACTAGATAGGCCTTTTGGCATGATAGAATTTCTTTGTGTGCTCCATCCTTCTGCAAAAGTCACAAACCAATTGATCTTTCTTGCCCTTGTACATGGTACCTACATATAACATTCGTTCCCTTTAGAGGCACTTGGTTCTTCTTTGGATTTAACCTTCTTTTCTTCTTCTAGTAGGGAGGCCTTAATGTCAACCAATTTAGGACTAGGCATGTTGATCAATGTAGTTGACACATTATTATAGTCAGGAGGTAGGCTTTTTAGCAACACACCAATATAAATATCTTTATCCATTATGAGATCAATTCTTACAAAGTTGAGTAAAGAGACTTTCCATGTAGTTTAAGTGAGTTACAAGAGATGTGCTTGATTTCATATCTAGCCTGAAAAATTCAATCAATAATCCATACTTAGATGACTTTGATTGTGTACTAAAGTATCTAATCTCTTTCATGTATCATTAGAGGTTTCACAGGTTTCTACATGGTGGATGTAGCTATCATCAAATTCCAACTAAATGATGGCCTGTGCTTTGCCATCATTTTTTTGCCAAGTAACTGCAAGGTCCACATCTCGAGGCTTATTCTCATTTCCATTGGTAATGGCTGAAAGACCCTTCTTCATTAAGATGATCTTGATGCAGGTTTGCCCAAGTGTGGAACCCGACCCCTTTGAATTGAACATTTGGAGAGTCTTTGCCCATGCTGGAGCAAAAAATCAACACCAAAACTCTCAAATTTGAGTAGCATAAGAGACATAAGGAATGTAGTGTCAAATAACACTTGATAAGTATCAATAGATACTATACTTTCAAGCACTTGAGTTTGATGCTTTGATGCTTGGATTTCTCCCCTCCTTGTTGATTTGATGGGAAATGATTTCTGAGAACTTCAGATTAGAGTGGCCTTGGCTTGGTTTAAGTGGCAAGAGAGAGAAAATGAAGGAAAAAATGAGCTTGAAGGTAAGTGGCTATGGCTACCAGTTTTACAGTTTCAAGAAAGCAGCTTGATATTTTGGCTATAGTAGCTCACCTATTGGACCATTTGAGTTGAAATTTTTTTAGGAAGTAGCCCGTATAATAAACTTAAAAATCCCTATGGTAGCCCTTGAATTGGGAGGTGTGATTATGGTGCCATTAGTTGAACAACACTAGGCTAGCTATGGTATCCTGCAATACCACATCTGAGTAATCTTCTAATATCTCTCTGCTAGAATGGAATTTTCACAAGCCCTCTTAGCTAAAGTAAGTCACCTATATGAATAAAAAATGCTCTATTATTATTTGTGGAACAATGCTCACAGTAAGGAGAGAGAATAGGTCCAATTTACAGCAGCAAAATTTGTGCCAGATCTCTGTTTTTCAACAATGTCAGGTTGTATATTGCACAATGTCAGGCAATTTTAAGCTAGAAAGATGCCTTGACTTAAGGAACAATCTCGAGAAGAAAGCTCGAAGAGATATGGGCTAGCTGAAGAGATATGGCTACTCTAATAGAGGTAGGTAGATGTTGTCTATGGTAGTCAAGAGAGATAGAGTGAAGATGGAGGTGGAAGATGAAGGGTTTATGTCAAGCTGAGCTAACCAAAGGTTGAGAAGGGTTGAAGGAATGATTTGTAGAGTTGAGCCTCACCAAATTGGGCTCTGACACCTTGTAAAATTTTCATATCTAGAGCATCGATATGAAGGTTGAAAGAGGAAGAGTGAGCTCATGAGGTAACAAACATCAAGACCAAATGTCACACAAGTAAATTAGGTTCCAAGATGGAAGCTTGGACTCATAAACACAGTCTTGTGTGTTGACAATGAAACAGGAACTTTGCTCGAAGTACAAAAGTACTATGACATTGTATTCAAAAAGAGAGCAAGTACAATGCTTTATAGGAATAGACTAGGCTGCGCTTTCCATCATTATGTAGATGGAATTCTACATCCTGATCCTACACTGCTCCATACAAAGAGGCTAAGCTAGGTGTGATTGCCAATATCTCAACATAAAGGCCTTTCTTAATAAGAAAGTTTATCACACAAAACTTCCATGATGGGTAATTGTTCTTGTCCAGCTTCTCAATGATGGGGTTTCCATTGTTCCCTTCTATCATTATCACAAAAATGATACAAAACAACAAGCAAGTCTTCTACAACCTTTCATAAGAAGTGCACAACAATACACCAAACAATATTTTTCACTACTTAATAATACATGTAATCTACAACCTCTTTACAAATAAAACTTATGTTTACATCTTGGAAAATACCTTTAAAATTATAGATTTGAAATATGTAACTTGTGCACCCACTTTGAATGGACATAGTAAAAATTACAATATGCCTTGAAATTGTTATCCACAACCTTGTATGTCTAAAATAGGGCCTTAAATGGCCTCAGATGGGCAAAAAACCTATGGAAAAGCCTCAAAGATCTAATATGTAGAATATGCAGACTTGCTCTACTCGCACATAAATCTCAAAGAAATATGAGATTTTTACTCTGCCCTACTTCTAGTACCTCCACAGGCACTATCCAAGAGAAAGAGTGGAAGAATGGGAGAGCTTCTTACTCGTTGCTTGCTCACTTGAATCGTTGCTTCTTCTCCTTTACTTCAGCCTTCAAAATGATCCTCTTAGTGGCGCCATTCTGATACCATGTCAAGAATTCTGTGGTGGGAATACTTGATTGAGTTGCTACACCAAACACACACCATAAACACAAGAGCAAGCTCACTCAAGAACACAAGAAGAGAGATGGAGGCCAAAACGTTTTCTTGTTGGTTTCTTCTTCTACTTCCACACACAAAATACAATGTACACAAAGTATAGAAACACGATATTAGAGATTTTAGAAACTTATTAAGTCCCAATTTTAAATAAGCCATAAATATTTAACCACGTGGCTAAATCTTAATCTATATTTGAAAGTGGGATTTGGAAATCTAGCTTATATAGCTAGGGTAGACTCCACCTTTAAGTAAGACAACAAGATTTGACCATGTCATCAAATAATAAGGTATTGTGGATTCTCAAAGCGCATGGGAATTCGCAAATTCCCTAATATAGTGTTTAGATAAGATACAACATAAAATAAAGTGACCTATTAAGTCAACCAGTGGATAACTAACTATACTAATCGACTGGCGCTATAAATATGCTAGATGTAGGTAGGTGTAACAAACTAAATATAATAAGTGATAAGTCAATGGCCATGTGAGGATCATAATGACCACCAACGTGCTAAGTGTAGACATGTGGACCCATCTAGCTAGGCAATCCATCATTAATGTCTACATCTGTTGAGCTTGCCAACTCAACAATTGAGCTCAACAAATATATCCATCCACTCTATTATTAAAAACTAAAGTAGAGATATACTAGAAAGAAGAGAGAGCTTGGTGCACATGAAGATTTGCTAAAAGAAAGGCTTTAATATTGTAGATGTCTAAATGAAGATTTGCTAAAAGAGAGAGTATTGTGGATGTCTAAACGTGCTCACAATGAATATTCATAATTATGAGTAGGAACTTGTACAAACTTGCCAATGTCATATTTGAGACTAATTTTACAACAAAGGAACAAAAGGAGGATTATAACAAGTAAGAAATAGTGGGCTCTTCCTAAAAACACTAGTAAACCTAATTGAAATGTAGGTTTGTCACTACAACGATACAATAATGAATGCTATTCTCTTCTGACTAAATAATGATTTCATCTTAGAATATCTCTCTCAATAGAGTAGTGAAAATATAACACTATTGGGTTGTAGGTAGGAGAAGAGGTGCTAGCACTACTATTTGATTGTCTAGATTACATATTTATTTCTACTAGTGTACCACATCATTGATTATACATACTAACTAGAAATAGAAGCTCACTAGAAGTGGTAGATGCGTGACCATTTTAAGTGGCGGTGAAAGATGAGTTTTCAAATTGCTTTTGGAAACGGACCTCCTAGAGATTGCAGATTTTTATAAATTTTCATTTCCTTTTCTTGCAAATTTTCATTTCCTATCACTAGTCTCGGCCTTGCAAATGATGGCCTACACACAAAGAGCTAGAATCAATATTTCTCTCTCCTCCTATAGTTGGTAGTTCATGTAGCAAATCTTGAGAGAAGAGCGAGATGGAGATTGATATTTTGAATGGTTGTAGAATGATGATGATGCTAAGAAGTGATGTCCAACACTACTTGGAGACTGAAAAATCATTTTGTCATCTAATGGTACAAATCATGTTCATATGTGGTGAGAATTAATTTGAAGCTTGATCGTGATGTGTTTGAGGTTTGCAAATCATAAAATGTAGAGCACGTGTTTATAGTTGGGTGTTATTAATTAATTAATATTTGAAACACTTGTTTTATATAAAAAATGATGTTTTTCTTGGTTTTGGGTAGTTATACGATGTTCATATGGAATGGTACGAAATGTGATAATATGTCATAGTCCAAATTAATTTTTTGGATTAGAAAAATTAGAAAATATAAAAATTTACATAGAGAAAATAAGGATAATTACCCAAAATGGGATTTGGGGACAAAGAAAATAGAGAAAATCTAGTTTTAAGGGCATTAAAATTTTCATAAATTTAGAATAATATTTGTGATTATGTAATGAAGTAAGGCATGATGGTTTGCCTTAGATTACCTTCATTTATATATTAAAGTGCATGTTTAGAGTTTATTCCTATGGAAATTTGTCACAAAAATTCTCTACATCTATATAAGCAAGCAAAACGTAAACAGTAGGGGGTGGGGGACTTAAATGAAAAGATGTTTGACTAAGTTTATGATTTCTTTGTATATATTAGCATACATGTCATTTTTTATATAAGTTTTAAGGGGTTCAGTAGCACAGGTTAGCCCGCTGCTATTCCTTAGCAATGCAACACAACGTTAATAGAAAGAAATCATGAAAATATTATTTGTGTAATTCACATTGATTAATTTTTTGTTAAGTTGTTTGAGCACAAAGTGTCATACACTTTTCATATGCAATCTAAATATGGTATCAAAAGATAAATTCTTAGATGCATTGCAATTGTATATCTATGTTATGATCAATGTTGAGAGTATAAGATCATAGATGATTTTAAGAGCCAATGTATACTTTCATGTTATAGAATATATGGCAAAACTTATATTTTAGACTTTTGAAAGTGTGGCAATTTGTTCTCTAAACCAAATATATCCTATAATTGGTTGGCAAATATTTTTAATGAAAATAATAAAGTTTTAAATGTTTAAAGTGATATTTTTGAACTCAAGATGGTAAAGTTTTCTTAATAATAATTTAGTAAAAACATTGAATGAAAGATAATTCAACCAATGACAGTGTTATTACAAAGAAAATAGTATGACTAAAGCAAGGTAAATCAAGTCAATACACATTGATTAAAGATCATTTTTCTTGTGAGCAAATAGTTATAAATAATGTATTGATGAGCCACATTACAACATTCACTTGGATTGTCTATACAAAAGCTTCACCATTCAGGTTGATTATACAAAGAGTAACTTGATTATCTTAGGCTTGCATCTATCAGTAGTACTAGGAACTTCATCATTTTCATGTAGTTTTGTTGATGATAATGGTACTCTGATATCCAATATGCCAAAGCTCGGTCATAGGGAAAGTTCTCTACTAAGGTACTAATGGGAAACATACAATCTCATGCAAGTATCCAAGTTTGTATTTAACTTGTTGTGCACTTTGTTTTTTAAAAACACCATAACACTAAACATTCTTTCATCCTCCACAAATCCTAAAATCATTGTTTGAGCCAAGTCAACAAGTCAAAAACATTCAAGCATACGATCTTGAAAAACTTGACTCATGCTCAACCTGTTCCATAATCGAGTAATTGCACCTAATTTTTTAGGCTCTACAAGTTCTGTAAATTGATGCCACATGGTATCTCCAAAGCATTGTGATTGTTGCAAAAGTGTATCTCCATCTATTACCAAGAAGATTGCATCAGACCCTTGCAATTTTAACATTTTTCCAAAGTGATAATTAATAACATGAACTCTTTTCTTGAATATGTGCTTGAAGAGCACACATATCTTGCTGGATGGTTCCAAAAGTGTGGATAAACTATTGACATTGCCTCCAATAGTTGATCTCTTAGAAACCATTCTCTTATTTCCTATGACACAAACCGTGCAACTTGTGCTAATGTGATTTTAACACTCTCCACTACATTATTAAAAGTTTCCATCTTTACATGTTGTCTTCTAACAAGCCGTCCTCAAACTTGCTTCCTAGAGACATAAAGATGTACTAACCTTAATTGTACTTTGATGCATACTATACCATTTCTGTTTATCTTTAAAAAGCTCTTGCGAGGTTCTAATTGAAAGTTCATGATCTCATGCCATCTTTTGAATCTCTCCTCGTGCAAAGGATGATTCATATCTGCATAAAAAGAATCTAATGCCAAGCATACCATCTTTTGAATATTGCTCTATTCAGCCAACTACATTGTTCTCTTTTCAGCAAGCTTCATAAGGACATTAAGCTCCACAAGTAGAGGAACAATTCCTATAAAACAAAGAGACAAAATATTAGATATCAAACTTAGAAAAAAAATTTACAAGCACTATATTAACTTCGAAAACATTGAAATACCTATCAATGTAAGTAATGTCTCTAAATTTGTCAAAGCTGTTAAAAGCTCTCTCATGCCTTGTTAGTCTCCTTTGACTTCTGAGCTACCAATCTATCCATGAGTCCTACTAAAGATGGGTATTCCTCTAATAATCTCTTAGTTGGCAAGTACAAGCTAATCCACCTTGTATTCACATGCTTCAATAATTTTCTACCCTCTGTTAAACCCTTTGCTATCTCTTGGAACTTTAAATATCATTTGGAACTCCTACATACTAATCAACTACTCCACCTTTGCAACACTATCAAACTCATCAACTATTTTATAGGCCAAGTTCATTCTATGAGCCATACAATGAATTCCTAGCATGAAAGATGCTATAGAATTTTGTAGGTGGTCACAAATTCTTGAGCGATGGCCTTGCATAACTGTTGCTCCATCAATTCCCACACAAATTAGTTTTTTTGCAATCTCATCCGTTGATAATTGCAACATACTCATCAAGCTTTCTTCAACCAACAATAATAGGTTATCTATTGTGTCATCTTTTTGCATTTTGTTTATTGTAAGAAAATATGCATGACGAACATGATTTTCCATAATATGAATAGTCATGCAAACCCAACTAATATTATCTCTAGATGTGGCCTCATCTAGCAAGAGAGCAAAAATTTGAGAAGATTTGATTTTTTCTCTCAACTCTTACTTGACAATCTCATCTAACACTTCTACCAAATCCCATCCACTATTGTGTGGCCAATGAGATTGTGAAATTTTATCAATAGGAAATTGTGATAAGAATTCCTTATACTTGGGATAATCTGCCATTGGTCTTCCTCGCCTTAATATATAAAAAACAGTCTGCACGTAAAAAAGCCATTACAATTTGATATTACACACAATACAAAACATATTATGAATATATTAATAATTATAAAATATTAAAAGTACATTCAATTGTAGGATTTTACTTTGCACGGTCTTATCTTGCATTTTTTTGAATATGTTGTTAATTGATAACTTCTTACATTGTGCTTACTCAAGCAAATTTTTCTCAT
Source organism: Lygodium microphyllum (assembly GCF_053477565.2). NCBI lineage: Eukaryota > Viridiplantae > Streptophyta > Polypodiopsida > Schizaeales > Lygodiaceae > Lygodium > Lygodium microphyllum. The sequence continues at coordinate 93,373,350 of NC_141138.1, forward strand.
ACAGTCCTACATTCTTTAGATGTAGACACTCCTCACTAGACTTCCATTTTACTTGACTTACTCCATGTCCATCAACAATGGTTTTTTCATATACTTTGCCTCCATGCTTCTCTATAGTGTCAATTTTGACATGAAGTTTGTAATCAATTCCCTTTTTCCATGAGCAACTAATACATCGACCTTTTTTGGAGTAGAATCATCTACTGGTATAACTAGCTCAATGAATGGAAATTTACTAACCCAATCTAGCTGAAATGTACCCTTTTCAAGGCTCCAAATTCTTTTATTTTTCTTCTCACTAGCTTGTGTGCTTTTGAAGGAACTTGACATCCCTTCTTCATTTGTTTCTATGGGTTGACATGGAGCATTTTGTACAGTTGGTGTAACTTGTGTTTCAACTACTCCAACACTAGTAGTAGCGCAAATTTGCTGATCTCTTGCTATTTGATATGGCATTTTAGTCTCATTATTTACTTCATTTCCAAGAATAGATGTATCTAGTTGATTTGTTGATGTTTGTGAATCATTAATAACATTTGTGGTTGCAAGGGTATTTATTGGATGACCGAAAAATGCTGCAATATCTCCCTTTGAAACCTCACAAATTTTTTGTTTCTTTAATATACCCATGCCTACAAAATAACACACAAAACAGTACCTAAGATTTTGTTCCTTCACAATGCTACTACAAAATTATATCAACTTTTAAAGAATACCAATTGCACATAAATCCAGATATAGCTTGAAAATCAAAGAAACATACAAACCATTACCACTTAACTACGACTCATGAAAGATTGGTTTCAAGCTTTTAGATTAAAGTAACTTTTTTGCAAGAAACAACACACGCATGCATGTGCGTGCGCGCACGCACACACACACACACACATACACACACACACACACACACACATGATCTCATTTTATACCAATTACACATAAATCCAAATATAACTTGGAATTTAAAGAAACGTATAAACCATTGCTAACTTAACCATGACCCATTAAAGATTGGTTTCAAGCCTTTAGATTAAGTCACCTTGTTTGCAACAAGGAACAACACCCTGAAATGTGTGGACATACACATCCTTGCGTATTTTGTACCAATTGCAAGTAAAACCAAATATAACTTGAAATTGAAAGTAACATACAGACCATTACCAACTTAACTATGAGCCATAAAAGATTGGTTTCAAGCTTTACTTGGTTCAAAGAGAATGGAAAATGAGGGGGATACGCCGCTCCACCTCTCTATCCGTAGGGCGTAGTCTCATTCCAGCCCCCTAAAATAGCATCATACGGGTTCTAACCTAACAATATCTAAAGGTCGTATGATAGTAGAACCTTGTAGAAGCCTCCTAGTCCTCTGGGACTACCCTTTCATAGGACGGACCCGTTGGGGGTTCCGCCCACCCGCTTGCCTCAATAGGCATTCTTTAGTTATCTAATTAGGTCCTACCACATTTATATGTTATATTTAAAATCAACTTCTTTAATTAGGTCTTTTAAGGAACAGGGTTTGTTTACGTAACTTATGGCACTGACACGAAAACAGTTCAGACAGGTTCCTTAAGTGTAAACTTTATATTAGCATTTTGACCGAGGTACAAGTTTTGTCCAAAAAGGACGATTCCTGCAATTCGTGAGGATTTGTCTTATTTCCTCCAAGTTTTCACCCTTGCATTAGTTATACGGTCCCGAGAATCCGTCTCAAGTCACATAGATCGTTTGAGTAGGACCCGGAGGCAGGGAATTTATAGCCATAGCCCCCTAGCATCCACGCATCCTCCTATGTTCAAACTAACCCACGGAGAGACCTCTCATGGCGAGTTGTTTCATCCACGTTCTCATCACGGTTATTTAAAAACCCCTTGGATAGGGTTGGTGGCTAACTGGGGGTGGTTGACGTGCCCTCTATGAATTCAACATGATTCATTATTCAAATTTCTTTTGTGATTTTGGAGTCATACAATCCTTTCACAACCAATGTTCTTAAATTTACAAGCACAAACAATAGTGAAGACGAGTGCTTGGGACATTTGCTAACGTAGAGTTCCCATCTTTGAGCACTTAGCAATTGCCTTTCTTGGGTCTTTCTTGCCTTGGTGACAGTTGCCATGACCTTCTAAGGGATAGATAATTCCCTTGTTCCGTCCTCATTCCTATGTGATAGGAGCGAGCAATTACGCTATTGGATTTGTATTCATTATTCTTTGATTCATTGGTAGTTGCCCTAATTTGCTAGCCTTTAGTCCAGGGTTCTTCTCTTGGGGATATGACACTCGAGTTTTCTTGTATTGATATCGAGTCATTTCAATGCACTTATGCAAATCATAAATAGTGACTTGTATTTTTCTTTGTGCGAGGAACATGAAATCATCATGCCTAATGCAGATGCAAGCTACTTCTCTTTAAAGGTTTATAGGAGCCTAATACTCGGCTTAGTATTGTAACAACCCATAGATACTTAACCATTTCATGGCAACTCATGATCTTCATGGACTTGATTCAAGCCTTTACACCTACCTTTTAAATTATGCGAATTCTGTGATGCAAAAGTATGATTTCTTTGTAATGATGACTATGCTTTACCGTCCCGTTCATAGGGCTTGACATTGTAACAGTACCTAGTTTTAGAGTGCCAAATTAGCGTTTATACCTGATAACCCATTTTTCAGTTTCTTTTACCTCTCAAGCATGCCAATTCTAGTGCATAAATCTAATGCTCTACGAACACAATCAATAAAGTCCTTGATTTCAGTGTGGACCAATGTGTAATTTTTTGTGCAAATTGTCCGTTCTATAACATGACAGAGTGCAATAAAACATAATTCCCAACATGATTTTATAATACAACCTAGTTGGTGGTTAGCTATCATAGATTTTTGCTTGAATAATCCTCCCTACCTAATATAGTCGATCTACGTTTTTAAAAGATTTCTATTAAAGTAAGATTTATGGAATGCACTGGGTTACCAAGTGTCGTGGTTCCTTGATCTGTAGCTCCATCGGTTGATGCGGGATTCATGCTCGATTGGACCTTACTTCGCTTGGGAGGCACCGTATAGTTTGGCCTTTTCTTCACGGATACGCACACGAGGTACTAAGGAGTTGACTCCTCACGAGAGAACGGTCGTGGGAACATTCTGGGGGGGAAGGAAGCTTGGAAGGTTCCAAGAAGATTTCCCCTTTCTCTCTCTCCCTCTCTCTCTTTCCCTCTCCCTTAGTACCCTCTCTCTCTCTCTCTCTCTCTCTCTCTCTCTCTCTCTCTCTCTCTCTCTCTCTCTCTCTCTCTCTCTCTCTCTCTCTTTGTCCGACAACAAGGGGAGAATAATAACAATATCATCCTCCTTCTCTCGCCTAGGGGGGAATTTTATAGTAGTATTGGGGGGGGAAATGGCGTGGCATGGATCCCCCCTATCTCTTTCTACACGGCTAGGTGGGCTACCGCCATGCAAACTATGGTTGATGGGGAGAGAAGGATTAGTGGTGTGCTGTCATTCAGATTAGTGCCTTCATCATCATTGCCATGTTTGCAGCTCCGTCTCATCGTGCTCGACGTCTCACTGTAGCTCCCCCTCCGTCTGCCAATTGGCGGCATGGGCAGGGGCGAGCATTATTAACAAATTTTCATTTTAAATATTAGGAGGGGGGACTTACGTCGACATGTTACATCCTTCCCCCCTTAAGGAATCAAGATGTCCTCATCTCGAAAGGAATTGGGGGTGTTGTTGATTGAGAGTATTCTCGTCAATCCATGTGGCATCCTCTTCCGAATAGTCCTTCCATTGGATGAGGTACTCTTTGAGGGTTCTACTCCTCAATCTCTTTTCCAGAATGTTGAAGATTCTATCTTTCTAGAGCTCAAGGGCTCCTTGTCTTGGCATTACAACTTGTTGATCATTGTGTGCATGGCTAGGATTGGATACATATTTCTTTAGTAGGCTAACATGAAATACATTATGAACCTTTATGTTCTCGGGGAGTTGGAGTTTGTAGGCATTGGGTCCTAAGCACTTGAGGGTCCTATAGGGTTTGCAATACCTTGGACTCAGTTTCTTAAATTATCCCAATGACAAGGAACTCTTCTTGGGTACACAAATAAAAACCATGTCTCCTTCTTTGAAAAGTCGCTCTTGTCTATTTAGATCTGCATAGACTTTTTGCCTATCCTTGGTAGTTCTAATGTCTTGTCTAATGGCTTTGACCTGCTCATCCATTTCCTCAAGCATTTTCTTGGAAGATTCTACCCTTGGGTAGGATCTAAAAAGTTCAATCGAGTATGGTAATCATGCCCATACAATGCTTGAAAAGGTGTCATTTGAATGCTTTGTTGGTAGGAAGCATTATAGGAAAACTCTACCAATGGTAGATATTTGATCCACTTTATGGGTTCGCGACAGCAATATGCTCTAAGAATATCTTCAATGACTTGGTTGACCCTCTCCGTTTGGCCATCAGTTTGAGGGTGATAGGCTGTACTGAAACAGAGTTGAGTCCCAATGGCCTCGAATATCCCTCTCTAAAAGTGAGATGTGAAGAGGGAATCGTGATCACTAAATGATCCTTCTAGGAAACCCATGGAGTCTAAATATCTCCTTGATGAACAATCTGGCAATATCTGAAGCTTTATAGTTTGTCTTGGCTGGAATGAGGTGTGCAACCTTGGTGAGCATGTCTACTATAACCATAATTGAGTTTTAGCCTCCTTGCATTGAAGGTATCCCAACAACAAAGTCCATGCTAATAAATTCCCACTTCATTCGGGAAATGTCAAGAGGTTGCAACCTCCCAGGCATCTTGACATGTTCTACCTTAATGCGCTAGCAAGACAAACATTCTGTGACATATTTGAGCAAGTTTCCCTTAAGCCTTTCCCAATGGTAGCTCTTTCTGACTGTGTTGAGGGTCTTGACATATCCGAGATGGCCTGAAAAGGGGGAGTCATGTGCTTCCCAAAGTATTCTCTGTTTGAGTTTCTTGCTTAAGGGTATGCATAATCTTGTCCTAAAATAGACAGGTCCCTCATTCACAAAGAATTCTTGATACTTGACCTTAAGTCTGGGGTTTTGGTCCTTTTCCAAAATCTCATTTATCATCTTCAAATATTCTAGGTCACGGCTAGCTTCCTCCTTAGCTAATTCAAGGATAGGGTTGCTAGGCATTGACACCATAGTTGCCAATGATTCCGCCATTGAGGGTTCCTCTATGATAAGGGAGTAGAGGAACACCTTGCGACTTAAGGCATCAACGACCACATTCTCTTTATCGGGTCGATACTTGATCTCAAATTCATATTCTTGCAAAACTTCAATCCAATGGCACTGCTTCATGTTGAGGTCGTAGGTGAGGATCCATTTAAGGCTCTTATGGTCCGTGACCAAAGAGAACTTGTTACTAAGCAAATAGTGTCGCCAAAGTTTGAGATCATGAATAACTGCTAGTAGCTCTAGGTCATGGGTAGCATAATTCATTTCATGGGTTTTTAGCTTTCTCGAGGAGTAGGCTATAGGATGACCTTCTTGCACTAGTACACAGCCTAGTGCAAGTGAGCACAACTTCGAATTCCTTTCCCAAGTCAAAGAGTTTCAGAATTGTTGTTGTCCCTAAGCTATGCTTGAGTTGATCAAAACTCGATTGTTCAATGGGCGTCCACACTATGGCAACCTGCTTTTTCAGCAAATTTGTGAGGGGTGTTGTGATTAAGGCATAGTCTTTAATGAAGATCTTGTACCAACCTATTAATCCAAGGAAGCTACGCACTTCTTTAATAGTAGTTGGTGGAGGCCACTCTTGGACATTCTTAACCTTTGTAGGATCTACAAAGATTCCTTCATTTGACAATATAAATCCAAGATATTCGATCTACCTCTTGAGGAAGGCACACTTTTACTTCTTAGCATAGAGCTTATGAGTCCTCATGGTCTCAAGGACGATGCGGACTTGGGATTCATGGTCCTCCTCTTTCTTGGAATAAACCAAGGTATCATCAAATAAGACAAGCATAAAATCATCAAGATATGGTCTAACAATCTCATGCATTAGCCTATTAAAGGTGGCAGGGGCGTTAGTCAATCCAAAAGACATTGTTGTGAATTCGAAATGACCATATCTAATGTTGAATACCGTCTTACGAATGTCTTCTTCCGTGATCTGGATCTGGTAGTATCCTAACCTCAAATCAACCTTGGAGAAGATTTTTGCTCCTTGCAATCAATCAAGTAACTCATCTATCCTTGGGATAGGATATTTATTATTGACGTTTACTTGGTTCAGCCCTCTATAGTTGACGCAAAGGTGAAGTGTATCATCCTTCTTCTTTTGGAACAAGACTGGAGCCCCCTAAGGAGAACTACTGGGACGTATGTACCCTTGGTCTAATAGTTGTTTGAGTTGTTCTTTTAACTCAATAGCTTCAAGAATGGACATCTTGTAGGGCCTTTTTGCAATTGGTGTAGCACCTGGTATTAGCTTAATCTCATAGTCAACTTTCCTAGGTGGTGGTAATTCTGTCAATTCCTTTGGAAACACATCCGCGTACTCTTTTAACCATGATGGTTCTTCACCGGAGTCCTCTGCCTACTCCAGCTTGTTTAGCTTGATTAGGTAGACTGGTAATCATTTCCTTATTCCTTGAACTATTAGTGTTGCCTTAGCTAGCTGGATCTTTGGTTTACCTACTTCTCCTTGTATTGTAACTAGCTCGCCCTTAGGATTCTGAAAGGAGACTTGACCCTTTCCACAATGGATATGAGCATCATTGGGGATTAGCCAATCCATCCCGAGTAGGCACTCATGGACTCCTAAATTCATTACCTTGAACTTAATATATGTGGGCTCATTTCTGAGTAGAAATTCCACCTTAGGAGTTCACCTAGTGCAAGTGATTTCTCGCCCATCCACTAGTTCGACAAGCAAAGTAGGTACACCTACAATGGTGATTCCTAAGCTTGTTGCACAAGGTAGTGAAATGAAAGAATGAGTGCTGCCACAGTCAATCAAGATTTTAAATTTTTTACTTTGGTAATTTGATGGTGTTTGGATCATCAAGAATTTGCAGTTCGGCCCCTTTTTATGGAGAGCGGCGTGAACGGATGCCCTCTCAATCTCAACTTCCATGGACAGGTCTTCTTCTTCGTTGATTCCCTGAGTGGTGATATTGGAAGTTTTTGCCTTTCCCAATGCTGCACGACTGTGACCACAGGTAGCTTTGGCTTGGCGGCTGAATTTTCCTTGATGGCGATCTCTGTCAAGTTTGGGACATTCCCTTTTGAAGTGCTCAGGTTCATTACAGTGAAAACATCACAGGCTTTGATCACTTCTTTGAGTGGGGACAAAGTCGTTGATTGCATTTGCTCTCGGCTTCTTCCATTGGCCTTGACTCTACCCTTGCGCCCTTTTAATTTGAGCTTTCAACATACCTAGATTCTGGTCTTTGTGAGACCAAGGTCTATTATTCCTGGACTTTAGCTAGCCATGGTTTATTATTCCTAGTCTTCAGCTGGCTAGGGTCTATTATTCCTGGACTTCGGCTGGTGGACTTCTTGGGCAATAGGTTGCGCTCTTATCAATGCATCTTGCAAATCCGAAGGACACAGTGATTCCAACCGGGTATTCATTGGTGGGTTCAGCCCATCACAGAACTTCAAGACTTGTTGGGGGATACTCATTGTCGGGGCGTATTTCAGCCAAGGAGACAAATTATCTAGTAGTATGCCTCTAGAGATAGGCCCAACTATTTCAACCTGAATAACTCATTCATCTTCTGAGTTCTATATGTAGGTGGCATATACCTTCCCTGCATTGCTTCCTTTAGCTTATCCCAAGTTATTGTGCTTTTCGTGGCTGCTTAGTCTTTACACCATTGCTTCCACCATAGCCTAGCTTCCTCGATGAGCTTGAGTTTGGCAATCATGGCCTGGTTCACAGGTGTTGTTCCTACTACACTGAAATAATCCTCCATGGATTCAATCCGTATTTTGGCACCAGCTTCAACAGTCTTCCCTTTTCCATTGAATTCCGGTGGTTTAATTTGATTGAGAAGAAACTTCTTCTCTTGTGGCTCCGCTGGGATTAGTGCAGAAACATGGTTTTGGTTCTCTGTTTGGGGTTTTATCTGGTTTTCAATTTAAACTTTCCGTGTTAGGATTGCATTTACACATCTCTCCACAACTTAAATCAATGCGCACATTATTTTCCATCACTAATGTGTGCAACAAATTGAATGCACATAAAATTATTATTTATCCATAAAGAAGCATAAGCCTCAAGTACAAGTACTTGGGAATGGATAGAGATTTCGCTGTGATGATTTTCTTTTCAAGTGATACATCAGCACGCACCAAGTTAATAATTCCCTATTGGATTCAGCTACATGGACATAATAGTAATATGGATTGGGGGAATGTATTCTTAGGAAGTTGTAAGTCATGGGAAGTTCAGGAAATCCCCTTTTTTATTAGCCATGGTGTTTTTTTTGCCCCATTACTTTGACCACCTCCTCATAGATATAGCAATTATGTTCTACTTGCTCGCATTCGATGTGTAGGATCGACTTCACACGTGCCTCATGGAAGATGAATAACTTGATGATCATCGAGTCCTCCAACCATTTTAGTCTCTTCAAATTGTTTTGAAGATAGGCGAGTCGATTGGCATCTATGTAGCAGTAACCTATGCTCCAAGTCCAACGCCTTTCCACATACAGCGGGGAAGGGTTGTAGAGTCGATCGAGGATCCCCATCATGTCGGATCTTTTGTGATAACTTGAAGAGCTCATAGCCGTTCTAAACATGATATGAAATACAAGGAACTTGATCCATGCCTCATAAATTTGGAAGCAACAACAATCCACGAGTGAGTGAAAGAAAAAAATATTTTCTTGTGAAAACATCAATTCACTCCTCTCGATTTATTCCTATTCTGATTGTTTTAATCATTCATTATTTGCATGAATACTCCTCCCTACCTAATGTAGTTGATCTACGTTTTTAAAAGATTCCTACCAGAGTAAGATTTATGGAATGCACTTGGTTACCAAGTGTCATGGTTCCTTGACCTATAGCTCCATCGATTGATGTGGGATTCACGCTCCAATGGACCTTACTTCACTTGGGAGGCATTGTATAGTTCGGCCTTTTCTTTGTGGATACACACACAGGCTACTAAGGAGTTGACTCCTTGAGGGAGAATAAACATGGAAACCTTCTCAAAGAGGGGAGGAAGGAAGCTTGGAAGCTTCCAAGAAGATTCCTCCCTTCTATCTCTCCCTCTCTCTCTTTCCATGTCCCTTAGTGCCCTCTCTCTCTCTCTCCCTATCTCTTTCTCTCTCCCTCTTCCTCTCTCTCTCTCTCTCCCTCTCTCTCTTTCAATCCAATAGCAAGGGGAGAATGATAACAATATCGTGCTCCTTCTCTCGCCTAAGGGGGGAATTTCAATACTTTAGGACTATGCTTGGAGTTCATAAGCTCATGCTAATCTTGAGGGGGAGTATTGAGATGTCGAGGTCTACATGAGCTAGCATCCACTATGTGCCTTGGTGATGTGACAAGATCTTAGTCACTGGCATGCTAGGTGACCAATATGAGGATACATCAACGATTCTACAACTGAACTATACCCATGTAGTCCACCTTTAGTTATGGTATATTTATTGTGCCATCTCTTCTTTCCTTAGCACATTCATACTAAAACACAATTTTAATACATTTTTTACATACAGAAGGGTGTCATATAAAGGGGCTACTTACAGATTGAATAGAAAAGGGTTGTGTTTTATTCAAGAAAAATTCACAGATTAGGATATTTATAAATGGGCCATGAACGCACGTTATATAGAGAATGTACATATAGTGAACCCCCCGAGTGATCGCATGTACATATGCTATGGTACTTTCATATTAGTCTTTTATCATGTTGAAGACTTGGTTCTTTTGAGTGGAAGAAGAATAAAGAAGAAGAAGAAGATTTCAACCCTATCTCTATGTGTTCTCAAGTCTCCCTTGCTTTTGTGTGTGTGCTCTTGGGTTCTTCACCTCTCCTCTCTTGTCTCTTTTCATAAACTACATAGAGAAGTAATATGCTTTGTGGTACCATAGTCAAAGTAACATACTTTTGAATCCACAATAGAAATGCAATAATCATGTAAAGAAGGCATTTGCAATAGATATGGTGCACAAGTAAAGGCTATTTGGTAAAATCTCATCTATAGTAATCAACTATTCCTTAAGATCTTTGATCTTAGTGAGAAAAAAACTATCAATGAATTCATCCTTATCCATATATTGATACAAAGGTGTAAGTATATCCCAAGCATCCTTAATTTTCTTGCATGAATGAATATGTGAGATCATGATACACTTAATAGACAAAACAATCAAAGCATGAGCCTCTACATCTTTATAATCCCAAATAATTTTCTCAAGAGTAGGTGGTGGTGGTGCTTTAACATTAACTAAAGTAGAACTAGGACTTGCACTATCCTTGACAACACTATTCTTTCTACTATACTCGTAGCTTTTTTGAAACATCACCATGACATTTTCCAACTCCATGCACAATGTTCAAATCCCCCTTTGTAACTAATGCATGACTCATCATATAGGTCCACAATGGATAGTTGATTCCATCCAATCTATCCTCAATATCCAATATATGGAATGAAACATTATTAATGGCAATAGTGATTAACTAGAATTGATGCAAAAGTTGATTGTATAGAGGTAAATATGCACAAAACATGCCTATGCTATGTAGCACATTATGAAGAAGACTTCAAGGACTCTTACACATACAATTGGTTGATGCCAAAAGGATGAAATAACATGTGTACATTACAAATAAGACTATAAGAACTCTTACTTGTAAGATTAATTGATATCAAAAATTTTACATAAAAGGATGAAATAGCATGTGCATTACTAGCAACCATGCAAATGGAGATTGAAACAAACCCAAATAAAAAAATTGAAAATATCAAGCCCTTATAAACCATCCAAAAATATTTACAGACTTGTGAATGCTCATCAAATCTTGTCCCAATCAAAGAAAATAAAACAAAGGGTGTCAATGACTCCATTCAAGAGGTTGAAGGAAACCAATTCTTGGAATTATAGTTCTAGGAATACACATGCATCTTGGGGAAGAAAATTCTTGAGAGAGCACAACTCAAAGTGTATTAAGAAGTATCAAGATTTACTAGACTTAGGATACCCTAAAGTGAATAGGCATATATACAAGGCCAAGGGAAAAAAAGTACCCTAGTGGTCCTAAGTGTGTTCCTATGCATCACTACCGAAATATAATAGCAATGCTTCCTTAATACAAATCTCACAACAATAATAACTAATCATATGCATAATCACTTCCTCTAGTAGACTATTATCTTTGCTATGTGGCTGAGATCCTTCCTACAATAATCCTTTCTTCTTTTGCACCTCCAAATTTTCTTTTTGGTGGAAACTTTTATAATTTACTTAGTAGAGCTAATCAATCCTTCTGCCTCTTACTCATCACCTTTTGTAAATAGCTAGACTCACCATCAGTGAGTTAGTATTGAGTTTTGATTTGCTAAACATTTTTAAATTCCATCGATTTGGGATTCCACAAATCCTTCCATTTCAATTAACCTTTAGATGCAATCTCCTTCACTAGCTGTGGATTGCCATCAATAGGTCTCAAGAGTGGACTATATGCATATTACCTACAATAAGAGTCACCTCTATGAATCATGTGTCACATCCCATTTACGATCTTTTAGCATCTCTTACCATGTTGACACAAGCCTAGACACAATAGTGATTTGATAGAAAGTTTTTTGTATGGAGTCAAGAAAAAAATTTTGCACTAGAAATTTCAATTTTGAGACATGGATAGATTTTGATGCCATCAAGAAAGTCCAACATAGGGTTTGAACTCTTGCACTTGTTTTAACTCAACCCACACTCAAAACCACTAGGTTAAGACCCCATTGGAAGAACTCGATGTTTTTAGATGGACAAAACATTTCCCACATAGGGGAGGAGCAATGGAGAATTTGACAAGAATCACATTCCATGCAAGGAAAAAGATTCCTCTGAAATCCTAGAAGTTAGATGGGGTTGTAAT